>NC_133423.1:24951071-25259285 GCF_049350105.2 Macaca mulatta | reverse complement strand
TAATGACATATATGCAACTATTCCCATCTTTTTACAGATGAGAAAACTGATGCAGGGCTTGTAGACAGTAAAGACAAGATGCTACCTCTGGAAAGCTGGATACATGGCCCAGGCTCTTGACCACTGTCTTATATTGGCTCTCCTGATGCACTTGCCCTTGCTTTTCATGCATGCCCTTCAGAGTTACATGTGAGTGCACTCCATCAGGGTGGAAGAGGGTTAGCAGAACTTGCAAACAATGATGTGCAGAAATAGAACAACTAGAGTGGGACTAGGTCAGGGTGAGGTGGCCTGGTACTGGGAGAAATAGGATCTCATGATCCTAGAGAGGACGAAATCCAGGGTACAAGTGAAGGAATTAAATATAACAAGAAGGGACAGGATACTCATGGAGTGGGAATAAGAATAGGTCTTGTTATCTCTTAAGGACTGATAAGGTTTGGCCATGTTCCAAACCAAATCTCATTTTGAATTGTAGCTCCCCTAATTCCCATGTGTTGTTGAGGGACTCAGTGGGAGATAATCGAATCATGGGAGTGGTTCCCCCATACTGTTCTCATGGTAGTGAATAAGTCTCATGAGATCTGGTGGTTTTATAAGGGGTTTCCCCTTTCGCTGGGCCCTCATTCTCTGTTGCCTGCTGCCATGTAAGATGTGCCTTCATCTTCTGCCATGATTATGAGGCCTCCCCAGCCACGTGGAACTGAGTCCATTAAACCTCTTTTTCTTTATAAATTACCCAGTCTCAAATATGTCTTTATCATCAGCATGAAAATGGATTAATACAAGGACACAGTGATGTAAATTTCTTTCATTTATGTATCAATCACTTCCATCCATAACGTTGTTCTTGGTCAACTCTGGAGTCAGCCTTCTTAGGTGTGGCTGTTTCTAGCACAACCTTCTGAGATTCTACTTCTTCATCTATAAAATAGGATGGGGATTCATCTGAAGTGCCTAGCGCTATGCCTAGTGCACCTAAGGCCCTGAATAAATAATGCCTATTTCCTCTCTTTAGTCATCCTCTGCTCTCCCCCATTCTATCTTTCTGTATGTAATTGATGTCCAGTACATATGTGATGATTGGCTAGGTCAAGTCTAGTCCTGTATCAATGTCCACATTCCTGTAGGCTCCATTAGGAAACTGAGCAAATTAACATATTCACAAGTGTCCCTTCATCACCTTCCATCCTGGAGCAACTGGTAACTAACCGCATTAGAGGCAAAGTCAAGCCCGGTGTTGACAGACACAGATTCTGCACGAGCTTTAGCAGCCATGTCAGCACTAGACACCCAAGATGACAATTAGGGAAAAGAACAAACAACTTCAGGGAAAAAGTGTTCTTAAAAGTAGTGAGCGGCAGAGTAAACAAGCAAACAGATATAAAGGAATCAATCACTCAATCACCACTGATAGCCTGCACTGTCTGGGGGATATTATCTGTTGGATGCAGCTGTGGAAAGGTGATCTCAAGACCAGCTTTGGATTCCCAGGCCTGTCTTAGGCCCCTTCTCTAGTCCTAAGAAAAATCATTTCACCTCCTTTTTGCTTTCAGTTCCATTAATAACAGCTCACCATTATTGAGCACGTACTATATGCCAGGCCTTGTTTGATTTTAATTGTAACCGTAGAAAGGAGGTACTATTGTTTTGTTCAAAGGCACATGTGGGGAAAGTGAGTCACAGAGATGTTGACCAATGCTGGCATTCAAATCAGGACTGTTTGGTTCCACAGTTCATGTGCATAAACACCAAGCTTTATTGTCTCTTATGTGCCGAAAGGACAAGTGAAACTTCACCAAATGAGTGAAGCAAATTTGTTATTGAATGTTTGGAACTATGCTTAGAGTCCTTGCATTTAAAGGCTGAACAATGTTACAGCTGTTAAGTGGGAAGGGTAGACTAACTTCTTCAAGTGCTTGTAACTAAAAGCATGGTCCGGATGCATTTCAGTCTATTAGATGAAGTGACCTAATCTATCCTTAATACTGTATTGAAAATTATGAGTCGGGGATTCGTACATTGCTCATCTCGAGCTGGCGAGCGCCCAGAACAGTTTTCTTTATTCTCACAAGACTAGAAGTTAATGGAGCCAGCCCTCCAACCACCATGAAAGCTTCAAGACGAGGTACAACATCAGTGCACACCTGCATGTCATCAGTGAAGTCATTAAGTGAGCAGACAAGAACAGCCTGCCATCATGCCTGCTTATTGTCAACACTGAAGAGGTATTGACAGTGTTGAGACAGGCTGTCACTGAGGAAGCTGAGACTGAATCAACAACCAGCAGAACATCCACCCCAATGGAACCCTTTCCTTGAGAAGCATCAAAATAAAATGTACAGAGGGCCCATGTATTCAGGGAATCTCTCACCTTGCCTGCTCAGACACAAAGGGCATGGGTTACATGAAAAGCAGATAAAGTATTGCATGGCTTCGTGAAGAAATGACTGCTGAACTGAGTTAAAACCCAGAATGTAAGTGGGTTCAGCATCTATTTCTGTGATTGATTGATTTATTATTTATTGAATCTTCCATCCCTCCTACCTACACATCAAATAGAGAACACTAAAAAGCCATGTTATGGCCGGGAGCGGTGGTGCACACCTGTAATCCTAGCACTTTGGGAGGCCAAGGTAGGCAGATCACCTGAGGTCAGGAGTTCAAGACCAGCCTGACCAACATGGAGAAACCCTGTCTCTACTAAAAAAAAATACAAAATTAGCAATGCGTGGTGGCACATGGCTGTAATTGCAGCTACTTGGGAGGCTGAGGCAGGAGAATTTATTGAACCCGGGAGACAGAGGTTGCAGTGAGCCAAGATTGTGCCATTGCACTGCAGCCTTGGCAACAAGAGCGAAACTATGTCTTAAATAAATAAATAAATAAATAAAGCCATGTGATGACCTTGTCAAAAGAGCGGCCCATTTCCTGTTCTTGAGAACATATTAAGAATTCACAGCATTTTTGAAGGAAGCCAAGCCTTACTTTCAGAAATATTGCATTAATTATGTGGGCTAATTTTAAAGGAGCTGATCCTGAATGCATCACCAGCATTTTGGAATGAACATTCTTAGTGATATAAGCTACTTAGTAGATTTTGAAATAGTAAATAATGAAAGAAAGAATTCAGACTAGCTGAGAATTCAGGTAATGTGAAAGAAGTAAGGAAAATAAATAATTTATTTCAATAACTGGAGTGAGAAAAGAGGAAACAGAGAGAGAGCGAGTGCACGCACAGACGTGAACATTCCACTTGTGCATAAAATGTGTCCCATGTTAGTTTGGGACATGTTGATTAAGGGGATCCACAGTAGGTCAGCCTGTTCCGGATCTTATGGAATCTAAGCGTCTCCTCTATTGTTAGAAGTTAGACTCTGCCAGCAGTGGAGGGAAATTTTTAACACAATTACACTATCGAGGTGTCTAGTCAAAAGCCTAGACCAGCCTGGCCTGAGATGATAGAATCAGAGATGGGTCATAAATCTCTGGCTGCATCAGAGCGTTATTTGCGATGCAGAATGAGTTGGTGGCCCTGGATGCGACAATAACTCCTCAGGGGTGATGGATGAGCCAGACTGACATCAGAACAGGTGGGAATATTACAAGGAATATTAACAAGAAGCTTGATGAAAGATCCTCAGCAATCAACTCCATGGGAAAGGTTTAATTCAAATCATAAAAGACACTGTGGATAGCAGATATTTTTCTATTTGACTAATTAAAAAAGGCAGGCCATACTTGTGCACTGGTAACCTCAAAATCATTCTAATAAGTCCATGAAATACTGTTTTATTAGAATTAAAGTTTGAGCTTTGTTTTTTCCCCAAATATTTGGTTGACTAGGTGACTATTCTCTAAATTTGAGTCAATTACTGATTGTTTTCACTTAACTACATATCACTACAATTCATAAAGCTGTTATTGATCATAATCTTATGAAGAAGAACAGGGGTTAGTTGTGTTGATATGATCTGTCTGGTGTCTAGGGAAGAGTTAGTCAAAGTATGAAGCTAAATGGCACCTGAGGCCATAGTAGATGGTATCCTGTAATTCCTGTCTTGTTTCTCTCCTCCCCTTCCCTCCTCCCTTCCCCTCTCCTCTTACCTTCCCCTCCCCTTCTCTTCCCTTTCTCCTTTATTTTCTCCCTTTCCTTCTGCTTCCTATCTTTCCCCACTTCCTTCACAATTTTATCCAGTCTTCTACTCTTTTCCTTGTTGACACTTCCTAACTTTTGGCTGTCTCCAGGCTTCTGCAGGCATCACTTTGTGTCTCTGATATGACTCAGGGTGAAATTATGGCTGAGCTTTTAATGATTCTGAATCTCTTAGTGTAGAGATTCACCTGCCTCTGGGGCCAGAAACTTGTGCTTTTTGCAGTGCTGATCATATGAGATAAGGCTAAGGAAGGATGGAGGCAACCATCCCAGACTATAAAGTCATCTGCATGGAAATGGTTGTGAAATATTGAGAGAGTGAACGGCCCAGCGGCTAAAGTTAAAAAGAATGTTTAATAGACACATGCAGGATATATCCTAGGGTTGATTTTTTTTTCCCCTAAAATGAAGAATCCATTTCCACCTCACATTAAGTTTGAAAGCCACTTTCCTTGCCAAAAATGAAAACAAAATATAAGACAACCATCTTATCTCTTCTGGAGCAGGCAGAACGCATTACATGGGGGCAGAGCACAGAGGCAACTAGCAATGTCAATAAAGGCTCCAATGAGAGAGTCAAGGGGAGGGAGAGAGAGACAGGGAGGGAGGGAGAGACGGGGAGAGAGCGTGCGAGAGAGGTAACAGAGCAGCGGTATCGTATAAGTAGAGGTATAAACAACTGATGTCAGACTTTTAGCACAATATGCATTGTAAGAAGCCAACTGTTCTAATGCTGTTGATAAAGACCTTACTTGTGTCATTACTGAGCATTGGAATCAGTAGAAAATGCAATGGGATGTAAAACAGTGTAATAAGGAATCTGATAGGCAGGAACAGCATCCCAGCATGGACCAGTGCATGACAAAAAAGGAAGTGGGCACCTAGGGGATTCTGGATGAAACAGAAGAGAAATCCAGGCCTTGATCAGAATGGTGATGATTCTCTAGTAGTTACTGATAATTCCTTAACAACAGGAAATTAAAACCCAATCTGGGTCATGTGTAGTTTTCTGTATATAATTATGCTTAAGGGCCAGGCATGGTGGCTCATGCCTGTAATTCCAGCACTTGGGGAAGCCAAAGTGACAAGACCACTTGTGGCCAGGAGTTTGAGACCAGCCTGGTCAACAGAGCAAGACCCCATCTCTACAAAAAATAAAAAATAAAAATGATAATTATGCTTAAGATTATTTTAGAGCAGGAATAATCTTCTCAAACTTGGCTATACTTTAGAAACCATCAAGAATCTTTGATTCCTGGGCCTTAGCTTAGAACCATAGAATCCAAACATCTGAGAGTGTGATCTGGCCATTAATCTATTTTTTAAAGTCTCCAGGTGATTCAGTCAAGACTGGAAACTATGATTCTAAAGTAAAGTGTATTTTTATTTTACTTGATAATGTGGGGTCAGACCTCTGCAACAAAATTTTTGTTGCTTTCATGAAGTACTGAGCTGAGCAACTTCCAAAGGGGGTCCCATGGAGCACCAGGCCTTTGACATCCCAGAGAAAAATAATATATTCTTTGGCCAAGAAGTCTGGGAAGACGCTGTACTCTGCCTCATAATGTTTATTAGCATGTTACAGGCTCTGAGAAGTCCTGCAAAACTGAATTCTGCCTAATTGAATACAACTTCCCCTTTAAAAAAAAAAAAGACTATTTTTTTTTAAAGAGAAATTTTAGGTTCACAGCAAAATTGAGAGGAAGGTATAGAAAGTACCCAGATAAATGCCAGCCCCACACATGCACAGTCTCCCGCATTTTCAACACCCCCTACCAGAGTGGTGATTTTATTACATTGGATGAACCCACATTGACACATCATTATCACCCAGAGTCCACAGTTTACATTAGGGTTCGCTCTTGGTGTTGTACGTTCTATGGGTTTGGGCGAATGTATAATGACAGTTATCTACCATTGTTTGTATCATCCACAATAGTTTCACTGCCCTAAAAATCCTCTGTGTTTCCTCTTCTCCCCCTACTTTTGGGGAATACATGTTGCCACGTAGAACTGGTATTCTACATTTGAAAATCATTTTGGGGAAATTTACTTCTAAGTATGAAGGCACAGAATGAGTGGACTCCTTTGAGAATTGCAAACATGATTCTGGGACCCAGAATGGGCAGACCAAGAAAGCCCCACAGCCTGAAGCTGGTTGAGATGGTGATTTACCTGGGCTGCCAGGGTTTGAACCCAGACTCTGACACTTACCAGCTCTACGTCCTTGGGCAATTGACTAAATCTCAATGTGCTTCAGTCTCCTCATCTGTGAAATGGAGAAAATTACATTTAAAATTTTGAATATTAAATTAAATAAAGAAAAGCACAGCAAGGGAATTGAATGAACATTCACCAGTATTAAAAAGTAGAAAGCACTCTAAAGTTTTCTTACATTTCTAGTTTCTTATTAAACATTATTACTTTAATGTCTCACTGACTACTCAGTCTTAGCAAGATTAAACCAGCACTTATTTGATTTTTTCATTGAAACAAGTTTCTCTGCTTGATTTTCATATTTTTCACTCTAGTACCATCATTCTTATAGTCACTCAATCTCAAAATCTCCCTGTCATCTGGAAATTCTACTCCTTGCAGTTTGAATTTAATCTCATTTCTGCTTTCTTAATTTTATTTGCAATAGTCATTGCGTCTACCACTCACTTTCTATTCCTGGTGTTCTTCATTCAGTACCAGGAATTTCTTTAAACCTGAACTGTTGAAATAGCCTCATTTAGTTTTTTCTCTCTCTTTCTTTCTTTCTTTCTTTCTTTCTTTCTTTCTTTCTTTCTTTCTTTCTTTCTTTCTTTCTTTCTTTCTTTCTCCTTCCTTCCTTCCTTCCTTCCTTCCTTCCTTCCTTCCTTCCTTCCTTCCTTCCTTCCTTCCTTCCTTCCTTCCTTCCTTTCTTTCTTTCTTTCTTTCTTTCTTTCTTTCTTTCTTTCTTTCTTTCTTTCTTTCTTTCTTCTTCCTTCCTTCCTTTTTTTTTTTTTTTTTAATCTGAGCAAAGTCTCACTCTGTCACCCAGGCTGGAGTTCAGTGGCATGATCTCAGCTCACTGTAATCTCCATCTCCTGGATTCAAGTGATTCTCCTGTCTCAGACTCCCGAGTAGCTGGGATTACAGGTGCCTGCCACCACGCCTGGTTAATTTTTTCTATTTTTAGTAGAGACGGGGTTTCGCCATGTTGGCCAGGCTAGTCTCGATCTCCTGACCTCATGATCTGCCTGCCTCAGCCTCCCAAAGTGCTGGGATTACAGGCATGAGCCACCACACCCGGCCTAGGTTTTCTTTCTTCTAAGACCTCCAGCTTAGCAGTAGCAGGTTAATCAAATAAATGTCTTCAAATATCCATTTGAAGACATTATTATTTCCTCCCAGTAATATCCCATTGTCATAATTAATTATCCTAAGGTTTATTGAATACCTACTATGTGCCAAACTGCAGACTAGGCATTGAGAGTACAAAAGCAGTAAGACAGTCCTGATGCCCAAGGACTTTACAAAGGAGTGAGCAAACAAATGGGTAAACAATTGCTGTCCTATGTGCAATGATGAAATTTTACAACATACTTTGTAAGTGTGAGTGAATATGGGTGATAGTGTGTGTGTCTTCTTGTGTACAGTCAATATTCTCTGGGAAGGAAGTCTTCAAAGAGGTGTCGTTTAACTGAATGCTTACATAGCAGACCCGGTGCAGGTGAGTGGGAATGATAGGTTAACCTGGGTTCCTTTCACCTTTCCATGTGGGTCCCAACCTAACCATCTTAACTCAGATCTCAGCAATCTTTCCCATTAGGAATCCAATTATTCTACTCCCCATTTTCCGTATATGCCTTGCCCACATCCAGACCACTGTTCATTCCATTTTCTCTGCTGATAATGCTCCCTTCCTCTGCTCCCATCTTTCTGTCCATTTTATTCAAAATACATTTGTTAAGCTCTTCTAGCATCTGTATGTTTTATGTATTGAGGCACTCCTCAGATTAACTATAATGAAGGTGATCAATATCTACCTTTCAACTTGTACACATCTGTGTCAATGAGATGCTGTGTTTGGCTATAACGTGGGCTAAAAAATAATGGCAAAGACAAGAAATGACATTTTTTCTTTCATTTAAGAAGAAATCCAAAGATAAGCAGCCTACAGCTGGGATGGTCAGCAGAAATCTTGGCTCATTCTAGTTCTTTGACTGTAGACTTAAAGAAAGGCCTTTATCCTCATGCTGAAAAATGGCTGTCATAGTTCCAGCCATTGTATTTGAGGTCCCATGTTTAAACAAGGAAGTAAAGTAAAAGGGCAAAAGGAGCTGCCCAGCTGAGTTAACTCCCTTTAAAGAACTTTCTGAGAGGACCCAATTACTGGAATTGGCCTTGGACTTGGGCTTTCCAGGACCTGCCCTGGCCCTCCTCTGGCTGTGCCCTCTGCATTGAGGCCAATAGACTAAAGAAAAATGCCCACCAAGAGTTTATCCACTTCTTCTAATCAATGCTGTGGGCACTCTGGAATTTTAGCCCACTTGTAGGTCTATGTGGGCCCCTTTCATGGGTCTATCCTCCTAAGAGCAGAATGTGCCAGTGGTATGCACACCCACAGGCTAAGAGGAGATTGAACTTGGGAGGTAGGTGGGCAGAAGTGGGTGAAACTTGGACTTTAGGACTAGAATGTCCTCGTGCATGTTCTTGAGTCCCCTTGCTGTATGGATTGGAGCTGAGGGTAGAAAGAGAAAGAAACCAGGCCACTGGACCTAAAAGCCACATGATTTGGAACTTGAAAGAGGTGAGTATTCCAGGCCTTCCAGATATTATGAAGGTATACTAGCCACAGCAGTGGTATAGAAGCTATTCTATTCAACAGCATGGGAGCTCAATTTGTAATCTTTAAATATTTAGGCATCTAGTATACGGACCTCTATTTGTAGCCTCATGCCCGTCACACAAAAAGCCAGGGGAAGGCTTGCATGTACTCATTTCCATTTATAACACCGTGACCATCACATGTGTGAGGAGGCTGGGAAGTGTTGTTCTCTCCATCTCTTTAAGCTGGAAGACAAGCAATGGATATGAGATATTGAGTAGACAGTCAGCATTTTATGCCATTTGGGTTTATGAGGGAGATTGGAAGAAAAGTCTTAGCTTTATACCAAAGGGACTGGAATTTGCATCCCTATTGTAATAAATGGCAAATATAAAAACAGAATTCATAGATTAAGATGCATAGGTAATTTTGAGTATACAGCTAAGCTATTTGGCAGCAGACCTTGCATTAAGGATAAAGATGAATATTAAAAACAAAATAAAAACCCAAAATCCCCAAAACTTGGAACACACCTAAAAGGAAGGTGTGTGGACTTGTGGAAATGATGAACTGGAGCACCCAAAAGAACTGTTAGTGCGCTGGCTCTTGGAGGGGTAGCCTAGGACACCCCAGCGGTCAGAGAGAAGGTGCTGTGATAACAGCCTCCAAGTGGTCAAGAGAGGAATTCAGGGTGATGAAGGGAAATTGCGGTGCAGGGAGCTGCAGTGCAGCGAGAAAGCACCGTCTAAACTGAAGCATGGATAATTTGATTGAGTAGGCACTTGCATGTTAAACATTCTCATTTTCACTGGTAGAAGTTAGTCATGAGCAAAATATTTTTAAACAAATGTTACTATAGATCCAAAAGGGAGCATTTAATGTGGTTTTGGATAGTTAGTATATAATAATTTTCTGTCTGTCTGTTGATCCCTTGGGTAATAGATGTTAACAAAAACAACCCCAAAAGATAAATAATCTGTAAACATCAGTAATAAATGTTTGTGATTTGTGAACACAGTGTTAGGATCAACTGAAAAGAACACATTTCCCTGGAAAAAAAAAAAAAAAAACGCTTCCAATGCTGGTGATTCTTTAATAGAGATGTTCTAAGCAAGAAAGACAATCTCTCTTTGTACTTCTTTGGTGAGGAGAACAGAAATGCAAAGTGTCAATAAGGCATGAGTATTGGATAAGCAGAGAAGCTGAATGTCTGGAGTGAAGATGTGTGTCGTGCATGAATAACTTCCTAACAATCTGCTGAAGGAGTGATTTTGTATCAAGCTGAAACCCCAAACCAGCATCATTTTAATTTGCCAAGCACCTGTGAAGGAATACAGCTGCAAGGCCATGGGAAAACAATAGAAACTATGACAGTTCATTAATATAAACCAGCAACTAGATTTATTTGGAAAAGTCATTGATATAGAATTACCCTGGAGGATGCAATGGCATTCCTGATGCAGACCAGCAAGCAGCTAACTAAGATTATAGATGTGTGCACATCATTTGAAACCGAACAGTAATTTGGTAACTATTACGATTTATTGTGTATGTCAAACAGAATAACAAATGTGTAAAGAGCCGTGATTGCTTCAGGAAAGTTACGTTTGTGTTGCATTCAGTTGTTTGGCTTTTTTGCATGCAAAGTTATTTTGTTCTGGAAAATCAAGATAATGGTGTTGCCTCTAAAATGATTATTTCTGTTTGTAGGCATAGAAGGAAAATATGAAAGTACACATTCTTGTCTAACAACTCTGAGCCTTAATATAATGCTGGTAACAAGTTCAAGAAGTTGTTTATTGCAATCAAATCATTGCAGTCTTGTGCCATTGGTGACCACAAATATATGAGGTATGGTGGGTAACTCTCAAGCAACTGGCTTGCATAAAACGAAAGGTATCAGCAGATCTGGAGGCAGAGAAATGGATCTGCTAACCACTTACTTTTATAGCAAACAGTAAAACGTAACCCTAGAAAATGGGAGGAAAGCAAGATTCTTTCATATATTTAAAGCATCTGGGAAAATCTTGGTTTGTGACACAAAGGCAATATGGCTGTTTCACGGAACTTGTTCCCAGCCATGAGACAGGCCACATGCCTAATAATATGGGAGCTAATGAAGAGAATGCCCCCACCCCTTAATGTTTTCTCTCTCAATGGAAAGGAAAACTCAACAATCCTCCAGTTAATTTCCTTAGTTGGTTTTCTTAATCCTCTTACCACCAGTAGTTAGATTGCCTGATATTCTTATAATCATTGGAAACTGATTAACCTGAACAGCTGGTTGTAAAGAGTTAAGTTTTATAGCGACCACTGAGGACTTGCTGACTGGGTAGTGACGGGTAGGGGGCTTCTCTCATGGATACCATAAAAATATATTGCCAACCACTGGGGCCAATACCATTTTCATGAGCCCCCATAAAGGTGATGAAGTTGGAAAGAGGCATGGGGAATGCACCAAGAACCTGTGGATAACCTGCCACTGAGTGGAAACAGTTTACAAACTGAGAGCATCTCCCTGGCCTTTGAAAGTATTGTCTTCATTTTTTTTTTTTGTAAGATACTAAATCTTTCTTACACCAAATAAATATTAAAATGATCTAAAATCCAGGATATTCCTGATTTGAAACAGAAAATTCAGAGATTTGGGTTGGGAGTGTGGGGGGATCCATTAAGAGGCTATTTAGGCCGGGCACGATGGCTCAAGCCTGTAATCCCAGCACTTTGGGAGGCCGAGGCGGGTGGATCACGAGGGGAAGAGATAGAGACCATACTGGCCAACACAGTGAAACCCCATCTCTACTAAAAATACAAAAAATTAGCCGGGCGTGGTGGTGTGCGCCTGTAGTCCCAGCTACTCGGGAGGCTGAGGCAGGAGAATCATTTGGACCCGGGAGGCGGAGGTTGCAGTGAGCTGAGATTGGGCCACTGCACTCCAGCCTAGCGACAGAGCGAGACTCCATCTCAAAAAAAAAAAAAAAAAAAAAAAAAAAAAAAAAAAAAAAGGCTATTTAAATGTATGACTCTAAAGGACAACTCATTAAAATCCCAGAAATTGAAGACTAAATTATTTGTACTACATTGTTCTTAATTTTAACATCACTTTCATCTTCTTTTCAAGCCCTCTGATCCTAAAAGACTTTTCCAGTGTTTGGAGCTGAAAAGTGCATTCTGTCCAAGGGCTGGTTCTCATTTTGTTAAATTCTCTAATGGCATTGCTCAAAGACATAACTTGCAAACACACACCAGAATTTTTTTGTTTGTTTGGTTTTCACATCACGATTGAAAAATATTCTGAAACTATGAAGCAGTTATAAAATTCTCCAGGTTCCCCTATAACAATAATGCTAAAACATTCAAAACAAAGGCAAATAACATAATTAGTAAGGGAAAGATGTTGAATTTCAAATAAGATTGCAGTCACCCCATCATCTTTGAGCCTTCAAAACAACTAGACATGCTCTGATGTGAACTGCAGCCACTGCCCTTGTTTTTGCTAACTCATTCGAACACCTTTTGTGTGGGGGAAAGCTCTGTGTCTAGCTAACATGTAAAAATGCAAACCCTGGATTGCAAATCCCCCTGACATTTTGAGGAAAAGAAAACAGGATGAAACCTAGAAACCAAATTTGGTGTATGGACATATTCTATTTAGATTTTACCTGTCAATTGGTTGATAACATTTCCAAGTTTGGAGTTTCACATAACAAAATTGGATTTCCAGTTTTTTTGTTTTGAAAAATTAGAAGATATCACACCTGAGCCCACTATTCTTTATTAAAACTCTCAAGCAGAGGGGAGGAGCAGTATTGCCTAGGTAGAGCACAGCTGTCTGTTAATCTTCCAGTGACTCTTTTTTTTTTTTTCTTTTTTTTTGAGACGGAGTCTCACTCTGTCGCCCAGGCTGGAGTGCAGTGGCGTAATCTCGGCTCACCACAACCTCTACCACCCGAGTTCAAGTTTTTCTCCTGCCTCAGCCTCCTGAGTAGCTGGGATTATAGGAACCTGCCACCATGCCTGGCTAATTTTTTTTTTTTTTTGTAGCTTTTATTAGACATGGGGTTTCACCATCTTGGCCAGGCTGTTCTTGAACTCCTGACCTCGTGATCCACCTGCCTCAGCCTCCCAAAGTGCTGGGATGACAGACGTGAGCCACCACGCCTGGCCAATTTTTCCAGTGACTCTTGATGCCAATTTCACTCTGATTTCAGCAATTTACACCTGCTATTTGGACAGATAATCAGTGTTACAAGCCTCACATCTCCAAAAATGGTGCAGTGCCCTATGCAACACCAGCCAAATAATTTGTGAGGCCCAGTGCAAAATGCACATGTGGGGCCTCAGGTTCACAAATTATTAAGAATTTCAATATGGTGCAATTCTTTTCAATTCACTCTTTCAATGGTGACAACAGAGTGTTAAACTCAGTATGGGGTCCTATGTGACACCAAGAAGCCAGCTCTGGACATAAGAATAGCTTTGGATCCACTTTGACAACTCAAAAACTATGTTCAGTGGTTTACCAGAAAGATCAATAATTCTATAAGATTCACGCCTGTAATCCCAGCATTTGGGAGGCAGAGGCGGGCGGATCACCTGAGGTCGGGAGTTTGAGACCAGCCTGACCAACATGGAGAAACCCCGTGTCTGGGCCAGGTGTGGTGGCTCACGCCTGTAATCCCAGCACTTTGGGAGGCTGAGGTGGGTGGATCACGAGGTCAGGAGTTCGAGACCAGCCTGGCTAACATAGTGAAGCCCCATCTCTACTAAAAATACAAAAAAAAAATTAGCCAGGTGTGGTGTCGCACACCTGTAGTCTCAGCCACTCAGGAGGCTGAGGCAGGAGAATCGCTTGAACCTGGAAGGTGGAGGCTGCAGCGAGCCATGATCACTGCACTGCATAGTAGCTCGGGTGACAGTGTGAGACTTCGTCTCAAAATAAATAAATAAATAAATAAAAGAAACCCATGTCTCTTAAAAATACAAAAGTAGCTGAGTGGAGTGGCACATGCCTGTAATCCCAGCTACCTGGGAGGCTGAGGCAGGAGAATTGCTTGAACCCGGGAGGCGGAGGTTGCAGTGAGCCAAGATTGTGCCATTACACTCCAGCCTGGGCAACAAGAGTGAAACTCCGTCTCAAAACAACAACAACAACAACAACAAAAAAAAAAAAAAAAAGGGGGGGGAATTCTAGAAGGACACAAATGGTATCATGCTATATTTAAAACCAGAACTTTTTCAAAAGATAATTTAAATGTAACTTGGAAAATATGCTATTATTAGTATATTAGAACACCTTATTCTCTTAAACTATATTGCATAGTATTCCATTTCACATATGCATAAACTTATTTAACATAGTCTGAAAAAACAAAAAAAACATTATTTTCAATATTTTGTTTGTGGGTTTCTTTTGCTATTATACATCCCCATTGTTAAAATAAACATGTCCTTTGCCTAAGAGACTGTCTCTCTAGATCTCCTCATGGCCCTTTTACCCACAAGTCAGTTCCTGTTCAAATGTCACCTTCTCAGAGAGAAACTCCCTCTGTCATTCTTTTTCTTCCTAACTTATTTCATAGCACTTATCAATATCCGAAATTAAATAACATGATTTGCTTATTTGTTCATATAAGTTTCGTGAGGGCTGGGATTTTTCTGCCTTGTTCATTATTGTATTTCTTCTTCTTCTTTTTTTTTTTTTTTTTTTTTTTGAGACGGAGTCTCGCTCTGTCGCCCAGGCTGGAGTGCAGTGGCGCGATCTCGGCTCACTGCAAGCTCCGCCTCCCGGGTTCACGCCATTCTCCTGCCTCAGCCTCCCGAGTAGCTGGGACTACAGGCGCCCGCCACCACGCCCGGCTAATTTTTTGTATTTTTAGTAGAGACGGGGTTTCACCGTGGTCTCGATCTCCTGACCTTGTGATCCGCCCGCCTCGGCCTCCCAAAGTGCTGGGATTACAGGCGTGAGCCACCGCGCCCGGCCTCATTATTGTATTTCTAATAGTGACACCAGTGCTTTGTCATGTGTGGGGATGCAGGAAATATTTACTTAATAAATGAGTGAAACCCTCATATACATTTTTTCTCTGTAGGATAGAGTTATACATTGTGGAAATGCAAAGTCAAAGGCTACACACAGATAATTTTTTTTTGCCAGATAGTAGCAAATTGCTTTACCAAAGGTTGTACTAATTTAGATTCCCACTGGCATTCTTGTTTCCTCTCACTCTAGTCAACATTGCTTTTAGAAATACTTTTCAATCTTCAGCAAGTTGTTATATTTGCATGTCTTTAAATATGGCATATGTTCATGGGAAAGAGCTGGTTTTTGCTTGTATTAGGTTGGTGGAGGGAAGTGGATGGAAACATCTGGTAAAATGATACACTTCCTTGCTGTGGAATATACCGCACCGACCTGGGTGTTTAATGCCACCACACCTTGGTGATGGCTGTCCCCTCAGCCTGGAGAATTCATCATCTCTTCTCTGCCTAACAACATCCTAGTCATTCTTCATTCAAGGACCTGCTCAGAGGCTGCCATTATTCCTGTGAAGTCTTCATTCCGCCCTGTTCCGCCATCTCACCCAGTCAGAACCAACCACTTCTCCTCAGTGTTCCCACAGTACGACCACAGTGACTCTACCTAGTCTGACTTGGCCAGCTGAAGGCTTGCCTGACCCTGCCTTCCACACAGCTCCTCCCGCCTATCTGTAGAGTGTCTTCCAATGATGACATAACACAACGTTCTTGAGACCCAAGGGCACTTTCTCTCTTCAGAGAGTCTGGCTGACTAACAAGCCGCCAAACTCTCACTCTACTCTCTTTGGAGTGCTCCTGCCTGACCTGGCCCCTGAGGGTGCTGAGCACACGGCCACAGAGATAACATGGAGCAAGCACAGTAGCGGGTCAGCCCTGAATGTCATCAGCCTCCAACCCTCCCAGGCATGAGGAGGCATTTTAAGCCCACCTGGGGCTTTTGTCAGTACTTTATCTGTGTCACCCATATCTCCTTAAAGTATGGGCAAACAAAACCAAAGTGGTTTATCAGGAGTCGTAATTCTTTACATCTCCCTTATCACCTAAGATTACCCAATCCTACCGGAGCTTGCAGGGATCTGTGTGGAGGATAACAAGACCCCTCAGTAGCAAGTGGTCTTATCATCTTTAAAGGGTTTAATTTCTATCCTGGTATTTTTCCTGGTATACTTTCCACTTTTCTAAGAGGCCTGGTCTTATAGCATAGCTTGATTGTCTTTAGAAAACTTCTGGCCTCAAATTTCTATGGCATTTAAGTTAGGAGCAAGTATGTAGTCACAGCTGTGATTTAGTAAGTGTTTCCTATGTTTCAATCTCCAAATTGATCTCATTTCATCTTCACAACTACCCTGGGAAAAGACACTAATGCTATTGTATATATTTTTAGAGACAGGGGTCTCACTGTGTTGCTCAGACTGGTCTCGAACTCCTAGCCTCAAGTGATCTTCCTACCTCATCCACCCATGTAACTGGGATTACAGCGGGGAGCCACCACACCCAGCTTAGTGCCATTTTATAAAGGAGGAAACTGAGGCTCTGAACAAGGAAATGGTTCTTCCAAAGTCACACAACTTTTAAATGTCAGAGCATGTATTTGAAGCCAGGTCTACTATGGACTGTGAAGCCTAACATAACCATTGTGCTGGGTAACAGGTAGTGCTGAGTAGGGGTTAGCATGCTGGATTGTGGAACCTGGCTGTCTGAGTTTGAATTTTAACTCTGCTATTTACTAGCTGTGTGACCTTGGGCAAGTTGCCTAACTTCTCTCTGCCCCAGTCCCTCACCTATAAAATGGGATTAATAATACCTCTTTCATGGAGTTGAAAAAAAATACACACATATAGACATACATCCTTGGTTCAATGTCTATAAATGACAGCTATTACTAATTGATTTCCATTATCAAACGGAACCTGCTGCCTCTTTGAAACAAGGTAAAGAATTGAAGCAGTTCCCCAGCTGAGTAAAAAAAAAAGTCAAAATATAGAAGATAGGAGAAAGACGTAAGAAAAAATAGCAGTGTTCACTTGTTTGGTTGGTTGTTGTTTCTTCTTTCTTCTATTTTTCTTTTTTTTCTGGAAGTATAACCATTTCCCTTTTTCTTTGAAAATAGAAGTCTGTTCTTCCTTTGACTTTCTACTCTAGACTTCTCATTACATTGAAAAAAATTGTACTGCAATACACAGAAATGTAATTTTAGCCAACATGCACTTTTCTCCTCCATACCTCCCTCCTTAATGTGCACTTATAGACATACTTACAGGCACACGTACATACGTTGACACACACACACACTCCCGCATAGACACCCATTCAGACATCCACTCACACATAGATACACACACACCCATGCCTTTTGCTGGCATCTGAGCTCAGGCTATTCCACTCCTACAAGGATTTTTTATTTTTTTATTTTTATTTTTTGCACTGTGTGTGTGACAGAAATCAATTCCTCACTTGTTATCACAGGTGCAGTGGCTTGCTTTCATGAAGTTAAATATTTGTCTCACTCACAAACTCCTACACTCTCGGGGTTGGGAGAGATCATTAAAGTCACCTGGTCCAACCACCCTTCTGATGTTTGAATTGCCTCTGACAACATCCTGGCTAGATGGTAAACTTGTCTACATTTGAACATTTCCAATGACAAGAAGCTCGCTAGCTGCCAAGAAACTCAATTTCGTCCCTTTCATTTTATTAAGATCTCTAGTCAAAGATGGCGCTAATGCTCTAACCCTTCCAGCTTCACAGGGAACATGTATTTCAATCAAGCTATGAAGTCATTTTTGGTAGGAAAAGCCATTTTCAAAACATCTGATAAGGGGTTAACAATGCTACTCCACAAAAAGAACTTTCAAGTTATGAGAAAATGACAAAGCCTCCAATTTTTTTAAATGGCAAGAGACATAGAAGAGGAATTACCAATGACAAAAATGTATGTGGAAGATATTCAACCTCAATAGTAATCAAATAGATGCCAATAAAAGCAACGACTAATCCTTTGTTAGAGTTTAGATTGGTGAAGATTAAGAAAAAATAGACCTTTGATTAAACTCAGCATTGATGATGAAGGTGTAAATGGGGGAAGGGGCATTCTCTATCACACCTGGGGATGGTGTAAACTGATTTAAAACAGTGTTTCAACTGTTTAAAAACAGTTGAAAGGCAATTTAACATTATGGATCAACGTTTAAAACATGCAGGTATCCAGAAATCCCACTTGTAGGAGCCTTTTATTAAAAAAATTATTATTTAGGAGATTTTTCTTTAGAAAATAATTGAAGAAGTATGCAAATATATAGGTTTATGTGTGCATATGTGTGTATATGTATGTCTGTGTGTACCTAATTGTGTTCTTGCTTTACCACAACTCTGGAAATGATCTAAATGATTAAGTAATCATGGTAGAACTATGCAATGGTATACTGGAGAGCTCTTTAAAAAGATGACATATAGGCCAAGAGCGGTGGCTCATGCCTGTAATCCCAGCACTTTGGGAGGCCAAGGCGGGTGGATCACGAGATCAGGAGTTCAAAACCAGCCTGGCCAAGATGGTGAAACCCCGTCTCTACTAAAAATACAAAAATTAACCAGGGATGGTAGCGGGCGCCTGTAATCCCAGCTACTTGGGAGACTGAGGCAGAGAATTGCTTGAACCCGGGAGGTGTAGGTTGCAGTGAACCGAGATCGCACCACTGCACTGCAGCCTGGGTGACACAGCGAGACTTCGTCTTAAAAAAAAAAAAAGAAAAAAAAAAGATAACATATATAAGTTTTCATCAACAAGGAAAAAGATCCAAGACTACTTTTGCATGAAATGCCATGTTACAAAACAGCATGAATAGTGTGGTCTCATTTATATAAACTTTATTTTTGTAAATATATCTTAATCCCAAACTCAAGTATAAAAGAACTAATTATTTATATATGTATGTACATATAGATATACAGCAGCTGATATATATGTATCAGCTTTTTTGAGATATAATTCATATATCATAAAATTCACCCTTTTAATGTGTCCAAATCAGTGGTTCCTAGTATATTCACAGAGTTGTGCAACCATTACTGCCATCTAATTTTAGTACTTTCTTTTTTTTTTTTTTTTTTTTTTTTTGCAGCGGAGTCTCGCTCGTTGCCCAGGCTGGAGTGCAGTGGCACAAGCTCAGCTCACTGCAAGCTCCGCCTCCCGGGTTCACGCCATTCTCCTGCCTCAGCCTCCAGAGTAGCTGGGACTACAGGCGCCCGCCACCACACTCGACTAATTTTTTGTATTTTTAGTAGAGACTGGGTTTCACTGTGTTAGCCAGGATGGTCTCGATCTCCTGACCTTGTGATCTGCCCGCCTCGGCCTCCCAAAGTGCTAGGATTACAGGCATGAGCCACTGCGCCCGGCCAATTTTAGCACTTTCTAAATGACCTCTAAAGAAACCCTGTAGTCTTTAGAGGTTATTCCTGGTTCTTCCCTCCCTGCTTCCTGGCTACCACTAATGTACTCTCTTTCTATATGGATTTGTCTATTCTGGATATTCCTATAAATAGAATCATATAATATGTGGCCTTTTGTGACCATCTTTTTTGCTTAGTGTAATGTTTTCATGCCCCATCTGCATTTTAGCATGTGTCAGTACTTCATTCCTTGTATGGCCGAATAATATTCCTTTGCATGGATAAGCCACATTTTGTCTACCCATTCATTAGTTGGTGGACATTTGGATCATTTTCACTTTTTGGCTATTATGAATAATGCTGCTGTGAAAATGTGTATACAAGCCATTTGTGTGGATGTATGTTTTCAATTCTCTCCAGTAGACACCCAAGAGGAAAGTTGCTGTGTCAAATAGTAACGCTATGTTTCACATTTCGAGGAATCCAAACTGTTTTCCAAAGTGGCTGCGTCATTTTACATTCCCATCAACAATGAACAAGCGATCTAGTTTCTCCACATCACCTATAACAGTGTGTCTTTTTGATTATAACCATCTTAGTGGGCATGAAGTGGTTACATACAAATGTTTTCAATCAACACAATTCCAAGCCTCTATCCCTATGCATTGGGATAAAATTCAAACTGTGTAATTCTTGGGGCCCCATCTTCTACAGGCTTATATCAATATGGAAAGAATCAGAGGAGGAGATGACCAGGAAAGAACAGTAAAGAAATGTTAGGGTGGGCTAGACAAGAAGTCTCAGGAATTAATTTTTGATTCTGGGTCATAATGCCCCAGATCAATTTACTTAATGATCAAATTGCTGAACTTAGCTATTTACCAAAAAGTATGTTTATTTCAACTCTTACAGCAGTTTTTATTGAGTGGGACTGTTTTAATAGATTTGGAAGGTTCTATGAAACTAATTAGTTGATGGTTTTGCTGTCTTTATAGCAGTATTTTAAGTCACATTCTGTAAGTAAATTGCTAATGGTCATAAGGTGGTATAATTTTCTTATTAAATGTTAAATATCCAGAAAATGTATTTCCTAATGAGGTGCCAAATTTCAAATATATATATATATAACCATGTTAGTGGGCATGAAGTGGTTACATACAAATGTTTTCAATCAACACAATTTCACTTCCAAGCCTCTGTCCCTATGCATTGGGGACATACATATATGTTCTGTTCATATTATTTTCATTTGAGATGGGGTCTCACTATACTGCCCAGGTTGGTCTCAAACTCCTGGGCTCAAGTGATCCTCCTGTCCCAGCCTGTTGAGTAATTGCGATCATAGGCCTAAGCCAACACATCTGACTTCATTCAGTTCGTATCGACTTCTTTCAGATCTTAAAATTATTTTCTGCTTTGACACTTTTTTTGTTTCTTTTGCCAGTTTTTAAAGTAGTATGTACCATTGCCTTTTTAGTTTTTAACTTTTACTCATCCTTTCACACTTTTAAAATTTTTTTTTAATCTTTTTTTTTTTTTTTTTTTTTTTGAGACGGAGTCTCGCTCTGTCACCCGGGCTGGAGTGCAGTGGCCGGATCTCAGCTCACTGCAAGCTCCGTCTCCCGGGTTTATGCCATTCTTCTGCCTCAGCCTCCCAAGTTGCTGGGACTACAGGCGCCCACCACCTCGCCCGGCTAGTTTTTTGTATTTTTTAGTAGAGACCTTGTTTCACCGGGTTAGCCAGGATGGTCTCGATCTCCTGACCTTGTGATCCGCCCGTCTCGGCCTCCCAAAGTGCTGGGATTACAGGCTTGAGCCACCGTGCCTGGCACTTTTTAAATTTTAAACCAATTTATTTTTAATCTTTTCTTTACAATTCCACATTTATAGTTCATGTATATCAAATTTGAAGTATTAATCAATTGAATTATTACATGCATCCTGTTGAGAAAACTTCAAGTTTTTTGAACAGTTTTGCAATTTCAACTCACATCTTTTTATAAGAGCTTAATAAGTCAATATCCCAACTGCTCTTTATTAGAAAACATTTTTTTTTCATTTCATAGAATTCAAGAAATTTTGAAATTTTTAATATGAAATTTCTTGTGAATCACAGGATTTCATTTTTTTTTTTGAAATTGTAGGTTTAATCTGGTTTATTTTGGATTTAGTTGAGGCTCAGTGCAATCATTTTACCAAGTGGTTTTGTAGTAGATTTGTCAGACCAGCTTAGCTGAATATCCATTTCATGCATGATTCAAATTTCAGACACTGATCATTTCTTAAATGCTTGAAACACATGCAAGATATCCATTTCATTAAGCTGATTTATGTAACTGTAAATTTTAACAAGTACAAATGGCAATATAGCATGCATTACTTTACAAAATAACCTATTTGGATCTTGAACAGTTAAATGTTCACGATTAGGTGTTCATCATATGAATTGCTTCCCAATCTATTTTTTCAGTAAACATTTTTGGAGAAAATTGCAACTATGTTTATAGTATTATAACATTCTTAAAATTAGATTTTATCTTAATATACTTACTTGGGCATGACCTGTTAGTGCTGCTGCAAACTGAATAAGCAGAATGTTTATTCTTAGATAGTGTCCTCTGTGGAAATAAGTTTCAGTTAGTGACTAATCCAGGACAATGTAGAAATGAATCAATAAAAAGGTAAATCAAAATGAATTCTTTTGATTTCAGATCACGTGGTTTCCTTTAAAGTTGGCTTCTAAAATATAACTTCCTGATAATGATAGAAATGAGGATCTGGTTAGAGCTAATATCTAGCAATAAGTTGGAAAATTCTAAAATGAGGCTTTATACTCATAGGTGTTGTGCTGTAGTGACACAATGGGCTTATGACTCACTTTGGGAATGACAGCAGCTCCTTACCCAACACGAGATGTGAAACAAGGGCAGTGACTGCTGACTGAAGGTGATGAAAATGAAGATGGTATTGTGGGTTCTGATTCTAGGAAATATCCATAGGTGCAGATAAGGCCACTTAATTCTGATGTAAGGAAAAGAAGATGAAGTAATTCACCCCAGGGACCTTTGTGTGGATTGAATTATGTCCTCCCCACCCCAAATTTATATGTTGAAGTCCTAACCCTCAGGACCTTGAAATGTGACTGCATTTGGACATAGGGTCTTTAAAGAGATAATTACTTCAATTAAAATGAGATCATTAGAGTGGGCCCTAATCCAATCTGGCTGGTGTCCTTACAAGAAGAGGAAATTTGGACACCAGTATACAGAGGGAACACCACGTGAAGACACTGAAGACACGAAGAGAAGACAGCCACCTACAAGTCAAGGAGAGAGGCGTCAGAAGAAACCAACCCTGCTGACCCCTTGATCTTTGATTTCTAGCCTTCAGAATTGTGATAAAACTAATCTGTGTTGCTTAAGCCACCCATTCTGTAGTACCTTGTTATGGTTTCCCTAGCAAACCAATGCAATCTTATCTTCAAATACTGTTTTATGACCTTGAGTTGCTGTGGAATGGATTTTATTTTATTTATTTTTTTGAGATGGAGGAGTTTCACTCTGTCACCAGGCTGGAGTGCAGTGGCACGATCTCGGCTCATTGCAACCTCCACCTCCTGGGTTCAAGCGATTCTCCTGCCACAGCCTCCCGAGTAGCTGCTATCACAGGTGCAGACCACCACAACTGGCTGATTTTTGTACTTTTAGTAGAGATGGCATTTCACCATGTTGGCCAGGCTGTTCCTGAACTCCTGACCTCAGGTGATTTGCCCTCCTCAGCCTCCCAAAGTGCTGGGATTACAGGTGTGAGCCACTGTGCCCGACCTATAGAATACATTTTAATAAATAATTATAAGTAGATTTTTTTTTTCATTTTAAGACACAAAGCAATGGCATTGGAATTTCCTCTTGGGCAGCAGGTGTCAACGAGGTGGGTTTGGTTTCCACTGGCAAAGTGCAAGATGTCTCCTGCAGGATTCAAGGATAAGCACTGCCGTTTGTCTTACGCAAGGCATCAGGGTTTAGGCAGTGCAGAGCTATGGTTATAAATACAGCCTCTGGAGTTCAAAAGCACTGGCCTCACTAGGTCATTATGAGGCTTAACTTCATTAAGATGTTGCACACTGTCTGCCACACCATGAATGCTGCATAAGGGGTAGCTCTTGTTCTTATTCATGGAGTCAGAGGAATTGGAGATGAAAGTGACCTTCAAATTTATGATTATTGTGAGCAGTAGTAATGATAAACTAAACAAGTAACACTGAGAAACTAAGAGTGGAGATGTGATAGCAATTGCTAGCCTTTGAGAGGTAGCCCATACCATTTGTTACTAACTCTTTTTCTAATTTAACAACAGCTTCCTTTGATATCTGTTCTCAAATTCTTTTAAACCTTAACTGAATTTTCACCCTTGGTCTCCTCACACATCCTTTGAGCTCTTTCAATGCATTGTTTTCTTCCATTGAATCTTGAACTTTTTACATCTTCCCTGTTCTAACCTCCAGCACAAGAATTTGACTCAGGGCTCAGTTGTTTACTAGAGTCCTCTCTATCCAGAACCTGTTTGAACGAATGAAATCCTCAATGCTTCTAACTTAGAGGAAGATGACACAAACATAAAGAAATTATAGTGTCTTGTGGATTACCTCAAGACCTAAAATATGATCAGTTCATAGCTTTTGAGCCTCAAAGCAATGGTGACCATATCCAAGAGTGGTTGGTGTTCTGCTATAGTTCATGGCAACTTTCAGCTTTGATCTTTGAAATCCAAATTATTTCTGGTTTACATGGGAGGTCTCTTGCTTTTCAGAGACTTTAGGGAAGCAATCCGATTTTTTTTTTTTTTTTTTTTGAGATGGAATCTGGCTCTGTCACCCAGGATGGAGTGCAGTGGGGCAATCTTGGCTCACTGCAACTTCCGCCTCCCGGGTTCAAGTAATTCCCTTGCCTCAGCCTCCCAAGTAGCTGGAACTACAGGCACATGCCACCATGTCCGGCTATTTTTTTTGTATTTTAGTAGAGACAGGGTTTCACCATGTTGGCGAGGCTGGTCTTGATCTCCTGACCTCAGGATCTACCCACCTCAACCTCTCAAAGTGCTGGGATTACAGGCGTGAGACACCGCGCCCAGCTGGGAACAATGAGTCATTCTACAAATGAGTTCGATTTAAATTTACTTGTATAGCAGAACAAACAATTTTTAAAAATCACACCATTTTACAGCACTTTTCTTTGAGATGCCCATGTTGTGGGGATCAAGGGCAGAAAGGTTGGGGAAAATGAGCTTTAGGTTTCTTTCTTCAACTTGTCCCAAGATGTGCCAATGGAATGAAGACCTGCCGTGGGCTTGCTCTGTGAGGGGTTTAGGAAATTAACAAACCTTATACCATCTCCGCCCCCTGCCACCCCCCTGGCCCCCCACAATCCTTCAGTTTGAGTGAGACTGTGTGGCTAGAACTATAGTCTCATTGATACCTCATGGTGGCCTAGCTTAAGGACCCAATCTTCAGGGAAAAGTCAGCCACTGGCAGCCAGGTTTGAAGTATATGGAGTTTGGGCTCAGCATCACTGCTTTTCTGTTAGTTCTGTCCTCCAGAATTGTGCAGTGCACAGCATACACCACTCTGCTTAGTAGCCCTCTTCCAACTCTGGCTTAAGTGCTCTGACCCCTCTTTGAATATCTTTCACTGAATACCTTGGCCGTCATCTTGCTTCCTGGTGACCCAGACCCTCTCCTGGGGAACTTTCTATGGGCTCTTCGCCCCCTGCCCAGGACCTTATATGCTCCCCAACCCTGTCTCTTTTCTTTAATACTTATCAGCCCTTTAGATTTTGGCATTTAAATCATTAGACTAATGTAAAAAATCAGTTTATAAGAAGTTGAGGATTATTGCTGATATAACAAATTATCAAGCCGTACAGTGCCTGGCTCTGAATAAGAATTCAGTGAGAGTTACTATTATTCTTATTGATTCTCAAATTATAATTTTTTTTTTACTATTTATTGTTTTACCAATGTTATTTATTTGCCTTTTAACAGAAGTTTTTAGGGTAAAATGGCTGGACTGAAGAAATGAATGTCTAAGAGTAGAAGCTGTTAATTTGGGAGGAAATTTTCATATAAGAATGGTATTTAAAGGGCTGTTTAATCTTTAAAAAAATGACTTTTATCTGATGTGTTACAGAATCAGGAGTTCAGCTATTAGATGTCTTAGTCCATTTTCTGTTGCTATAACAGAATACTGCAGGCTTGGTAATTGAAAAAAGAAAAAAGGTTTATTTTGGCCTATGGTTCTGAAGGCTGGGAAGTCTAAGAGCATGGCACTGGCACCTGTTCAGCTTCTGAGGAGGGCCTTCTTGCTGCTTCATAACACTGTGGAAAGCACCACATAGCAAGAGAACAAGAGCATGTGTATCAGCTCAGGTCTCTCTTCCAAACCACCAGACCCATCTTGGAGGCCCCACCTTTATACCTTATCTAATCCGAATTACCCTTCAAAGGCCTCACCTCCAATCAATGTATGAATTTGGGGATTAAGTTTCCAACATTTGAAATTTGTAAGACACATTTAAACCATAGCATTAGGTAAATGGCTCATTTTAATGAGTGGAAACATTGTATAGTGCAGTGGTGCTTAACCTCAAGAGAGCATTAAATCATGGGGAAAGCTTGTCAAAATCCAGAGTCTGATCTGCACCCCTGATGCAGGAGTCTGGGATGAAAATGGAGAATTTGCATACCTAACAATTTCCTAGGTAATGTTGATGCTTCTGGTCAAGGGATCACTTTGAGAACCTTTCACACAGTAGAAAAACAGTGCATCAGCCAAGGAGATATGTGCTCTAGTCCAGTCTCACTCTCCCAAACATGTTGTGAGATCCCAAGCAAGTTTCTTAATTTTCCAGGGCCTCAGTCTTCTTACCTGTAAAACGGGGTAGACTGGACAGTCTCCAGGTTTTCCTCTGGCTCACATTCCTTCCCATTCAAATTCTAAGCTGCACACAACATGTGTGTAGTGTCTGTCCAAGAGGGAGAGGGGACCAACCACAGCCTCACTGGGGGCAACGTCCTTTCTTTGTGGTGACCCTCATTATATACATAGGCTCAGCTGCTTCCTTTGGTGGGGAAATCAGGGGAGAATCTTCCCCCGCTGTGTGTGCTCTGAAAGCACAGAGGTGAGAGCCCAGGGCCACTGACGGTGCACCCACCAGACTTTGCTGCTCTCCTCATTCAGGTGTCCTGAATGAGGTCATTATGGGCAAAGGGAATGGAGCATGGAGTGATGGCAGCCACTGAGGCAGGGTGGAAATCTGTGAGTCAGCCTTCTGCTAAGAGCTGCAGGATTTGCACCAAGCAGAGCACTGGGTGTGAAAAGCAAAAGAGAGGGGAAACTTGCAAATGGGGATAAAAGATGCCAAATGGTACAGAGCGCTCCCTCCTGCCAGTGATGTTACTGCTGCATTTTGTCCAGCTGACTGAAACATCTTTGGATAAAACATACTGTGTAGATTGAACTTTACAATATTGTTTTATTATAGGCATTCCATTCATCCACCTGGCTGCAGAACCAGTTTTTATGGGATTTAAAGCTTCCATAAATTGGAGGAATGCTCTTTGAGAAAAATAATACAAAATTATAAATATAATATCAGTTATAGGGCCTTAGAGGGGACAGCTGCAAATGAGATACTTTGAAGTTTTGTTTGATTAGCTTTGGTGTAAGCTAATCTACCTCTACCTCCACTCGTTCATTTATTTGGTTCATTCTGGCCACAAACACTTATTGAGCACCTACTAGATGCCAAATTCTGTGCTGCTGCTTCAGTCCATTGAGACTTTAACACCCACAGGGAATACGCAACTGAGAGAGAGTGAAGGAGTACTGAAGGCGAACTCAGGGGCTACACTTCACAAAAATAGGAGATTCGGAATTTAAAAAGAAGGAGAAGAAGAAGAGGAGAAAGAGGAGGAGGGGGGGAAGGAGGAAGAAAAAGAAGAGGAAAAAGAGTAACAACAACATAAAGCCATAAGTCAAAGAAGAGTGTAGGGTTGGATGATGTTTTTCAAACATTTTTGCCTGTGACTTATACTAAGAAATAAACATCTACACAGTGACCAGCTAACGCTCCTCCCACAAGCCACACACAGACGACTAAAACAGAAGTTTCATAGAACAATATTTATCTTTTGTGAGGCATGCTGGTATTTTCATTTTTATTTCTTTCTTTTTTTTTTTTTTTTTTTTTTGTGAGATGGAGTCTCACTCTGTCGCCCAGGCTGGAGTGCAGTGGGCGATCTCCACTCAGTGCAAGCTCTGTCCCCCGGGTTCATGCCATTCTCCTGCCTCAGCCTCCCGTGTAGCTGGGACTACAGGCACCCACCACCGTGCCCTGCTAATTTTTTGTATTTTTAGTAGAGACGGGGTTTCACAGTGTTAGCCAGGATGGTCTCGATCTCCTGACCTCGTGATCTGCCCGTCTCGGCCTCCCAAAGTGCTGGGACCACAGGTGTGAGCCACTGCGCCCAGCCTTCTTTTTTATTTCTATTTATTTATATTATTTTCTATATTTTTCACTTAAAGACATGCCAGTTGTGACCTACTGGATTGATTTTCCTGCCCCAGAAGAACACAGACAGGAATAGAGGTCCTTCGTGTGTGCGTGTGGATTGTGCGTTACCGAAGGGTCACAGGAGACTGCACAGGAGGAGGGGACAACTCACGACAGCAGAGTGGGGGCCACAGAGCCAAGGGCAAGCACTGAGGCCCAGGAAGGAAGGATGGAAAAGATGGTGCTGAGAACCTGGAAGTTTGGTATTGAGAACAGAAAACGTACAGGCCATTGACTGAACATTCTGCTTGTTAATTACATATTTTGGGATTTTGAAGAAAAAGACAAAATGTGTAAGAAGCAGATTAAAATCAGAAACATGAGCAAGAGTAGGTGGTGGGAAGCTTAAATGTAAGGAAATAAACAGTTCCAGGATTTTTTTTTTTTGAAGTCTTTTATTTCAAGGTCAGAAAAATGTCACAGAAGGAAAAAATTATTATTTCTTTAAAAAGAAAACTGAAATGTAAAAGATATGACAGAACTCTTGGGAGGTAGAGAGAGCGAGGAAGAAAAGTGAGTACAAAGCAGAGAGGAAGAATATTGTTGCAGAAAAACATTGGTTCTAATTCCCAATTTCTGCCACACATTGATGATGGAGGTAAGTCATCTTCGGTGGAGTCTTTTTTTCTGAAAAACATGAGTAGGTGTATGTAAAGTAACTAGGAGAAGGGAAAATACTGTACGAGCCTAAATTCCCATTCGTTAAGCAGCAGTAAGTCTAACGTGACCTCATAGGTTCTTAGGGATGTGTGAGGAGGATAAATATGTGAGACTATCTTTTAGATAAGAATCAAGAAGTAAAGCAAATGGCACATGATATGCAAAAAGGATGGAAAATTTGACAATTTAAGGTAAACATTTAATAGAAAACACAAAATTCAGACAGCAGAGGAAGACTAAGGGAAGACTCCTTTCACTTCTTTTTCTTTCTCTCTTTTTTAATTTTTCTTCTTTCTTCCTTTTCTCCGTCAGACCCTCCTCCTTCTTCTTTCCCTTCCTTTTTTTCTTGCTTCTTGCTTCTCCTTTTTAAATTTTTCTTTTTGTTTTTCTTTTTTTTCTTTCTTTTTTGCAGTGGCACGATCTCGGCTCACTGCAACCTCCGCCTCCTGGGTTCAAGCAATTCTCCTGCCTCAGCCTCCTGAGTAGCTGGGATTACAGCCACTGGGCCGGGCCAATTTTTGTATTTTTGGTAGAGACGGGGTTTTGCCATGTTGGCCAGGCTGGTCTCAAACTCCTGACTTCTGGTGGTCCGCCTGCCTCAGCCTGGCAAAGTGCTGGGATTACAGGCGTGAGCCACCGCGCCTGGCCCTTTTTAAAAGTTTCAATCAATGTGTTCATGAGTGCTCCTTATCTGTCAATCATATGTGCACACTTAGAGCACACAGGTTACAGAAGACACAGTTTGGCCCGGAAGAGTGAGACACATTTGCAAAGTGCCATTTGAGTGCCCAAACTGAGAAGCACAGGTTTGTAGAAGGTAGAAGCCCCCCTTGCTAATAACTGAATGATAGGTTGGCTCTGAGTAACCAAGAATCATGGACAGCGATCATTCCTGAAAAGGAAAGATAAAGGCTATGGAAGCACAATTCAGCTTTGAAGAATGGCAATGGTTTACATGAACAGAATTATAACATTTATGTTGGGAAGTTGTAGATTAAGCCAAAAGGAAAATTGTGACCAATTCTGTCTCTGGTGGTCTTCAGAATTCAGTGAAGACCCTCTGAGAAATTTTGAGTAGAATTTTAACAGGCATCGCCTTTTAAAATGGAGTTTTATTTGCCAGAAAGCAATGTAGAAGACAGATTGGAAGACTAGAAGACAGTCAGGGGCCCCAGAGGAAGCTAATGGTCTGAAATAACAGCTTAAGAACAAAGAACTGTGAATAGTTGCTCACCTCTGAAAAATTCTAGAAGGAATAGGTGATCATTGGGTTGAGGACAAAACAGAAGATGATAAACTTGGAAGATAATAAACTTAAAAATTATACCTTTCTTATATGGTAAAAGGACTTTCTCCTAAAATGCAATAAACTTGAGATGACTGGGTATGCAAACAAACAAAAGAAGTTAGGGTTTTCATTCTGGTTTCTATAAATATCATCAATAACTCTCTTGCTAGTTTCCAATCTAAAATTTTCAACATCATGGATTTTTTTTTTCTGCTGGTGAAATTAGTTTTTCTCTCTACTATTTTAATTTTTAAATCAGTATCATTTCCCTAAATTTGTTTATTAAATGCTCTAATTTCTATGAGGGTTAACTTAAATGAAACCTGGGCTTACTTTTTTCTTACATAGTTGACAAAAAAATGGTCAAGGTTAGATCCCTGTTGCCTCAATAGATGAATTTATAATTTTAGTTCCTATTTTCCCATCTTACTCATCAAATCCATAAATATATCATTAAAGACATGTTGATGCCATAGTGGAATCCAGATACAATATTGTTATATCTTTCATTAATTGATTAGTCTTATTTTAAAAATGAATTTTTGGATTTACTTGTTTTTAGTGAAATATATAGCTCCCAGCAATCAGTTCTTCTTGTCAGAGTTTATTCACATCAACTGTTAAGAATTCATTAGAAAATGTTAATGAAGATAAGGATTAAACCCACTACTCCACAGTTCTTAAAATTTGCCTTTTTTCCTTTCCTCCCTCCCCTCCGTCCCCCACATTTTTTTTGGAAAGAAAATGTCTTCTTATATTGTTCTGGTATCTCTCCCCTTCTCCACTATTTTTCAAAGACTGTTGACGTTGATTTTGTGATCATACCTCTAAAGCACTTTAAGCATCCAGGGATGTAATTTATTTGAGCCTGGAGATTTGAATGCAGTCAACATGTTTAGCTGCAATCATTGCTCCAAGCTTACTTAATGCTATTTATTCTGTCTATTCAAGGTTGATGATCATGATCCTGTAGTGAGTACATAAGTAAAGCAGGAGTTAAGCAGTGTTGCTTTCCTTAGAGTCTTTTACCCAGAATAATATTTAACCTATTAACAACCCTATGGCAGTGGAATGAACGGGCAACGGAAGCTTATGATAGACATCTGGGAGGCCTCTGTAGGGTAAGTGCTTGCTGGCTGAACATCAGGCCTCTTTTATCCTAAAGGAGATCCCAGGGGCTACAGCTCTTTCTTGTTTGTCTAACTATAAATATAAGTCATTGCAGTGTTGCCCTGTAGTAAATTCCACACACTGATAGGAACCTGTTTGGGCTTTAGCTTATCTTTTTCTGCATTAGTTTTGATTTCAGTATAGATTGTTAACTCCTTGAAAACACTCAGTCTTTCTTGGACCACTTTTCGTCACCCTAGTTCATAGCAACCCGTATTTGGCACTGACGACGGACACGCCTGTTATATTTTGATTAAATTATTTCTTAATGAAAATTCTAATAATTATTTAAAAAACTTGGACATTGGAGCTTTTTGACCTAAAAAAACCTCTTTATATAGAAGCATATCTTTAGTTATTAACCTTTCCCTCCATTTTCCCTAATACACACAAACTCCTGTAAACATCCTGCAAACTTTGCTTGGCCAAACACTGTCGTAAGAGTTCAGTGGAAGTTTAGGATCACATTTCTGTTATGTCTTTGGGAACTTGGGCAGTCTGGATTTGGAAGCCACAATTAATATGATGAACATTTAGTTTTTGGAAAGGTTTACTATATACTTCAGGTTCAATGGTAAAACTGGAGCACAAAGAGATAAGAGATGAGAGAATCACAGTGGAAAGAAAAAAAAAAATGACACACACACAAAACCAAACCTCAGAGGAGAGGCTCAGCCTGGTGTGTCATCACATTTGTCTTGCAGAAATGAATGGTTTAATAGATCCTAGAACTCGGGTCAGCAGGATCCACCTGCTGATGGAGCTCTGGCTGTTCTAGGGTGGGCCAGAGTGGGTGAGACACCTGCTCGTTTAAGTTCCAAAGGTTTCCTGAGTCATATTACAAACACATTCCTGAGGAATTGCATTGAGCTGCTTTTAAAGCAGTTTATATGCACTGCAGTAATGGGTAAACTAGCTATTTTGACACATTGTAAAAGAATGTTTTTGAAAAGAGAAACACTAGTGGTGAAAACAGAAAAATGATTGAGGGACGTTGCATTGTAGCTGCTCTCAGTGTTGATGTAGGTGTTTAAACAGCCAGTTCCCAACTCGCTATTTAAATGCCTATATACTGAATTAGTTATTCACCGGGGAGAGATGTTGAAGAGAAGCAAAAATGATACAATTAAGTTACAAATATAGGAGATACAGTCCAAAATATCCCAACTGTCCTCTTTTTCTTCTTTAACGAGTGTCATTATATTTTGATGTGTTTAATAATACAGCAGAGGTTAAATGAAACATGAAAAAGGGATGTACATTAAAATTGAGATAACTCTTCCTTCAGTGAAGTGGAACCCAGCAGATGTAGCAGCACACTGTAATTGCTGCCTGTTTCCTGTCAGTCTGATTAAGTTGCATTGTCCCAGCTCCAAGTGTAAGAATCAGTGGCTTCCCATAGGGCACAGCATGGGATGACGGGCTGAGACAGAGGCATAACTACATGCACCTCCTGCTTCTCCTGGTAATAGTGTAGACATACAATATACATTGATGACATATAAAGTCAATAGGCTGTGTAGTGCATTAGGAGCACACGATAATCTATCTTCTCAGAGTTACATCCCAGGAAAGCCAAATCCACAATAACACCCTGAAATCTAAGGCTCAGTGGACTAACCTGCTAAGTCCAGAGTCAGTGACTTGAACATTCATTTTTTTAAAAGAAACACATAGACTTAAAGGTAATCTAAATTTGGCCAGACCTGGAATCTGCTTATTGCTTTTCATTTCCCCCACGCCCGACACCAACTGTGTGCTGTGTTTTCTAAATCAGCCAGTCAATCGACCAGTATTTATTGGGCACAAAAAGAAGTCCAACATTGCGCTCGGATTTGTAGGGGATAGATACCAGACAGTTTATGATCCACTTGGGAAGACAGCACTAACGTAACATGAAACAATTAGAGCACTATTAAGAGATGCACTGTGTGAGCAAGAGTTCAGAGAAGGGACAGCTTGGTGTAGCCTGGAGTCCTGTGAAAGGGGCTTCTTGTGGATAGAGCTTGAACTAGGCCTTGAAGAATAGGTGGAGTTTACGTAAGGTGTGGGGCAGAGGGAAGCCATCCCAAGCTGTGAAATCATGGTGACTAAAAGTGTCCAGGTTGAAAAAAGCTTGGGAGACCTTAAAGAGGTAGGTCTAACTGGAGTGGCTGATGTACAAATAAAGTTAAATAAGGATTTATTGTGGGATATTCCAATAAAGGTACCACCCTGCAGTGATCTTTCACCTTGTATAAAAAGAAATATAATGATAGCTATCAGTAGAAGCTCTCCATTGATTTAGTCTCACTGACGAAGTCTCTGAGGATGAAGACAATATGCCTTTTTGTATTTAATTTAAGAAAAGGCATTGGTGGCCAGGCGGGGTTTACGCCTGTAAATCCCAGCACTTTGGGAGGCCGAGGCAGGCAGATCACGAGGTCAGGAGTTCAAGACCAGCCTGACCAACATGGTGAAACCCCATCTTTACTGAAAATACAAAAATTAGCCAGCTATGGTGGCACGTGCCGTAATCGCAGCTACTCAGGAGGCTGAGGCAGGAGAATCACTTGAATCCAGGAGGTACAGGTTGCAATGAGCCGAGATCACACCATTGCACTCCAGCCTGGGCAACAGAGCAAGAATAAAAATAAATAAATAAATAAATAAAAGGCATTGGTGGCAATAGAAGGGGTTGAAAAGTAGGAAGAAAGTAATCATTTGATTTGGATATTTGGTTCATATGAACTGATCTAATTTTTTTTTTTCTGATCATTTTAGAGAGATGTGTTGATGTCGCGTATGTAGAGCCAACACTGACATACAGTGAGTAAATCAAAATATGCTAACTCACATGACTGTAAACACTTTGGACTCCTCACCTAAAAGAGGATATAAGGACATTTAGTTCCCAAACCTGCCCTCAGTGTACTTCCTTACTAAGGCTGGGAGAGGAGATAAAAACTATATATAAATTATTCTAATACCATCTAGATAGGACTAAGAGGACAGTGACTAAGGAAATTCAGAAGAGAGAGATGACATCCAGCTACCAGCAATCAGTGCATACAATTCCTTGTCTGCATGTTTAAGTTTGACTTTGATCTCATGTCTTAGGTAGTATACTTTAGTTGGGGGCCCTGCAATCAATTCCTGGATGTCAATGGAGATTCGACTTACTAACTTGAAATCTAATGAGAAAATTTTAGGTCTTGGAAAAAGAAAAAAAAATCAGCCATTCAATTGATTATTAAGTCTGTATAAGACCTTGAAATAACTTTGAAATAATTGTGGCCCTTTAGATGTCTAGAAAAGAAATACTTCCTTTGACTTGTTGTGTACATGAAGTGACTGAATTGAAATTGGATTAAGTAGAGTCATGTGTATGGAAGTTCGGATGGAAGGGATTTAGATGTGCTTAATGCTGATAACCAGTTTCCCTGAGTCTCACTGTTTTTCCAGCTCATCCTCCTCCAGTGTGACTGGAAGAATTCCAGGGACTCTTCAATAGTTTCCAACTCTGCACTCTCAAGAGAGTTCACCTGTGCTTGCGAATGCAATGCCACTGGCTTCCATGTGGCACCTGCTTGGTGCCAGCTCTTGGCACTGACCTTGTGGTCCTCTTTCTTCAGCATGCTGCTCAGAAGTGGCCTGATCTGATGGCCATGGTCAGCTGACAGGATCAGAGTATTAGTCCGTTCTCATGCTGCTTATAAAGACATACCCAAGACTGGGTAATTTATAAAGGAAAGAGGTTTAATTGACTCAGAGTTAGGTTAGGCATGGCTGGGGAAGCCTCAGGAAACTTACAATCATGACAGAAGGGGAAGCAAACATGTCCTTCTTCCCATGGTGGCAGAAGAGAGAAGTAATGAGCAAAAGGACAAACATGATGTGAGTTTACTCTTTCTTTAGTAGAACATAGAACATACCTTTCTAAGTTATACTAGATCCTTCCTAAATAGATGCATGACAGAACAAAAGACTCTACTGTCCCTATAAATCATACCTGCTGTTTTTAAAATCATGCTCTCTTCTTACATGAAGTAAGGCTAACATTTATTAGGAGAGTGTAGGTATTTGAAATTTCACTTGCTTAAGAGAAAAACACAAAAGCATAATAAAAAGTGATGATGCTTTGTGTGTGTAGCAGTGCTGACATTTCTTTGCATTATCTATGAAGCATGTTGAGCATTATTTTATTCTTTTGGATAATTCAGTGTCATTGACGTAACTACCTTATGACTCCATTCTCACCACTGAAAAAGTGTGGGTGATGTTAAAGTGTTGGAAATCGGGGGGAAAAGATGACAACATGCTGGGACTATAATCATGAAGAGCCTTATATCTTGACTTTAGGAAAATAAATTTTAAAAAGCTAAAGAAACAATAAATACTACACCTTGGCCAAAGTTTCTAAAAGAGGGACTATCAACAGGCAAGTGGATCTTAAAAGGGAAATCCTGATGATAAGTAAAAATTGCTTTAAATGAAAAGTTGAGAGCCTTTAAAGACAGAAAGTGAGGTCATTTTGAGATCAGCTGGAGTCATGAAGACCTGGATGAAGTTCTTGCTTTCTCTTCTACTCCTGAGGTTACCTTAGTGCAGGGTTTCTCAGGCATGGTCCTAGTGACATTTCGGCCAGATAATTCTTTGTTGTGGGTGGCTTTCCTATGCATTATAGGATGTTTAGCAGCATGATTGGCCTCTCTCCACTACAGGCCAGAAGCACCCCACTCCCCAGTCATGATAAACACAAACATTTCCGAACATTGCCAAATGTCTCTTAGGAGCTGGGGGATAAAAATCACCTGGTTGAGAATCACCACTTTAAGCAAATTACTAAAAAAATGTATTTTTAAATACAGAACTATTCTTCAGCAATTGTGCTTACAACTAGAGAAAACATTATAGCTAGGGAACTAAAACTAATAATTAGGAAAAGGGTAGATCGATCTCATTAAATTGTTTCATGTTTCTTACAGATTAAAGAATTTTACATAAAATCTCCATATCAGCTTGTAATCTTTGTAAAATGATAGAGAGTTTTGCAAGCGATGGCATGGTGGGATTGATAAACATTCCTGGCAGATTAGAGAGTGTATCATTACAGAGGTGACTTAATTTAGAAAAGAAAGTATAATAGTAGGAGCTAAGATGGGTTTACAAGAACTAAGCAAGGCAAACAACCTAGATGTTTTTTCTTTTATTTTGCATAGATTATTAATTTGGGAAGTACTCAGACACCAAATGGGTGTACTGCAATATAATTCTGTTGTTAACCACCTGGAGTTAGTGTCAGACTCACAAGTAAAGGGTTCAATCTTTCACAAGATTATTCTCACTTCAGATGCCAGTTCTAAATGGGGTCTCCTGGGCCACCCATACTTCTGATAAACTGGCTATTAGTCCGGGAGGTCACCATGATCCCACTCAGGGATCAATAGAACAACTCACAAAACTCAGGAAAGCACTATACTTATGATTAGTTTTATTATAAAGGATACACCTAGGACAAAATCTGGGAGGGACCACAGAACTTCCACACCCTCTGCATGGAGTAGGCCTATCACTCCTGGTAAATCAATGTGTTTACTGACCAGGAGCCTCCACTGGGCTTTGGTTTTTATTGGGCTTTCATTAGATAGGCATGATTAATTAAATCATGGGCCATGTGACTGAACTCAATCTCCAGTCCCCCTCCCCTCCCTGGAGGTCAGGCAAGTCAAAAATCTCAATTCTCTAATCACATGACCAGCCACCATCCTGAAGCTATCTAGGGTCTCACCGTGAGTCACCTCATTAGCATAACACAGCTATTCCTATCATTCAGGAAATTCCAAGGGTTTTCAAAGCTCCCTGTCAAGAACCTGGGATGAAGACCAGACACATCCTTTATTATAACACAGGTAGATTTAAGGAGAATTTAAAAAATCTAGGTTCTCTTTACTTTAGTAACATAGTTGACTGAGTGTTTCTACCTTTGTGGAAAATACATAAAATGTTGACTACATAAGAGGATGGTCAGTGAAATTTATAGTTAGTGAATCATTATATCCAAAGGTTTTTAATTAATGGATTAACCTGGAGGAATAAAATTAAACTATGAGGTAATAGCTAATATTTTGGCAAACCAAATAAAAATTCAAAAGCATTTCACACTTAAAAAGACGTACGAAGACAGATATCTTCATAGTCACCAAAGATTCGGTCTTCATCTCTTTCTTCTCCACCGTCTTTCTTTTCATTCTCAAAATTACTTCATTATCCAGAATAACTACTGGAGCTTCAACCGTAACATTTACATTCTAGGAAGGAGGAAGAAAGAAGGAAAAGGGAGAAATGGGTATCCCTCTCACCTGCTTTAGTTCCCATTAAACAGCCTTTCCTGAAGTACCCACAAACTTTCCATTGTAACTCATGGCCTTGAACTTAGTCATTTAGCTGTAAGAGAGGTTAGGAAATATAATTTTTTTTTTTTTTTGACTGAGCACAAGGCTGTTCTCTCTCCAAAAGCAAACAAACAAACAAACAATCACATAATCTTAAAATAGTTGAAAAGGGATAAAAACTAACAAAGTGAAATTTAGAAAATAAATAAAGATAAATAAATCATCATGATTTTATATTGGAATGAGTTAAAAATTTAACAAACACAATTTTAAGTATAAATGCAAAAATATGCTAAATACAGTACTAGTAAATTAATCTAGTAATATAAAGGAATTATAATCATCAGAGTAGGAATTATTTTAAAAATGCAAAGATGGTTTAATATCTAATTCCAATTTGTCACTTCTCTGCTCAAAATTCAGTTACATTGGGTCCTCTCTTGACATAGGCAATTTTTTTTGTTCTCATTCTTCAAAATTATAAGCAATGCTGCAATGATACAAACAGTGCCACAATAAACATCTGTCTATATCTTTTGGAACAATTTATAGTTACAATTCTTGAAAATAAAATTGGTAGGTTGAAGTGCAGGCATATTTTTTACTTTGTTAAATCTGGCTATTTGCCCTTCAAAAAGACAGTGTCAGTTCACAATCTCTCAGCATTGTGTGAGTGCTTGCTTTTCTATAATGTTACCTAACCCTGATTATTATTATGTTTAAAAAGATCTTTCATAATGAAATAATGAAAGAAAAGTGATAGTTCATTGTGGTTTCAATTAGTATTTCTTTTTCATTTTTTTTCTTGAGACGGAGTCTCACTCTGTCTTCCAGGCTGGAGTGCAGTGGTGCGATCTTGGCTCACTGCAACCTCTGCCTCTTGGGTTCAAGTGATTCTCCTGCCTCAACCTCCCAAGTAGCTGGGATTACAGGCACCCGCTACCGCGCCTGGCTATTTTTGTTTTTTTTTCGTATTTTTAGTAGAGACATGCTTTCACTGTATTGGCCAGGCTGGTTCGAACTCCTGACCTCAGGTAAACTGCCCGCCTCAGCCTCCCAAAGTGCTGGAATTACAGGCATGAGCCACCAGACCTGGCCTGCTATTTTATTAGGAGTAGAATTATCATCTTTCAAATGCTTATTTGCTGTTTTTTTTTTCTTTTCCATTGATCACATCTTCTTGTCCACCCCCACTCCTTTCATATCTTTCTCTTGTTGATTTGGATAAATACTTTCTATACTAAATACTTTTTCCTGTTATTTACCTTTGAACATATAGAACATCTTTTTCTATAGGGAAGCTTTAAAAATTTTAGTTTTAAAATTTATTCCATTTTTTTCTTTTTTTCTTTGTGGCAACTAGTCTTAGAATCATGCTACTGAAAGGCGTCACTACAATCAGATTAGAATACCTGTTTAAATGGTTACTTCCAAAAAAAATTTAAATGCTTAATCCATTTGAATTCTGCCTTTTTGAATGGTATGAGATGGCTTTCCCCCATAAATATTTAGGCATTTTCCTAATGCTTACTGAAAATTCCATCTTTATAATATATTAAAGTCACATTTATATCTAGAAGTAAATTTTAGCATAAATATTTTAGGACCTATATGAAGAAAATTATAAAAATTAACTCAAGACCAATTAGTACAACTTGAAAAAATGGAGAGTTATTGCATATTTTGACACTGGAAAGATCAATATTATGTGAGCTTCCATTCTTCCCAATTCATGTATAGATTAAATGCCACTCCAAGAAAAGCCCAGTAGAATATTTTTGGAACATAACAAAATGATTTGAAATTTCATCTGAAATAATTAACCAAACCAAGGAGAAATAGGAAAAGAAAGACTTACGAAGGGAAGTTAATTCATGGCATATAAAAATACAAAGGTAGAATAAATAAAATATAGTAAGGTGATCTGTGCAAAAGGAGACAGGCATGCGGACAGAATAAAAAGTCAAGAAATATAGTGGTTTCTGGGGGCTACAGGTTGGCGAGATGTTGGTTATTTTTTAATAAAAAAGAAAAGCAAAGAGAAGCCAAGAAATAGATTCTAGTATTAGTAATTGGTAAAAGAGCATTTCAAACCAGGAAATGCATAAAAATAAGAATTATTTATTTTTTAAAAAATGAGGGGCCTGAAATATCGTGATCCACTAACTTCGGTAAAAATGTAGTTAGATCTTTACACCATACACATGGATAGCTTAGAGAGCTAAATATAAAACAATACAAAAACAACAATAAGTTAGAAAAAAACTATAGATGAGTGTGTATGTGGTATTATCAAATAAATGGCCTTTCTAAACTTTCAGATAAAGAAATAAAATTATGAAAGAAGATTTCCCTATATTGCATTATATAAACTGTAAAACTTTCATACATCAAAATACCTTATACCAAAAATGCAAAGCAGATTACCAGCTGTTAATGATATTATGGCTGGGTGTGGTGGCTCATGCCTGTAATCCCAGCACTTTGGGAGGCCAAGGCAGGTGGATCACGTGGTCAGGAGATCGAGACCATCCTGGCTAACACGGTGAAAACCCGTCTCTACTAAAAAAATACACACACAAAAAAATTAGCCAGGCATGGTGGCGGGTGCCTTTAGTCCCAGCTACTGCGGAGTCCATCCCCCCCCAAAAAAAAAACTTTAAAGATTAATAATTAAATGATACCCAATCAACTGAAAACTGGGCAAAAGAAGTGGCAGGAAATATATAAAAAAGGAAGATAAACAACCAATAAAGACAAAAAAAGTCTTCCTCCCTACTAATCAAAGAAATTCAGCTTAATACAATAGCAGTAATTTTTATCCCCCAATTTTGCAGAGACTAAGACATGATAATGGCCATTGTTTGCAAAGATGAGATGAAAAACAAACACAGGTATACTGCCAGTGGCATATACTTCAAAAGCTTTAAATATTTTTTTTTCCATTTCTACTTGGTAATTCTACCTTTAGCAAATTATTTTAAACAAATAATCAAATGTGTGTGTGTGTGTATGTATATATATGGCTCACTATAGTACTGTTTTTAAAATTTATTATGAGCTATTTATTACATACAAAAGGCATGAAGATTAATGCCGTGAACATCCATGTACCCAACTGATATAGTTTGACTGTGTCCTCACTCAAAATCTCATCTTGAATTGTAATAATCCCCATGTGCCAAGGGCGGGCCCATGTGGAGATAATTGAATCATGGAGTGGTTTCCCCCATACTGTTCTTATGATAGTGAGTTCTCACGAGATCTGATGGTTTTATAAGGGGCTTCTCCCTTTGTGCAAGCTCTCATTCTTCTTTCTGCCACCATGTGAAGAAGGACATGTTGACTTCCCCTTCTGCCATGATTGTCAGTTTCCTGAGGCCTCCCCAGCCATGCTGAACTGTAAGTCAATTAAACCTCTTTCCTTTGTAAATAACCCAGTCTTGGGTTTGTCTTCATTAGAGGCATGAGAGTGAACTAATACGCCAACATCCAGAGAAAGAAATAAATCATTATTGACAGAGATATACCCTTTATTCGTCTTTCCCCCAATGTCTTTACTTCTTCACCTCCAGAGATGAATGTGGTGTTCATGATGTGGAATTATTTATTACAAACTTCTTATGTGTCCAAGCTTGAGGAAATTAATTAAATAAATTATGATACCTTTAAGTGGTGAAATATCATTTATTAAATTAATGAATTAAATATTTTTATTACAATTATAATACATATACATTATTAGACATTTAGAAAAATAGTCTTGAAATGAAACTAAAAAATTCATGATTCCTCCAACCAGATGTAACCATTTTAGCTTTTGTGCCATCTAATCTTTTTAAATAAGTATAATTACATATTATTTAAAAAGTAAAGCATGCTGTATATACAGTTTTATAATTTTCTTTTTCTCTTAATTCATTGATACAACATTTTTATGTTATAAAATATTATTTTAAAAACAATTTAGCAGCTGCATTGTACTTCATTGTTTAGGTAAATATTTACTCTTGATATTTTTGTATTATGTCAATCATATATTATTATAAATGAAACTGCTATAAACTTCTTTGTAGCTAAATATTTGCTATACAACGATAACTATTTATTAGGTAAATTTCTAGCAGTGCAATATTTTGCTTTAAAATTCTAACCAAAAGCATCATTCTTTGCAGAATATTTAATGACATTATATATTGCTAAGTGAAAAAAATTGACTACTAAGCAATATATGTAGCATATTTGCAAATGTTAAAAGATGTATGCAAAGAGATGGGGGTGAGCTATTTTTATTTACATCTTTATGCTTTTCTGAACTGTCCAATTTTTCTACAGCAAGTATAAATTACCTTATTGATCAGAAACAAAATAATAGTTTTTAAAATAATTCAATAAATATTGAATAAACCTAACAAATACCAGGGTCCCCAGAATAGTAGCTTTACAATTGTCCTTGTGAGAAAAACCTGAAGGTCTTAGTGAACCACAGGCTCAAAGTCAGCAAGGTACTGAAGCTGTTTAAGAATAAAATGCTAGATTACATTGTTAAGAACAAAATGAAATAAGAGTACTTCCACAGCCTAAGTCTGTGAGACTATAAAAGCCACACTGTATTCTGTAGAGATGATATAGTGTCTTCACATAAGTGGGACCAAGTTGCTTAAGGGGATCAGAAGCTGGTATAAATTACCAGGCCCAGCCATCCAGAAAGGCACCAGGAATTGATTATATTGTATGTCAACAAAAATCTACCGTTACTGGGGATGTATGAAAATAATTTTTTTTCATTAGGCTTCTAACCCCCTTCTTGGCAGCTTTCTCTTTTGAGAGTGGAAGTAACTAATAGTCTGAGTCTCTGTGTTGAAGGAGGAATGACAAACTCAAGCTGAATCAAGGCTATCATTTCACTCCAAAGGAATAGAATCTGGGGAATGGGAAATTCAGACTTTGAAGAGGATGGTTAGGGAAAGGCAAGTGACAGCACCATGATTGCAGTTGATATGCTGTTTCAGAACAGGCATTGGGAGAGAACTCAGTCCCCAGCAAGAATAGGTTAACCTTTCAGGGAATGGCAGGAATCTAGTACTGTAGTCACACTTGAACACAGCAAGGTTTACACTGCACAAAAATAAATGTCTACACCTAGGACCCGGCCCATACAAGTGTCATGGTGATAATCAAGATGACCAAGAAATGAAAAATATCTGTATTTTTTTTTTTTTTACTAAACTAAATTTTTATTTTGAGTCAGCATTCTGCCAAGTGCCAGAAAACCTAATCTGGTTAATCTCTGCTAATTGGATGACATCAACATTTTCCTCCTCATTTTGGGTCTATTCATAGACACTTTGGGGCCCTGTTTCTCTCCCATGCTCTGTGGCAAGGACCTGCTTGGTCCTGTATACTCCTTCTCCTTGGGATAGAGCCTGGCTCTGGTAGCTGTCTCATGGTTGGTGTTCATTTTCCAGGCTCTGGAATCACGATTGACCCCTGAATTCCTCACCCTTTGTTGCTCCTAATGATGGATTCTTCTGCTCCAGTTGTCCATCCAATGTTGGACCCTTGGGAATTCCCATGTCAGATCCCAGCTGAGTCCCGATCCTCTCTCCCTATCTACAATGGGTGGGCACCAGTGAATCAACACGTCTTCCTTAACAGGAACAATTGGTCTATTGCTGTCTTATTCTTATATTAGAACATCATATGTAGAATAGTATTGTTCTAATATAATAATATAATATGTAGAATATTATAATTTTTATAATAGAACAACATTGGCATTCTATATTATACTGGGCAAAACCACAAAATCTGATTTCCTCCTTTGATTTCAAAAGTTCAGTAACCTAATTGCATAAAGAATTCAATAGAAATATAATTTTTTTTTTTTTTTTTTTTTTGAGACGGAGTCTTGCTCTGTCACCCAGGCTGGAGTGCAGTGGCCGGATCTCAGCTCACTGCAAGCTCCGCCTCCCGGGTTTACGCCGTTCTCCTGCCTCAGCCTCCCGAGTAGCTGGGACTACAGGCGCCCGCCACCTCGCCCGGCTAGTTTTTTTGTATTTTTTAGTAGAGACGGGGTTTCACCGTGTTAGCCGGGATCGTCTCTCGATCTCCTGGCCTCGTGATCCGCCCGTCTCGGCCTCCCAAAGTGCTGGGATTACAGGCTTGAGCCACCGCGCCCGGCCAGAAATATAATTTCTTTATTAATCTTTCTTGAAGTGATATAAATTATTCTGAAGCAAAAGGAAAGATAGAATGTAAAATTGGGACATCCTTCTGGTATTGTTATAATGAAAAGAAAATTCAGAAATACATGCAAAATAAAGTCACCTGAAAAGTGCAGCAAATAATCCAATTCTTTAAGGAGCAGACAAACTGTGAGAACAGATGGACAAACGAGAGACTTACAATGTCTATCAACTTTTCAAATAAGCAGACCAAATTACTGGCAGATGCAATTTGTGTCATATTAGGAAAGGGTGAGTTGACCAGGAATGTATCCCAAAGAACAGTAACAGTTATTGTAATGAAGGAGAAATGATGTGACGTAAATAATAGAAAATTGGTACTACCACTTAGTACGAATTTGAGTTTGGTAGCATTTTTTGACAATATGAGAAAGACACACACAGAAAGAGAGAAATAGGGAGATTATCTATCTATCTATCTATCTATCTATCTATCTATCTATCTATCTATCTATCTGTTTAGAGTCTCTCTCTCTGTCTTTCTTTCTCACCTATTGAGATACTAAAACAGAACCTGTCCATAGGGGTGGCTTAATGAGTGTTTGTTGAATGAACACAATGAAGCTAATGTAAACCCCACGTGCTCCAAATGAAACTTACAGGAGAGTCCCCCTTTAAACATGTTAAGTTCATTTAAACATATCTTTATTTGAAAGCAAACCACCTTTATTGCATGCAGGAACTTCTTAGGTCCCATTTGCAGTTTTGGTCCTCAGCTGGGATGTGCTCGCTGGCCCAGTCTGATGCTTATGACTGGTTCCGATTAGTGGGTCCTCATATTGCTCTGGCTGTTAATAACTGTACTGTGAAATGCATCTCTGCATCTTTATCAACCAAAAGAGGGCTCTGATGTGGAGGCAGAGTAAATCAGTGAGTGAGAGATGGACACTGAGTTGATGGTATTGGAAAAACTGCCTAGCTATTTGCGGGAAAAATCAGATTTTTAACTCACAATGCAATAAAGTACAGAAGCAATAAAGAGTTAAATGTGAAAACAAACAAGCAAAAAAGCTCATAAAAATGCAAGTAGAAAAAAATAGGTGAATACATGATTTTCTGGAGAGCAACATAAAAGAAAAAATTTAAAAATACTTGATACATTTATCTAAATAAATCTTTAACATTTTTATGTATCAAAAATCATGAATAACATTAGCAAAAAGTAAAATGGGAAAAAAATGCCACAGTTACAACAAAGGGCTGATACATGGGGTTTATATAAATAGAATTAAAAAAATTAAGGCCTCAATAGAAAAACAGGCAAAGGACAGTAATAGATAGTCCACAAAAGAGAAAATGGCTAATGAACATCTGGAAAAGCTGTTCCACGGCAGTAGCCCTCCAAAAATACAAATAAAACAACAAAATCTTTTCTTTAGCCTATCAAATGAGAAAAGTTTTTTTTTTTTTTTTTTTTTTTTTTTTGTGGCTGTGGTATCAGTCACTACTGCTAGAAGCATTAGGAGAGAACAGCTCTCTTCATCTATTGCTGCTTGGACTGTAAACTGCTAAAATCAATTTGACAATATATTTCAAAAGCATTAGAAGTACTATATGAACCTAGTAATTCTTGCTATGGAAGTCTATCTTAACGAAATAATCTTAAACTCAAAGATTTATGCACACAGATTTTCATTTAGCATAATTTCCAATAGCAAAAACTGAGGCCCACAGACATTCAACAATAGAGAATTGTGTTGTATTGGTATGATCTAAAATTAGACAGTCACTAAAAATGTTACAGATCCTTTTTAGTTACATGGGAGAAAATAAATATAAAAACAAGAATGCACAATTTTATACTCCATAGGTTCATACCAAGGTTAAAAAAATAAAGGGTAAAAAGACTGGAAGAAATGATCAAAATATTAAAAGTGATTAACTCTCACTGGTGAGAATAAGGCTGTTCTCGTTTGCTTCTTTATAGCTTGTTTTCTCATGTTATACTAAGTTGTCCACAATGAGCATGTATTACTTTCATAATACATGGAATTCAGGAAAAGAAAATCATTATTTTCAAAGAAAATCTCCAGAAGTAATCTTGCCTTTACCTGGTAGAAAACATCAGAGGAAAACATTTTGATGAATTGTTTCATAGTACTTTTTAAAGCAAGATTTCACAGTTCTATTCAAACATAAGCCCCGAAGTAATAACTAATTTTTGGCAGGGCAATAGTAAACAGTAACTAGGCAAAAATTGTTTCTTAAAAAATGATTACAATATCTCTATTAAAAAACACTAAAAAAAAATATAGGTGTTCAGGGTTTAAGTAAGAACATAGACATTTCTGTTTTACTTACACCTTCATTATTAACTGACTTAAAAATTATACAGGGGGTATTTTGCCTCAGCCTTAATTTCTTGTTGTTTCTGAAAGTGTTGTTGATTGATCTCGAGATCCGGAAGACTTTTGATGTGGGGATAACTTTCCATAACCATTCTCCTCCACCTTCCCAGACTTCATTGCTTGCTTTTATAACTGTCTGTCCTTTCAAGGAAGTAACTGCAGATTCACATACTTGTGAGAATCCAAGTCTATCCCCCAGAGCCAGCCCCAGACAAAATTGCTGAAGAGCTGAAGTTAGTGGTGCTCCCTTTCCTGCTCTCAAATGCTTTAATTAAATGAAACATTGCTAAGTCTGTTGAGTATCTACTACACATCAGGCATTCTGTTAAGGACTTTCACCCATACTCTTATATTTTACCATCACAAGCGTCTTGCAAGGGCTTATTTGTCTCATTTTACAGATGAGGACTCCGAAGCCCAGAGAGGTTAAGAAAGTTGCCCTTGGTCACACAGCTAGGCACAGTCACCATTCAAATTCATAGCCAGGTCTTGTCTCACTTGAAAGCTGTGCTTGCTCTCATTGAGTGGGATCAGTACTTTGCAATAGCCTTTCCATGCCTTTTAAACTCAATCATACAGACAGTTTGTCTGCTTTCCAACTAAAATTCAAATTGTCCTTAATTTAAATGGTCTAAAGCTTTTCGGTTTTCTCCTCAAATAATAGAAGCTTCCAAAAGAAAATGGACATCTGCCTAATTATATCTAGCAGCTCTATCAGTTTAAATAGAACCTTATTAAAGGAATTTGAGCACTTTTCAGTTTTCTCAAATTGTCACACCTTTCCCCAAACCACATCATAGATAACAAGAAGATTCATGGACTTGTCTTTCTTTGGGCTTAACCTAATTTCCCCACTAATCTAAAGATCCCCCCGAAGTTAATTAATTTCTCAGATTCCCTTGGTAACTAATCGAGAGTTTAAAACACTAATTCTCAAGGAATTCTTGACTCTTTAATCAATTCTAATTCTGTCCTAAGTAGCTATATGCCCTCAGGCAATTTACTTTGGGCCTCTGAGATACAAATTTCTAATCTGTAAAAATCCGAATTAAAAATATCGCCCTTCCTCTTGGGTTGTGGGTAGAATTCGATGAGATAACGTAAGTAAAGTTCTTGATACTTGGGGGGTGGGGACGGGAGGGCTCAGCAAGGCGCACCTTATTTGATGCGTGCCTCTCCTTTACATATTCATGTGTCCTCTAGTTAAAGACCAGTGTGTCATACTAAGGGTTTTCTTTTTCTTTTTCTCCAGGACACATTATATTTCCTATTCCTTAACTCTGTTCTAAGAGACCTTGTTTGTCAGTCATGTACTTATGCAACTTCTCCATTCCACATTACGTTGAAGAACAAGACCTAACAGGATTTGGATAAAGCTAGTAACAGAACACTCTTTCATCTCCCTATCCACTTCCCCCTTCCCCTCCCCCAAAAACCAAAACCAAAACCAGAAAAACCTTACAAAGCAGGGGGAAAAAGAACCTAGTGTGACAGAGAAAACCCAAAAGTTATCAATTCAGTAATCTTCATTTAATGTCAAAAAAAGAGAACATCTAAAGGGTAGCTTGCAAGTAAGAATAAAAGAGGTTTTTCATGACCAGCTTTTTCCATCCTCCATTATCCCTCAGCAGCAACTTTTGGTGTCTCTGGTACGAGGCAAGGTGTCGAGGGGGACCGTATTAACCCCTTGGGAATGCCTGGTCAATAATTAACATCTTGGATCCGAGAACCGATACAATGAGCTGGGGGAACGGAATCTTTCCCCACCAGTAATAGGTAATGGAAACGCTTTCGCTGATTTGATTATAAGGAATTACTCTTGGTGATTAAAACCGAAGCTGGGTTAAAATCCTAAAGCTGGGGACAGCTGAAGCACCCACTTCACGACTTAACGTTTCAGGAATATGAATTCCATGTTCAGAAAATTTCCCCACACTCTTCTTCGCGCGCACATTCACTGATTCAGAAAATGCCAGGAGCTCCGGGGGTGTGATGTTCCCGGTGGGTAATGTCCCCCGCCCCTGCCCCGGGGCCCAGACTGCTGGTGCTTAAGCGTCTAAAATGTAGAGTTTCCTGCATTTTCCTCGGGTCATTTGTCTACCTGTCCCATCCAGGACATCTCCCTAAATAATCTCTAATGGTGGAAAAATCACGGTCCTCTAGGAGATATATCCGGGAATGAGCGTGCGTGGGGCCGTTCAAATTCCGGAGCTCAGATTTCCTTTCCCGCAGGTCAGATGGTGCGGTCTGTGGGGCCCGAGGGACGCGCACAGCTGTCCCTGAGAGGTGCTGCTCTCCCGCCACCGAAGTCGCAGGGAAATTCTGCTGCACTGACGTGTGAGACATTTTAATCTCGGATGTTCTAATCCTGCGGGCAAAAAAAAAAAAAAAAAAAAAAAGTTTGAACCAGGCACTGGGCTTTTGTCACGGTGAACCCCACCCGCGCCCCGCGCCGTCTCTTCATTCACTCAGGCGAGGTGGCTTAGATTTGCACCTCGTTGAAGAAGCCTCCCTTGCGACATCTCCGCCAGCACCCCGCGCGGACTTGGCTGGGTGGCGGCTGGGAGTCAGCCTGTCCCCGCACGGCGGCCGCGACCGCAGCCCCTGGGCCCTCCTAGAGCGCGGGTCCCCCGCCTGTGCCTGGCGCGACGCGATCTTCCTGCGAGTCGGGCTCCGCGCGCGCCCCGCGCTCCCCCGCAGCCTCCCCGCAGCCCGCAGCGCCCTCCAGCCCCGCCTCGCGGCCGCGGGAACCCGGCGCCTCAGCCCCGCCCGGAACCGACCGCCAGGCGCTGTCGCCGCCGGCCTCGCAACGCGGGGCCTCCGCCTGGCATCAGCACCAGGTGCCTTGTCTCGGGTCGTGCTGTCGCGCGACACTGGGGACCCAAGAGGCCGCCGGCTCCTCGGCTGGCCCCGCAGCTCCCCTGCGGCTCAGCGTTCTCCCACCCAGGAGAAACCCACATTTGATGAGAGTTTTGAATCAAGCCCAGCGTTCCCCTAGGTGTTCAGCTACCTCAATTTCTAACGATTCCACAATCCCTTATGATTCATCTCTTTCTTTCTAACGGTTGCCAGTGGCTCAAAGTTTAGACTTGGGATATAGAAAACGCTATTCACAGCCTTATTGGAGGGGTAGGTGGGGACGGAGAACTGGATACTGAATGGATTTTTAATCTACGGGGAAAAATCATTCAACTGAGACTCGACCTCTTTAATTTTCCTTTCTGAATCTCAATGACTTCCTCTATAAAATAAAATGCTAAACAATGATATCTCACCTGCGTCAGAAAGTTGGTCACATGGTCTCATGAAGTCTCTTTCAGGGCTAGGATCTCTATGATTCTGTGATCAGCAGATTGAAATTTAAGATTAGAAATAGGTTAATTCTTGGAAGCAGTAACTGGAGGACATTATGTGTGAATTAAGTACCAGAAGCAGGGGGTCTTTGTCTCTCCCTCTCCCCAGATGGGGCAGGGTCTCCACACTCCGAAATGTTAGTGTCAGTAACACATAATCAGGAAGTCGATATGCGGATGAGCTAGTCCTTTAGGATTCTTTGCACCACTGATTCTCTCCACTAATACTGATAATCCAAAGTTAATGACATATTGTGAGTTTCTCTTCTTTGCCTTCGTGTTTTCAATCCTGGAGAGAGAGAGAAAAAGGAACTAATTCTCTTCTTTTAAAACAAAAACAGAAACAGTAAAAATCAATCCCATTGATCAATGCGGAAAACCAAAGACCCAAGGCTCCCCTGTGCCAAATCCTTCCCATGACCCTCCACTGTGATTCAAATTGGAGTGTTCTGGAAAATGCCGGTTCGAATTGCAAGGAGGCAGGATCAATCCCTCCCTCTCTCTTAAAAGGAGACACAGGCACTTCTCAGGGACATTCCCTTATGTCTTTTTGATGCAGGAGGTTTAAGAGGCTCCATCTTAAAGCCCGCTGAGTTGGCAGAATGCTGACTTTAGGTGTGTCCAATATGAGCAGTGTAGTGCCCAGTCCTCAGAAAGAATCTAGAGTATTTTTACAGAAAGAATTGCCTTTGTTTACCTTTGTGAATCATTTCATGCATGTTGTTGTTTTTGACCCACCCTTTTGCTAGGATACAAGAGCCAACCTTCTGTAAGAGGGGGAGAAAAAGAAGGAAGATGTGTGAGCTCCCCCTGGTGCTTTCCCGCATTCAGGCCCACTGAAAGGAGTTGCAAGGAAACACGTCTACACAGGCATCAGGAAAAAGAAAATATCTGGAGTATTTCCTTCCAATAGGCCTGTTTCCGAGCTGATGGGCCTCAGAGCAAGACTTCCAGGCTTCGGGCCTGAATTCTCTATGTCATCTTAGGAGGAATTCTTGCCTTGTCAGATAAAGCGTTTCTAAAACAAAATTTCAAGTGCGGGATTTGCCAAGCTTCCCCGTGGACGGGATTACTCTTGGAATCAAACGGGATTACTTTTTGTCCAGAATTGTTCTCTTTGTTAGGCTAGTTATTCTTTGGCTGAATAATTTTCACACACTTCTCTTTGTATGTGTTGACAGCACAAAGATATCACAGGAATCTGGTACCAGCCAATTTGACCGGTGGTGCCTTTAATTCCAGACGATATCTCCTATCCTAATAATAACCTGTATACATAATGGCCTCCTTAACACTGGGGGTCAGGGACTTCTGTGGACTCCAGTCATCTGTGAAGATCGCGAGGGAGATTTCACTCATTCTATTCAATATATCCAATATAGTGGCCTGAAATAATTTATCGACGTGTAGTCAGTCAGTCCAGCTCTTGGTCCATACGGTGAAGAGTCTAAAAGATGTGTGAAATGCATTCCCTACCTACACGAGAGCAAATCACTTAAGGAACAAACATTAGTGTTCACTAACATAGTTAAAATGGATGGGCCAACATTATCATGGTTCTTTCACCTCCTAAGTAAATGCAAAGCTTTTCTTCACTCCATTTTGTATGTGGAATTTTGATTGAGTGGGAATCTTGTAAAGCCAGAAATGGAACTGAGAGCCCACTCATAAGACCATAAGTCTTTTTTTAATTTTTAATTTTTCTTCTCAGACAGGTCTTGCTGTGTCACCCAGGCTGGAGTGCAATGGTGCCATCCATGGCTCACTGCAACCTCTGCCTCCCAGGATCAAGTGATCCTCCCACCTCAGCCTCCTGAGTAACTGGGACTCACTGGTGTGCACCACCATAGCTGGCTAATTGTTAGATTTTTTTTTTTTTTTTTTTTTTTTTTTTTTTGAGAGACAAGGTTTTACCATGTTGTCCAGGCTGGTCTTAAACTCATGGACTCAGATTAACCACCTGCCCCAGCCTCCCAGAGTGCTGGCATTACAGGCATGAGCCACCGTGCCTAACCAAGACCATAAATCTTAATTAATCTAGTTCATAGTCTCAAATTCATTCTACTCTCTGATTTTTATTTCTCCCAACTTACTGCGCGCATGCCCCCCCCACCTCTTTGTTAATGACATTTCTCTGATCTGCACTGCCATCCTCTCTCCTACTCCAGTGTTCCAGCACCTACAATTCATTTTGTCATAGGTGAGGCTTACCTCTTTCCTGTCAGCTCTCACCTGTACAAATTGCTTCCTTTTCTCTTTTTGCACTTATTGTTTGCATCACCCAATGACTTCTTGTAGAAAGCCCCATTCTATAGTTGATAAAACCCACACACGCAAGTATATTACCTCTGGCTCGGAACTGGAAGCTCCATGGAGAAAGGAAATGGCTTTTGTTTCTTCAGTATCTTCACACTGCCAAAGTGTGCTGATCTCTTTAGTTGTTCTTAGCTAAATGAGCCAATTGAAATAATAATCTGGAGGGATTTTTTTAAATCTCAAAAATGTCCTAAGTCCCATGTCTCTTAAATGAAAAATTGTCAAATGAAGGAGCCATTTTCAGGATTTTAATTTATGTATTAATGGTACTCTGCTTCCACCCCAAAAGGATTTAAGGTGAGCTTAAAATATTATGAAAATGAGATAAGATTATTAATTCTATCCATGCAAGCTCTAAAATCTTCTATTTCTAGATAGTAAGCTAAACAATGAAGAGGGTTTTTTTTTAAAGACAAAAGGTGCTCTTTATAATATCTCTCATTATCGTGTTAAGAAAAAAAACCAAAAACACAGATAAAAAAATTCAGAAATATTTTTGCGTTTTCTTTGCATATCATACACACACACACACACACACATACATACATACACAGTCACACTAGAACTGTACTGGCAGTGAACATAGGTTGTTTAAAGTATAGCTATTCAACTGTCATATAAAGTGAAATCTATATTTTCTCTCTCCCTATATGACTATATATTTAACATCTCTATGCATATGTGTGTGCATACATATGTATATGTTATATACACACACTCCACATTATTATTTCAAAGGGGATTTTGCTCCTTCTGGCTACCAGCAATAACTAGTCAATATTTACACTCTTGAATATCGATGACATCATGCATACACAGGAAAGCTGTGGAAAACATCTCCATTTTCAAACAGAGTTTTAATTATTTGTAAAGACTTCAATTGTTCACTATCTAATGTCATGGATTGGTCCTCACAGTGTGAAGTGCAACTGCCCAGATCCCCCACAGTATTATAAATAGTCTTCTAAAGCCGGGTTGATTGATGTTTGGCATAAAACTCTATTCCTCTGAGCACATATATTCCTTCTGTTCACCATTTTCATAGAAAAATACCAGGGTTGATTTTTTATTCAAATCTCCAATTTATGCAGGGTTTAAACTACTAAATACTTAAAGCCGTTTTCAGATCTTTCCCCCCTTTTCTGTTAGGTAGGTAACTAAATCTTTTGCTTCAATGCAAATAAGAATTGAAGGTTTAGCAGATTGCTGTGGGGGAGAGGAAGAGTTTATTAATTATATTGAGAATCAAATAGTAGGCTTCTTTGACACTAATGTTCCATCTTTCTCCACCCCAAGTATCCTATGGGACAACTTTAAAGCCTTTATCAGGGTCTAGATTACTGCATTTATGGTTCCTTAGAAGTAGGAATTTAATTAATGGCATTCTGAGTTGAAGAGAGAATTTGAAGGTTTAAGCTGCAATGGTGAAGCAATATTTTTCAAAGTATGTCGCAGGGATTGTAATATAAAACATCAAAAAAAGCACAATAAAATACATTTTCATGAGTTTTAATAAATTTTTAATACTGATGAAATGTAAATTTTTCCTTCATGACCCTTATCTGCATTTGACAGAGTCCAACAGAAAACTTTAAGTACCTGTTTAAAGCAATTTACAAGATACAGTGGAGATTCCCCAGCAATAAAGAATGATAAGTGATCTTTTTAAAAATTTTTATATTGACAATACTAAAACCAAGTACCTTATCCAGATTCAACTGGTTTTGGCCAGTGCCTGTATCGGTACCTTTATCAAGAGTGCACTCTTACTTTATAGGCTCTATATTAGAAACAAATTCTGCTTGAATACAATTCTGAAAATGCTGTTACCTGATGGATAGCAATAATTGTTCATTATTATATGATACTTTTTACATGCCAGACACTGTGCTAGGCACATTCCATGTATGATTGCATTAAGTTTTTATAACTATAATCTTCTCTCAGTATCTGTAGGAGATTGGTTCCTGGACCCCACAAATACCAAAATCAGTGGATGCTCAAGTCCTTGATATAAAATGACATAGTATTTACATATAATCTATGCACATTTTCCTGTATACTTAACTCATCTCTAGATTATTTATATCAGATATAAGGTAAATGATACATAAATACTTTCTATAGTGTATTATTTATGGAATAAAGAAAAGAAAAAAAAGCCTGTACCTGTTAAGCACAGACAAAATATTTCCCCCCAATTTTTTTTTTTTTTTTTTTTTTTTTTGAGACAGAGCTCTGTGGCCCAGGCTGGAGTGCAGTGGTGCGATCTCGGCTAACTGCAAGCTCCGCCTCCGGGTTTGCGCCTTTCTCCTGCCTCAGCCTCCTGAGTAGCTGAGACTACAGGCGCCCGCCACCACGCCCGGCTAATTTTTTGTGTTTTTAGTAGAGACGGGGTTTTACTGTGTTAGCCAGGATGGTCTCGATCTCCTGATCTCGTGATCCGCCCGCCTCAGCCTTCCAAAGTGCTGGGATTACAGGCGTGAGCCACCACACCCGGCCAAAATATTTTTGATTCATGATTGGTTGAATCTACAGATGTAGAACCTATAGATATGGAGGACTGATTACTCCATGAAGGAAATTATATTATTATCACAGTTTAAATGATGAGAATTTTGAGGCATAAAGAGTTAAAGTGATTTGCCTAAACTTAGCTGCTTAATAAGGGTAAGAACAGAGCTCTTACAATAGTGGATAGTCTGGCCCCACTATGCACTACCTTAGGAGTCAGTAAACTTTTTCCATAAAGGATCAGAGAGTAAATATTTTAGGATTTGCAGGCCATGCAGTCTGTCACAACTATTTCGCTCTGCCACTGCAGTGTGAAATAAGTTCTAGATAATATGTAAATAAATTACGGTGCTCTGTTCCAATAAAGCTTTATTTAAAAAAAAAAAAACAAAAAACAAGTGATGGGCCACATTTGCCTTATGGGCCATAGTTTGTTGGTCCCTGTGCTATTCTATTCTGCCTGCATCCTTGGTGCAAAGAAAACCAACCAAATGGACATTACATTGGAACAGGTAAATCTCTGTGCTGATTCTGTCTTCTGAGTAGGCAAAAGCAGAAGATGTGAATTGAGGGCCTCAAAAACTGCCTCCCACCTTGGAACTTGACCCTAGGCAGCATTGTTGGACACTTTGGAGGGCTCCAGTTAGAACATGTTTATAGGCTGGGTGTGGTGATATGTGTTTGTAATCCCAGCTACTCAGGAGACTGAGGTGGGAGGATCTCTTGAGACCAAGAGTTTATGTTGACCAGCCTGGGCAACATAATGAGACCTTGTTTCTAAAAAAACAAACAAAACAAAACAAAAAACTTAAAAATTAGCCAGTGTGGTGGTGTGCACCCACAGTCCCAGCTACTTGGGAGGCTGAGATGGGAGGATTATTTGTGACCAGGAGACAGAGGCTATAATGTGATGTTATCAGGCCATTGCACACCAGCTTGGGTGACAGAGCAAGGTCCTGTCTCTTTGGGAGGGGAAAAAAAAAGAATGTACTTGTAAGGATAGTGTCTTGCATTAATGTATGTGTCCTCATTATTATTGCATTGTGGTTTACTAGTAGTATAGGTAAGCTGAAATCCAACTCCTCCTAAATTTCTGGAGCCCTGAAGACCACTTAGTCTTACTCACAATATGAACTTGCTTCATTCTCTAGGAATTATTGGAGCCCCAAGTTATTCTTACTGCAGACCCTATTTTGCTTAATTGAAGTTTTTTTTTTTTTTTTTTTTTTTTTTCTCTTGCTCTGTCACCCAGGCTGGAGTGCAGTGGCCAGATCTCTCAGCTCACTGCAAGCTCCGCCTCCCGGGTTCCCGCCATTCTCCTGCCTCAGCCTCCCGAGTAGCTGGAACTACAGGCGCCCGCCACCTCGCCCGGCTAGTTTTTTGTATTTTTTTTTTTTTTTTTTTTTGAGACGGAGTCTCGCTCTGTCACCCAGGCTGGAGTGCATTGGCCGGATCTCAGCTCACTGCAAGCTCCGCCTCCCGGGTTCACGCCATTCTCCTGCCTCAGCCTCCCGAGTAGCTGGGACTACAGGCGCCTGCCACCTCGCCCGGCTAAGTTTTTGTATTTTTAGTAGAGACGGGGTTTCACTGTGTTAGCCAGGATGGTCTCGATCTCCTGACCTCGTGATCCGCCCGTCTCGGCCTCCCAAGTTTTTTGTATTTTTTAGTAGAGACAGGGTTTCACCGTGTTAGCCAGGATGGTCTCGATCTCCTGACCTCGTGATCCGCCGGTCTCGGCCTCCCAAAGTGCTGGGATTACAGGCTTGAGCCACCGCGCCCGGCGCTTAATTGAAGTTTTAATCTGTTTCCCTGGATCTATGTGACTAAGCTGGTGACTCACTGGTTTTCTAGTCCACTGGCTTGAAGATATGTCTTATATTTCCAAGTCTCTGAACCAGATAGGCCAAGGATTAAGTCTCATCCACCTATTGGCCAACTTTTCTGGTGCTGGCTGCCACTCCGGAATTCTATTTCCACCTGCTCCTAGATCCTTCATTACCACAGTGCATCCATGGCCATGTGTTAGGAAGTAGATACTATTTCCCCCACCAGTGTCGACCCATTGTGCTCCCCATCAGATGCTATATTCTTCAGGGCAAATCAAACTTTTTAGCTACTGAAGCTTATCAGGAGCAGCCAGCCTGGCCCAGTGGACAGATAAGGCCCAGTCCCCTGGGTCCTTTCAGCTGCCTCTGTCCAATGGCAGGCCATGGGGCACAGATAGCAAAATGGGGTGGGGTCAAGAAAGCAAACTCCCTTACCCGATAGCTTTGCCTAAAGTGAAATATTTCCTTTCTCTCATACTCAAAAGCAAAATAATATAAGAGTATAGTTATTATAAGAAAATTGCACAAGGATTTGGCCTGACGTTTCTCTGAAATAGCATAATAATGGGCATACAGTTTTGGGCTGATTAGCAAAATTTCAGATGCAATTTGGTGTAGGGAAAACCAAAATGATAGTTGGTGATTAAAAAGAAGCAAGGTGAAATCTTAGCTGTCATATGACCAACAATGCTTTCTCTCCTCTTCCCATACAAACATCTTTTAAAATCAATTTTTATCAAAAATCTCAGTGATTATTTTGTATTAAAGAATTAAGTGGATTTTTTTTAACCAGGAGGAAAATTCTCTAGTGTTGGGTTTAATCCTTAAATACCAATCAACAAATCTTTTAAAGTTCTTAAAATCATCACAAGATGAAAGAATTCTCTGGATTCAAAGCCAAAGAAGTAATCCCTTGTCTTGTCTATGACTAAAAAGAATGATTGTAAGCAGTGAGCCCTGCTTTTAAGTAGATTATAGTGTCACTGGGAGATAAAAGTAACATATAAGAGACAATTATAACAACTAAACGGCATGGCAGTCACAGTCTATGAGTTTAGAGTAGAGAAGGATGACTAAACACTGGAATAAGTGGTTTGCAGAGAAGGTTGGGTTCAAGGTGATTGACAGGAAGTCATTGATGGTTTTGTATGAGGGACTGACCCAAATGTCTGTTCCTTGAGGTTAGAGGTGCCTGAATCTTTTTGGTAACTCAAGTAGAAGGCACACATCGTGGCAAAGAGTATGTGCTTAAGAAAAGATTTTTAGTATGAAAATGGAATTTTAAGGAGATTAGTGTGTGGTGCAGACCATATGTTACAGAGATTGGAATTAGGGAAAAAAAGATGGCAACCTTTTTGATGACCACTAGTGTATCCTGATTGTTTTTGCCAGCCAAATGTGTAGCAGCTACCAGTACTAAGAAAGCTCTCAAGACGTATTCAGTAAATTCAGCAAATTAGTCCTGGACATCAATTATCAGGTTTAAAAAAATCGTCTTAATATTCCAAAAAATGTGAACTCCAAATTTAATACAAAGAAGTTGATCTCCTTTCTTGAGTGAAATGAAGGAATGATTGTATGCTATACTTTCAAGGAAAGTAACATGGTAAAAAAACTCATGGACATGGGGATCAGACAGATCTCAGCAAGGAACGTGGCCATATCAGTTGTTTGTTTGTTATTAGCTGGGTGACCTTCAGTGATGTCAGTGTTCTATGCTTCAGTTCTGTAACTTGAAAAATAGGAACAATGATGTATAAAATATCAGCACAGACTCTGGTACAAGGTAGATCATTCATAGATACTCATTTCATTTCTCTTTCTCCTCCTATAGAATTGAATGGAATGTGATTCTATACTCAGGTGAAGTCAGGGTATTTTGAATGTCCCTACAAGACTGAGGCACCACTGGGGAATAAGTAATAGAGATGTCGTCATTGTGGAGGTCATAATGCTTGTCCTGAACACGAGGAGTCTCCAGTGGTGAGTACAAAGAGGAAAGCTCTGAGCACTGAGTAAGCCTGGTGGGATATTCACCACTAGTGCTCAAGAGGCAAAAGGAAAGAAGATAATATTAAAGAAAAAAAAAAAGCAATTTAAATGCAATGGAAGGTAAAAGAGCAAAAGAGATCATTCATTATTGTTGATCAATAAAATATAAATTCTTTAGATTCTGCAAAGTTATTTCATTGCGCATGGTTGTATTAACTAGTAAAAATAGATCTTAATGAAAGCTTCAAGTGAGCTAGCTCTGTACAACTAAAAATGAGTTTCTTTTATTCCTCATGCGAACAAGAAAAGGGGGTCTCTTTAGTTAAGCAGAAAAGTGCTGGGGAACGTTTGCACATGTTGTTTATTCTGCAATGGGGGAAACAAGCTTAACAGAGGATTGAAAGCTGATGCCTCCAAATTGTAAGGAGAGGTTTTTGAAGCCTAAAAATTTTCAAAGGAAATTGGCACACGGGCTGTTCTCATGGGCAACAGTAGGTGGAACAATTGACTGAAGTCTAAGTAGAGTTTCTTGCCCCACAAAGACCACCTTTTTGCCGTTGGCTTCTCCCTTTTATTCTCTTTCCCATTCCTTGCCCTGGATGCAGGAGTTGCACTGAGAGAAAAGTTGCAGCAACTCCTAAGGCCCTGAGGTGCACTGTGTGATGGCTCATTCTTTGCTGGAGTGGCCTTGTCCTGGAAATGGCTATGTATCCTCCTCTGAACCCAGATCGGTACAGTGCACTGGAGCATCAGCTTTGTTTGTGATCTATCAGTTTTTTCTTTCTTTCTTTCTTTCTTTTTTTTTTTGCCACCGCCCACATGTTATCACCTCTGTCTTTAAAATGAAACTGCTGAGTAATTTGCCAAGGTTGCATGAAAAGGCAGATTGTAAAGCTGAGATGAGAATAGAGGTCTTCAGGCTCCAGGAGTTTGTTTCTGTAGACCAGTAATCAACAGACAGGAGACACAACTTCTCCACCTCTCTGCCCCCACTCAGATAGAATAGCATTATCTAGGGGAAGAGAGTGTAGTTTGTAAAAACACTTAAAGAAAAAATCCTTCTAAGTACCTATTGTTTTCACAACCAAACCACCCATGGTTTGCTGTTCAAAATCATCTTGGTTAGGGGACAAGCAAATGTTGAACTTGGTACTTGTAACCATGTGGCTGGCACAGGGACCATGGCTTCAGAGACTCAAAGGAAAGTGAAGACTGAGAAATATCCCCTGGATTTGCCAGATAGAAAGCATTTGGTGACCTTTAAGAGCCTAGTTTCAGTACTGCAGTGAAAATGGAAACCAGGTTGCAGGGATTAAGAAAAGAATAGACGAGGAAAAAGTGCTGGCTTGCATGAAACAGAGAAGTAAAAGTATGGAAAGAAATTGAATTAGAACCTTTGGCAGGATCAAGACTTTGTCTCCTGGCAGACTGGATGGGGACTCCCTACCCCAGTTCCTCCAACTCTCTCATTTAATGCAATGTTACTTAGCCATTTACATAAAAAGGCAGAGGGGTTATATCTCCATACATTGATATATTTAATATATTAGTAGATATGTTTTCCTATCCTTGAGGTAATTGCATTTCTTTACTTGTTTCCTGAGGACGTCCTCCTGATCTTTGCAACCGTCCCTTTTCCCTATCCCAGGACTAGACAGCTAGACAATGAGTCACCCAGAACAAATGCTAAAAATATTTGAGAATCCTCTGGTCTTAGTGTAAATCAGAAAGATTTGAATGCATACTTGTTGAGTGAGTTTTGCTGCCTTCAGAGACAAATCTAGTTCATAGTTTTAATTATAAATCCCCAGGGGCAGGGTAAGAGGAGGAGGAGGAGGCACTGTAGAAATAGAGAGCAGGAGGTGAAGGAGCTACAGATCTCTACCAGGGAAGGCACTCTCTGTCCCCTACCCAGGTGAAGTTCATGGAAGCCCACGTAGCACCCAGCAGCCCTTCTCATTGACCATGAGTATGAGCCATCTTTGAACAGCATTTAATATGGCACTCTAGAGCTAGGTTTGTGTATTCCCCAAGACCCTGCCCAGGCCTCGTCTGTCTTACAACAACCCTAGGTGTGGAGCTCAAGGTGGTGATACCAAAAAAAAAAAAAAAAAAGAGGAAGTCCCTGCTTCTCTCCAAAGAGGCATTAGCTGGAGCTAGACTGAACTCTTCCATAGGACAGGGAAAGTGGTAGAAGACGTTATCCTATTATGTATGTCTTTATGAGTAGGAGTGGGTCTTTCTCATTGTACTGGGCTATTCTTGAAGGCAAAGATAGTATCTTTTTACCTTTGCATACTCAACAGCTGGATAGTACTTGCCATAGAGCTTAATTAATATTTGTTGGATGAATAAATGAGCAAATGGCTGATTGACAAATACATAAAAGTGAAAATATTTAGAGGTAGGAGGAAGAAGTAGCCAAAGAGGGAGACAGAGGAGAAGGAAGAACGATCATTTAAACTGCGCCGAGCCGAGCAATGATCAGGGCAGAAAAGGTTGAAGAATGGATCCAAGTTCATTCAGAGCTTGGAAAAAGGGATGAAATGATAGAAGGTTAGCCTCTGATATGCTGAAATGAAAAAAAGAGCCATATTCTTAATTGCTATAGTTAAATTTAGTTAACGCTAAATTTATCTTCTTTATAGTTCCATTTCTGACCATAACACATGTCTTGTACAGCTGACAGGTAAGAAATAATCAAGATGGTTGTAGCCTCCATAAAAGATAAAGGCACAGGGCTATAATTCAAGTCTTTTGGTGTTCATATATAGAGAAGCATGTCACCACCACCATCAGATAACTCTCTTTATGATCTAAAGACAGAATTCTGCTGTAAGAGTATGTTCCAAGTGCCAAATAGAATTGTGTGCCTTTTTACTTTTGAGAGTGATTTCATAGTTACTCATTCACTCATTTTTCACTCTGGGCCCTGTATTCACTCATTTAGAGGCACCAAATTCAGCTCCTGTTCTGTGGAGACACTACTTGGGTGCCAAAGAAACAAAGATACAACACAGCTCCGCTCAAAGGAGTTCAGATCCTAGCAGGGGAGACAGACCCACGAAGGCATAGTTATACATCAATGTGCTGCACGAGCACTGAAGCCCAAGCACAAGCTGCCTGAGTCCCAGTGTGTCTAACCCCTCCCCATTCTGCTCTCCCACACCGCAACCCAATCCATCCTATTGACTGACGGCTTTATCCCCCATGCTGCTCTCAGCCTGGACACTGTATCCAGAATCTCAGGCTCTAGCAAGGACTGGAGCTCTGAAGCTCTCCTTGGTTCTCCCAGTCTCTCTCCCAGGAGCTTAGATCTTGCCTCTTCCCTGAGGAACACAGCTAGACCCTGTGCTCTGAATTTGCCTCTACTCCAGTGCCACTTCGTTCCAATTGTTGCCCAATCCTAGTTTGATCTAGACAGGACCTTTGGACACTGGCTTTGGACTGCCTGACTACTCTTGCTGGAGGCTGTTCTCAGCCTTTTTCTCAGATCTTCTCCTCTGTTCTCACTGAAGCTCTCTGCTCCTTCATGCAATGTCTTGCTTTGAGGTCTCCCAGCTTGTCTCAGGTCAAAGTCTGTCCAACATAGCTCTACCCCTTAGCCCTACACTGTCATGATCCTTGTGAGTACCTCTTTTGGCAGAGAAACTTCCTTAGATCTTTTCAGAAAGGAGGAGCAAGATTTTGCTTCTGTCAGGGATAGCCATATACTGAGGCCTTGTGGGCCTACAAATGCAGTCATTAGCATAATTCTTCTTTTTTTTTTCCTTTTGAGACAGGGTCTTACTCTGTCTCCCAGAGTAAGTGGTGCAATCTTGGCACACTGCAACCTCTGCCTCCTGGGCTCAAACATTCCTCCCACCTCATCCCCCTAAGTAGCTGGGGCTACAGACACGAGCCACCATGCCCAGCTAATTTTTGTACTTTTTTGTAGAGATGGGGTCTTGCTATGTTGCCTAAGCTGGTCTTGAACTACTGGGCTCAAGCAATCCTCCTGCCTTGACCTCCTAAAACTGTTAGGATTACAGGCATGAGCTACTGTGCCTGGCCCATTCACAGATTTCATTATAAGAAGCAGAAGAAGACTAGTGAGATATGAAGTGACGTATAACTCACTCATTAACTCTACAATGTGGAAGTCAAATGCTTTGTGTTTCAAGGGAAAGTATAACATTGTGGATTAAATAACGTAATGAAATATATATGTATATGCCTGTGTGTGTGTGTGTGTTTGTGTGTATGCATGTATTAGTGGGAAAGATGGAAATGAAAATCAGTATTTCTTAGTCTCTTGTTTTAATTGTTAGGTCATGCCAATAAATTTCAACATATACTTTTTCTGATGTGATAGGGTTATTTCATTTAGAATATGACAAGGTTTAAGAAAAAATATTCTTTCTGTAATATTACCCCTTGATTTACCTAAGCTTTAGGATTACTTTTGTTATTATACTAATTTGCCAATATGCCTCTCAATGTTGTATTTCTCTACAAGAATAACAGCTTAAAACATAAAAGGACACCACAAAAAAGAAGAAAAATGTTCCTTCAAACCGTTTTCTTTTAATTTTATTTATTTTGAGACAGTCTCACTCTGTAGCCCAGGCTTGAGTACGGTGGTATGATTTCGGCTCACTACAGTCTCTGTCTCTTGGGCTCAAGGTGATCTCCCTGCCTCAGCCTCCCAAGTAACTGGGAATACAGGCACGGCCCACCAGGTCCAGCTAATTTTTGTATTTTTGTATTTTTTTGTTTTTTGTTTTTAAATAGAGATGGGGTTTTAACACATTGGCTGGGCTGGTCTCAAACTCCTGACCTCAAGTGATCTGCCTGCCTAGGCCTCCCAAAGTGCTGGGATTACAGGCTTGTGCCACCGTGCCTGGCCCCAAACCATTTATTTTGGAGGCAAGTGTGCTATTTCAAAATCAGAGTACTTAGTTTCAAGCCTTCAATTCTGTTAAAATATAAATATATATATGTGTGTATTTTTTAAAAGTAAACAAAAATAACTTCTTTATTGTAAACACGGTATCGCTGAAAATTCAAATAATTTTTGAGCTGATGGAAAAATAATTGTGAATCATCAGTTTGTCAGATGTCAACATCAGCTCTAACGAATTTGGGCTGACTTCTTAACAGGTTTCTGATAGCTGAATAGTAGAAATCCAGAAGGCAGACAGGGAGGAACAACTGTAGATAGATGACCGGTTTGGAATAAATGGCATCTTGCAGCTGAAACAAGCTTCACACGTTAACCAGCAACCGTGAGGTTCCTGACTTTCCTGATCCCCAGGAGATGCTTACGCTGGGGATAAATTTCTATCTTGAAGCATTTGACAAGCTTTAGCTCCTGATGTCTCACACTCAAGCCTTACTTTATAGTCACATCTGTTAGTTTAAAGCATTTTTAGTTTATTGAAGAAGGCTTCACAAAGAAAAAACAGATGATGAAAATCTCATCTGTCAAAACTGTTATTAAAACCAGTAACAGTGTGAAATTTTGTTTAAATTGAAAGCATCATTTATTTTTATCAAACATTTTATAAACAATCACATTTGAGAAAGATTTGGGGGACCTGGAGAGCCCTCAACAAAATGCAGCTCATTATGTTGCTTTGTTTAACGTGTAGCTTTGAGATGGCTGGGGCTGCCTCCCTTTATCTTAGTGTGAGCCCGGAAGGGTGAGGAAATTACCAAGGAGCAGGGGCTCACCCACCTTCGTGAGGGAGAGTGAGCAGGGGAGAGGACTAGCCCTTAAATGGAGGCTGAAAGGCAATATTGTGTTGGCAGACGACAGGAACACCTGATTGGCCCTTTTCTGATGGATTAGGTAGAGTGACATGGCCTGAACTTTGAAGTCCCTGAAAGAGCTTAAGAAAAATAATGAAAAAGAAAAAAGAAGAAAATTCACGGAAAGATTGAGTAAGACTTCCTTTCTTTTCCTCTCTGGGTAGGCAGTTGACTTCGTGCTCAGATCTGCTACTGATATCAAAGGGTGTTTCACGGCCAGAAGGAGTAAATGACACCCTTAAGAAGGAAAACAAGAGGAACATCAAGCCCATTTAGTCGAATTTTCATTCAATCCAGATGTTTGGCAATGTAGAGACAAAACATCCGACACTTTGCTATTGTGTAGACTTGGCCTTAGAATATACAAAAGATCCAGTTTCACATTCTTAACTGGGCTCATAGTTCTTTGGCTGTTCGGTATTAGCAGCTTGGAAAAAGAAAACACGTCTAAGGAAAGTAGAACAGTGTAAATCTGAATGATTTGTCTAAGCAGTGACCTTTCCTTCCTTTTTCCAGGTGATGCTGTACTTAATTTTGTCACACCTGGAGATCATCCCCTGGGGGCCAGCAAAAGTTTCCCCATGGGGTATAGGGTCCTGGAACGGGGGCACACAGGGTGTTAAAAGGCTTTCCAGATACTCAAGTTCCCATTCACACTCTTTCCTAAGGCTGCCTGGTCTAAGAATGGGTCTAGTTCTTCCATATCTGCCCTTTCTCAAGCCCTCCTTCTTCCACCTCTAAGAAACAAAACCAAAACCAAAACTTTCTCTCTGGATCTCACTGGGAAGTGTTCCCTGCAACATATACAGAATCTTCAGCACAACCAAAAAAGGGACTTGAGAATCTTTGAAGCCTACTAAAATCAAGACCTCAGTCTGTGCCTTAGCTGCCTTTATTGCACAATTTCAAAGAGGAGAAAGTGAAAACTACATATTTACTTCCCAAATAGCAATACTGTGTTTTCTAGAAAAAGGATCACATATTAGTGTTAAGTTTGTATTTATATTTTTTGAACATTTATTCAGGGCCACAGGAAAAACATTTTCATTAGCTTCTGTCAGATTATTGTATACTTTAAGCCTCTATTTTATTTTAACTGTAAGCACAAATATCCTGGTCTCTACTAGCCTCTTTTCTGCTCACTTATTTATTTATTTTTTTGCCATATACCTATAACAGAAATGTCTTGTTGGTTCTACTCCTTAAAAATTCATTTAATAACACTAATTAATGTACCTTTTGTAAGCTCTGAACTTCCTGTGGCCCAACCCTTTTTAAGACTTGCTATTGATTTACTCTGAACCCTGCATCACTCTAGCTATAAGTTATATTTATCCATGGAAACAGAAACTAATTGGGAGAAAAATCATCATTTTTTTCATTAAAAGATGCATTTCCAATAACAATTTATTACATTTAATCATGTTTAAATCAAAATTTATATTTATGCTTGATAAATTGTGGATTCATAGCTGTAATGACAATTCAGAAAAAATTTTGATAGTATTCGGCATATCATTCATTTTTATTTCATGAAGTCATATGAAGTAAAAACAAGGTAAACCTTCCCATTTATATACATATTTTTATTGCATAGAAAATTGTTTACTGAAATGTTGAGTAAAAGACTATCAAGCATATATTTGTTAGGAAAAAAATTCATGAGAAAAATGGAATGGAAATATAAGATCAAGGGGAAAATGATACAAATTTTCCATTAAAGAAGCGTTTGTCCATGTATTTTATAAATGTATAATGATGGTTATGAAATTCTGCTGTGTATCAGTTAGAGTCTTGGTGGAGATCAGGTGGCACATTTCAGTTAGAGAAACTGAACTGAGTTTATTAAAAGAAAACTTACAAAGGGAAATCTAATTGGGAATGATGGGGGAGGGGCAGCAAAGTCCTGAAGGTGTCACGGGAGGGAACTGCCACCAGTTCCTGGAGAACATGGCTGTAGCTGAATAGAGAGCTGCATTGTAGTAGCTGTGGCTTTCGGTAGACCAAGGGAGCAAATCTGTATTCTAGAAAGAAGGAAATCTGGGGTGCCTGAAGTTTCCACGTATCCTTTCGTCTAGCACCTCCCACTGGTGAAACCCAACCCCTCAGAAGTGGTGACAAACCTCAAGTTTCTACTTCCCACTCCTCAGCTTCACCTCTTGCTTCCAAGCTAGTTCTGTTGAGGCAGAAAGGAAAAATGACGTCATGATATGACCAGGCAGAGCTAGCTTGACTCTTCCCACAACTCCCTTCTGGGTTGTCTGTTTGCCCTCAGAGTTGTGTGGAAGAACAGGTGCACTTTTTCAGTATGCCTGAGAAGGGCAAGAAAATTAGCTGAGCAAAAACTAGGTCTTGGGACAAAAAGTTAGTGCATGCATTGACAGAGTGCAGAAATTCCAACATCTGAAGCCCAGACATTCCCACCCCTGAAATCCTGGCTCAATGTCTCCCCTAGAACTCAAACTTCATTCTGGGGAGGAAAAGCAGAGGGCAAACCTTAATGTGACTAAGAAAACCCTAAATTGGCTAAAATGACCAGATTTAAGTTTCTAGTATTACTCAGAATAGGGATTCAAATTAGATATTTCTCATCCTTCAAGATGCACCCTTCAGGACTTCCATGAATTCTTCCCTGTCTTCATCATTTTCTGTCTCCATACTTCTGTTCCAACTCTATACTAGAGTTTGCCTTCAGTGATGTTTGAATTAAAATTGTTTGTGTGCTTGGATTTCCCTCTTTTTTTTTTTTTATTGTTTAAGAAAAATACTTTATTATTATTTTTTTTTAAATTTATTTATTATTATTATACTTTAAGTTGTAGGGTACATGTGCGTAACGTGCAGGTTTGTTACATATGTATACTTGTGCCATGTTGGTGTGCTGCACCCATCAACTCATCGTTTACATCAGGTATAACTCCCAATGCAATCCCTCCCCCCTCCCCCCTCCCCATGATAGGCCCCTGTGTGTGATGTTCCCCTTCCTGAGTCCAAGTGATCTTATTGTTCAGTTCCCACCTATGAGTGAGAACATGCGGTGTTTGGTTTTCTGTTCTTGTGATAGTTTGCTAAGAATGATGGTTTCCAGCTGCATCCATGTCCCTACAAAGGACACAAACTCATCCTTTTTGATGGCTGCATAGTATTCCATGGTGTATATGTGCCACATTTTCTTAATCCAATCTACCAATGAGTTTCTTCACAGAATTGGAAAAAACTGCTTTAAAGTTCATATGGAACCAAAAAAGAGCCCGCATCTCCAAGACAATCCTAAGTCAAAAGAACAAAGCTGGAGGATTTCCCTCTTAACGGGGTAGTTGCTATGTCTTATATTAGCTGAGGAGAGAGCTGCCTTGTGATAGTTGTTCATGGGATGGAACTGTGTTATAGAAAGAAGGAAATCTGGAGAATGAGTACCCAGACCCCAGTCTCCACTTGTTCTCTGGTCTATGTGCCTATCACTTAGTGCAATGCCTGTCATGTAGTAGGTTTCAATGTGTTAAAAAATTAGGTGAGAACTTGAATTCTTTTTTTATCTGTTACATGACTATCTGATCTCACTATTCTGTGTCACAATAGTGTGTACCTTCATTTTTAAGTGTTCTTAGGTGGCTGATTACTGTCACTCCATGATGTTAGGAGTAGCCAGTGATAGGCGGAGTCAATGCCTGACTTGGCAGCCATCTTTTCTGATGAGCTTCATTAGTTCCATCATTGATTACAATTATCTAACATTTACACATGTGGTCCAGTTCTCCAAAGTGTTCATAAAAACCTGGCAAAGATCTTGCATTTTTTAGAAATGTGTTCATTAATTCACAGAGCTTATCTCTAATCAACAATTTTTCTCAGATCTTATTTCATCAATCGTTGCTTTCCTTGAAATTTAAACAATTCTTTTCACTGTAGAAGCTTCCTCTTAGTCCAAGTTAAAATTCACCACATTGTAACACATCTTTTCTTCATCCTTGTATTCCTCAAGCCATAGGCTGTTCTACTCTTGGCTTTATGAATGGCTGTCTAGAAAGAGCAGTCCCTGCTTATTTCCCCTCCTTCCATTCCGCTTACTATTTAGCTTGCTGCAGTGTATTTTTTACCCACATTAACACACTAACCACTGAAACTGCTTCTTCAAAGTCAAATATAAATGTATAGATAGTACATGTAATTTTCCTTTTATGTTCTTCTCCAGGTTCTGTCTACATTATTTTTCCTGCTGTAGCTCCTTGAAATTCTCCTTTTATTTCCAGGTCATTTTACCTTTCTTCTTTACTTTTACTTTTCTGGCTATTCCTTCCCTGACTTGTCTTCTTAGTTTATAGATTTTGTTTCCCCTAAGGTTTGAGCTTTGACTGACTGCTCTCATGTTCTTCTCTTCATTGGATGATTCTTATAATCTGAAGTCGTCAACTCTGATTTTTCTACAAATGACTCTCTGGTCTTGATCTTTCTCCAGAGCTCCAGTTCTTTAATTATTGCTTTGTCAGAATCTTCACCTGTATGATGTAGCAGCATTTGTTCTCAGTATGTAACGCATTATCTCCCATCACTGTCTTATTTATCTTCTTATTAATGGCCATTTGGCCTAGATGAAGGTGTAATTTACATACAATGAAATCAAGAGTCTTAACAAATGAATAACCCATGTGTGCCTACTACTGCAATCAAGATACATGTGTTTCGGCCTGGTGGGGTGGCTCACGCTTGTAGTCCCAGAACTTTGGGAGGCCAAGGCTAGTGGATCACCTGAGATCAGGAATTTGAGACCAACCTAGCCTACATGGAGAAACGCTGTCTCCATTAAAACTACAAAAACTAGCCAGGCGTGGTGGCGCATGCCTGTAGTCCCAGCTACTCATGTGGCTGAGACAGGAGAATCACTTGAATCCAGAAGGTGGAGATTGCAGTGAGCTGAGATTGTGCCACTGCACTCCAGCCTGAGCAACAGTGAGAGCCTGTCTCAAAACAAAACCAAGAAAACAAAACAAAACAGAACAAAATACCCCAAACCTAAAAATACATATGTTTCGTTCACCCCAGAAGTTGCCCTGTGTCCCTTCACAATCAGTCCCTCCCACTCCAGGCTTTGGGCAACCACTGACCTGTTTTTGGTCGTTAGAAATTACATTTATTCTTTCTATAGTTTTGAAAATAAATAGATTCATATATACTATTTTGTGTCTGGCTTCTTCTGTTCAGGGAGGATAATGTATTTTGAAATTCCTTCCTATTATAGCAGGGATTAGAAATTTGTTCCTTTTAATTGCTGAGTTGTGTTCCATCAAATGTATATTCCACAATTTGTTTCTCTGTTTACCTGCTAATGGGTATTTAGGTTGTTTCAAGCTTTTAGCTATTATGAATAAAGCTATTAGCCACATTTTGGTATGCAAATTTGTGTAGACAAATGCTTTCATTTCTTTTGGGTCAATAGCTAGAAGTGGAATGGTTGGATCATATGGCAGATATATCTTTAACTGCCAAAAAATCTGCCAACTGCTTTCCAAACTGTTTGCTCCCTTTCACTCTCCTAATTACACTGTGTGAGTTGCTCCACATCCCTGTCAACACTTGATATTAATAGTGTTTTAATTTTAGCCATTCTAATGGATTCCTAGTGGAATTGCAATGTGTTTTGTTTTTAAATGACCTATTTGTTGATAGTAAGAAATTACAAATTCATAATAGTCAAATCACTAAAATAGATAACTGTTCATTAGCCATAGTTCTCTGAGAAATTTTATTTTTACCACTAGTATGATTTCCTGTTTAAATGTATTGATTAAATGTTTTTTTACAAATTAGACTTTATTTTTCAGAGTAGTCTTAGGTTCACAGCAGCAAAATTGAGAGGAAAGAGATTTCCCATATACTCCCTGCCTCACACATGCATAGCCTTCCCCATTATCAGCATCCTCACAGAGTGATACACTTGTGTGTGTGTGTGTGTGACTTTTTGTTTTTTATTTATGAATGTACAAACATCTACTTAACTGTTATTCAGTTGATGAGCATTTAGTCTGTTTCTTTCTTTTTTTTAAAAAAATTCCACTTTTATTTTAGATTCAGGGGATACATGTGCACTTACGTTACATGGGTATATTGTATAATGCTGAGGTTTGGGATACAGTTGCTCCCACCACCCAGTTACTGAACAGAGTATCCAACAGGTAGTTTTCCAACCCTTACTTCCCTCTTTCCTCCCTCCTTCAATATTGTGTTGGCCATTCAGAGTAATTTGCCCCTCCATATAAACTTTAGAATCAGTTTGTCAATATTTATAAGCTAACTTCCTGGAATGTTGGTTGAGATTGCATTGAATCTATAGATTAAGTCTGGAAGAACTGACATCTTGACAATACTGAATCTTCTTGTGGAATATCTCCCCATTTCTTTAGTTCTTTGGTTTCTTTGATCAAAGTTTTGTAATATTCCTCATATAGATCTTGCACATAATTTGTTAGAGTCATGTCTAAGTATTTTATTTTTTAAGAGTGCTAATGTAAATTTTATTATGTTCTTCATTTAAAATTCTACTTGTTCATTGCTGGTATACAGGAAAATGATTGACTTTTGTATATTAACCTATTTCCTGGAACCTTGCTAAAACACTGATTAGTTCCAGTAGGTACTTTTTTTTTTGTCAGTTCTTTAGGATTTTCTACATAGACAATCATGTCATCTGCAAGCAAATAAAGTTTTATTTTTGCTTCCCAATCATTGCACCTTTTATTTCCTTTCCTTGTCTTATTGTATTAGCTACAACTTCCAGTCTTGAACTCTTGAGCTCAAACGATCCACTGACCTTGGCCTCTCAAAGTGCTGGGATTACAGGTATAAACTGCTGTGCCTGCCTTTTTCAAGATCTTCTTTATCAAGTTGAGGAAGTTTCTATTCCTATATTCCTAGTTTACTGAGAGTTAGTTTTTTTTTTTTTTTTTAAATCATGAATGGGCATTGGATTTTGTCAAATGATATTTCTGCATCTATTGATAATGATACTGTAATGTTTCTTTTTTAGCCTGTTTATATGATGGATGACATTAATTGACTTTCAAATGTTAAACTAGCCTTGCAAACCTGGGATAAATCCAAAATTCTTTACATAATTACCTACAAATTTGATTTTCTCTATAACTTTTAGAATCAGCTTATCAATTTCTACATAAAAGCATTGATACTTTGTATGAAATTGCATTGAATTTATAGATTGATTTGGAAAGAATTTCCATTGTAATAAAACTAAGTCTTTCAGTCTATGAATATTATATATCTCCTTTTATTTGTCCTGTTTATCTCTGTAGTGTTTTGTGATTTTTAGTATACAGATCTTGTACAGTTTATTGAGCTTATTCTGAAGTATTTCTTGATGCCATTAAAATGATTTTTTTTTAGAAAAAATTTTCAGTTTCTAAATGTTTTCTGAGAATACATCAAAGTGCAATTAATTTTTGCATATTTCCTTTGTATACTGTCTTGCTAAAGTCACTTATTTGTAATAGCTCTTCCATAGATTCTTTAGAATTTTTTTACATATCCAGGAAATGTAAATAATGAAGTTTCACGTATTCTTTCCTATCTGGATGATTTTCTTTTCTTTTTTTAAACTTATTAAATCGGCTAAGACCTCTAGTACTACAGTGAATAAAAGTGGGGAGAGTGGACATCCTTGTCTTGTTCCCAATCTTAGGAGGAAATTATCTAGTCTTTTACTGTTATTTATATTATGTTACTTGTACTGTTATTTATATTATGTTATTTATATGATGATAGGTTTTTTGTGTATATCCTTTGTCAGATTGTGGAAGTTCTATTCATAGTTTTTGAGAGCTTTTATCATGAATTTTGGTGGAGTTTTGTTAAATGCTTTGTTGCATTTTTGGAGATTATCATCAGTTTCACTTTTGGCTTATTAATAAGGTACATCACACTGATTGCTTTTATGTTAAACTATCTTGCTTTCTTGAGATGAACTATAACTGGTTATGAAGTATTATCTTTTTATGTATTGCTGATTCTTTTTGCTAATGTTTTGTACAAGATGCTTGTGCATATGTTCATGATAATTTTTTTTCCTTGAGTTTTCTTTCTTGAAATATTTATATCTTGGTTTGTCATCAGGGTAATGCTGGTCTCATAAATTGAGCGGGGAAGTATTCCCTCCTCTTCTATGTTTTAGAAGAGTTTGTGTGAGATTGGCACTTTTTTCCCAATTAAATGCTTTAAAGGATTCACTGTAATTTCATTTGGGATGGAGGTTTTTTTTAAGATTTTAAACTTTGAATTCAATTTCTTAATTGACATAGAAATGTTTTGGTATTCTATTTTTTCTTGAGAGAGCTTTAGTAATTTGTGTCTCTATTTTTAAAATTTATTGACAATAAGTTGCTAATGTATTCCTTTATTTTTCTTTTTTGTTTATGACCTCTGTAGCAATGCTCCCTTTTTCATTTCTGATATTGGTAATTTGTCTCTTCTCTCTTTTTATCTTGATCATCTGTCAGTAGATTTTACAAATCTTTCTGGTTAGTAGGTTTTAAAACTGTTTTTCGTTACAAGCTTCAGCTTCATTGACTTTTTTCTTTTGATTGTCCGCTATTTTATTAATTTCTACTCTTAGCTTTATTATTATCCTATTGCTTATTTTAACTTGTTCTTTTTTATTTTCTTCAGGTGGAAACTTAGATAATTAGTTCAAGACTTTTCTTCTTAAATGCTTAATATAAGCATATAAGTTATCCCAAGTTTATAAGTTATCCAGGCACTGCATTAGCTGCCTTCCATAAATTTTGACACGTATTTTCATTTTCTTCCCATTCAAAATAGTGTCTTATGTCCTTTTTGAGATTTTCTTTGAACTATAGGGAATGTAAATGCATGTTGTTTAATTGTCAAATTTCCAAAGATATCTTCAGATATCATTCTGTTCCTGATTTCTAACTAAGGTACATCATGTAGAGAACATACTTCGTATGATTTCAATCCTTTTGTTTTCTTGACACTTTCTCTGATCTCTCTTTGTGAATGCTCCATGTGCACTTGAAAAGAATGTGTATTCTGTTACTGTTGGATGGAATGCTCTATTAAGGTCAAATAAATACACCTGGTTGATACTCTTGCTCAAGTCCTTTATGTCTTTACTGATTTTCTGTCAAGTTGTTCTATCAGTTGGTGAGAGAGGTGTATTGAAGCCTCCAACTGTGATTGTACATCTGTTTATTTCTCAATTCAGTTCTTTCAGTTTTTGCTCCATGTATTATGAAGCTTTGTTATTAGGGGCATAAAAAGTAGACTCAGTCTTTTTTGTTACTTGTCCTTTTATTATTATTTAATATTCCTCTTTTTTTTTTTTTTTTTGACACAGAGTCTCGCTGTGTCACCCAGGCTGAAGCACAGTGGCGCCATCTCAGCTCACTGCAAGCTCTGCTGCCCTGATTCACGCCATTCTCCTGCCTTAGCCTCCCGAGTGGCTGGGACTACAGGCGCCCGCCACCATGCCTGGCTAATTTTTAAAAATATTTTTAGTAGAAACGGGGTTTCGCCGTGTTAGCCAGGATGGTCTCGATCTCCTGACCTCGTGATCCGCCCGCCTCGACCTCTCAAAGTGCTGGGATTACAGGTGTGAGCCACCGCGCCTGGCCCCTTTTGTAAATCTATGGTAATGTTACTGTTCTGAAGCCTACTTTGCCTGATTATTAATATGGCTATTCCATCTTTCTTAAGATTCATATTTGCGTGGTGTATTTTTTTCTGTCTTGTTACTTTTAATTATCTGGATCTTTATACTTAAAGTGAGTTTCTTGTAGACAATGTATAATAAGGTCTTGATTTTTTACTCATTTAAGTGATTTATGATTTTTAACTGGAGAGGTTAGACCATTTATTTTTTAATATGATTGTTATGGTTAGGTTAAAATCTATTATCCTTGCTCCATCTGTTTTTTAAAAGACTCCCTTTTCCCCCTCTTTACCTGTCTTATTTTACTTATTTTTTAATGTTCCATTTTATTTCTACTACTAGCTTATTAGCTACAGGTAGCAGTTGTTTTAGGGTTTACAAAACACATCTTTCACCCATCGCTGTCTATCCCCAAATCATAGTATACTATTTCACATAAAATGTAACAGTCCAGTATACTTTGATCTCTCAATCCCATCCTTTGTTCTATTGTTATACATTTTACATCTTCATTTTTTATAAACCCCATAGTGAGTTGTTTCTGCCTCAAACGGTCAATTATTTTTTAAAGAAAAAATTTAAAAACAGGAAAAAAGTCATTTTTATTTCTCCACAAATTTATCATTTTAACTGCTCTCCGTTCGTTTCAGTAAAGTCACTTTCCATCTGGTATCATCTGCCTGAAGAATCTCCTTTAATTTTTTTTGTATCGAAAGTCTGCTGGTAAAATATTGTTTTTATTTTTCTTAAGGTCTTTATTTCACCATTATTTTTGAAACATATTGTACTGTGTGTAACATTCTAAGTGGACAGTTGTTTTTGTCAGTTTCTAAAATAGTTTCTTATTAGAAATCTGCTGATAGTTTTATCTTTTGTTCACTTTTTAATAACGTGAAGTTTTTGTTCCTTCCTTTCTCTCTCTCTCTCTCCTTCCTTCCTTCCTTCCTTCCTTCCTTCCTTCCTTCCTTCCTTCCTTCCTTCCTTCCTTCCTTCCTTCCTTCCTTCCTTCCTTCCTTTTTTTTGACAGTGTCTCACTATGTCACCCAGGCTGATGTGCAGTGGTGTGATCTCAGCTCACTGCAACCTCCACCTCCCGATTCAAGTGATCCTCATGTCTCAGCCTCCTGAGTTGCTGGGATTACAGGCGTGCACCACCATGCTTGGCTAATAATTGTATTTTTAGTAGAGATGGCTTTTCGCTACGTTGGTCATGCTGGTCTGGAATTCCTGGCCTTAAGTGATCTGCATGCCTTGGCCTCCCAAAGTGCTGGGATTATAGGCCTGAGCCACCACATCCGGTCCAATAATGTGACCTTTTTTTCCTCTCATTGCCTTTATGATACTTCTCTTTGCATTGTTTTCCAGCAATTTGATTGTGATATGTTTTGCCTACCCACCCCCATTTTGCTTGGGGTTTTTTGAACTTCTTGGAGTTGTGGATTACAGTTTTCACCAAATTTGGAAGTATTTTCGTCATTAAAATAATATATATATATATTTTATTTTTGGTCTCTCATTTTACTTGTCTCCTGGGATTTCAGTGGCACATATATCTGACAGTTTGATATTTTCTCTCAATCAGTGAAGGTCTTTTCATCTTTCTTCTTTTCTCCATTGATGTTTCTGTCATTTTTTTATCTTGTATGTCATCAAGGTCATTTATTTATTTTGGTTCTGCAGCAAATAATATTTTGTCAAATTCATCCATAAAATTTTCATTTCAGATTTTGTGCTGTTTAATCTCTAGAAGTTATAGTTTTTTTTGTATCTTCTATTTTGTTTCTTATGTACGTGCTTTTCTTTAAATTCTTCTGCATATCATGCATATTTATAACAGCTGTTTTAATGTCCCTGCCTGTTAATTCATCATCTCTTTCATTTCTGATTCTGTTTCTATTGGCTCGTTTTTCTTCTGGTATGGGCCACATCTTCTGATTCTTCACATATTGTAATATTTAATTTGATGAAGGACATTGTCAATTTATATTTTGGGTACTGGATTTTGTTGTTTTCCTTTAAAGAATATTAGACTTTGTTCTGACAGGTAGCTAAGCTTCTTATAGATCAGTTGGATTATTTCAAGATGTTAAGATTTTTTTTTTCATGACAGATCAAGATTAGCCTGTACTCTAGGAGTAATTTAGGCTAATTTCTAAGACATAGCCTTTCTTGGATCTTTTTTGAATTACATATTCAAAAATCTGTCTCCATTCTAACTAGTGGAAATTAAAATTATCCCTGGCCCTTATGTGAGCTCTGGGAATTTTCAAAAATCTTGTATAACTTCATAGTAATTGTCTTTTGCCCAGAAGTTGTTCTCGTGGGTGGAGTTTTACCCTTTACATACACAGATTAGTATTCATCAGAGGCTCCAGAAGAGCCCTACTCAAATTTCTGGAGCTCTTTCCCTGTGTAGCTTTCTCTTCTCTGATAGTCTGTCTTGCAATTTTTAGCTACATCTGCCACTCTGAACTGTGATATCTGTCTCTTCAATTCAGCAATATGAAGCTCTGCTTGAATTTCCCCTCCCTGGGCTAGAGGTTTACAAATTACTTCCAGGCAGAGTGCCAGTGTAGCTGAAAGACTCACCTTATTTTTTCTTTTATTTTCTTTTTTTTTTTTTTCTGCAGAGATTATGGTCCTGTGCTGCCAATTGTCTGATGTCAGAAAGCTGTTGTTTTATATATTTTGTTCAGTTTTCTGGTTGTTTATGGCAGGAAGATAAATCTGGCCCCTATAACACACTCATGGCTAGAAGTGAAAGTCCTTGTGTCATCTTTGATTTCTCTTTTTTTCCTTTTGCTTCCACATCCAAGTTTTTATTCCCTCCCAAGTTCTATCGCTGTGACATCTCTCATAGTTGTCTTCTGAATAATCACAAGTATTTTATCTAATCTTTCTACTTCTAGAGTCCATTCCTCCAATCAAACCGTCAACTCATTACCAGAGGAATCGTCCTAAAATTTTTGCAATTACGATTTAAAAATCCCCTTAAAATCTTCAGTGGCTCCACTTTGGTAGCAGAGTAATTAAGAATTTTTAATATTGGTAGTAAAGCAATTTTAGGCTTTTCTCTTTTGCTTTCATCTCCCATTTTACCTACCATGATTTCCCTTTGCTTTCCTTCCTATCTTACCTTTTCTACTGTGTTTTCTCCTCTCGATATAGAAAAATCCTTCCTTTTTTTGTGAACAAGAGGAAATAGTATTTTCTTTTGCAATTCCTTCCTGGATCAAATTTCTTAAGTATTTCCTCCTTTTCTGAATTCTGAAAGTTCTTTGTTGACATTTCTCATGACACTTTTTACTCTCTACAACTTTACCATAGTCCTTTATGAACAACTACTGTTGACATCAATTATTGATGGTATGTGCTGTGCTTCTTTTTTATGTTTTATCTCCTATAACAAATGTTGGCAATGAATTCCACTGACTTGGTGCCTAATAAAATTTTGCTGACAGAATTATTGCCTATGTTAACATCTTGACATCTTCCGTTCTTCAGGTCTGCTGCTTCAACCCCAGAAGAGGAGTCTAATTCTGACCACTCAAGTGTGGTCAGATGTAAAGGCCACTCTTCTGTATCATATTCTGCATCATAGTACCATTATCACCGTTGGATATCACACATCATATTCACATCACTGATTTGATATATTAAAGACAGATAATTTGATTATCAAGTCATACTTACTGCTTTTCTTTCTTCTACCTTTATATTTGCCAATATTTTTGTTTTTAAGTATGTGTTTCTTTCTCATTAGATTATCAGCTCTATCCAAATAAAACTTTGATTAGTCCTTTAGTACAGTGCTTTGTATACACAAATAGAGGTAGAATAATATCATTATAATAAGCCTGTTTTGTGTGTGTTTTACATAAACATACACACACACACTTCGGCTTACCGAGCAAAGGATATCACATATTAAGGACTTAATACACCTAAATATGCATACACATGTCTATATATAATGTATGCCTTTATATGGTGATCAATATATGTGTATTGTATACAAAAATGGAATGTAAATGAGAGTCAGAATATAAGGAAGAACAAATTTTTAAAAAATAGAATGTAAAAATATTGGTATGTTATTGAATATTAGCTGCTTCATATTAGAAAATAACACTAGAATATTAGCTTTAATATGTACAGCATACATCTGATAGAGATATTTTAGTTTTAGTGTCTCAAATTATAGGGACTCAATTATCTTTTCTAGAAAATACTTGTGTCTCAATCTCATTATCAAAAGACTTTCCACATACTTTGCCTAAAATTACCTTTTCTTCATTTTAATTATACAACTCCAAATCACTTTCCCTCATTAGTATTTGATAATTATAAGCAAAGAAGCAAATATAAGAACAAGAAATACATGAGAATGCAGTCATGCATTTTCCCTTCTTTCTGTTGACAGCTCTGACTTCATTGAGATGAAGTGTATTTAATTTCAATTCACTAAATGACCACATTCATAATTTGAGTTCATTTCCATTTTAGGCTGATTTCTTTCAAATCTGATTCAATATGCATAATTTTTCTTTAAGCATACATATCTACATTCTTTTAAACTTGTTTTTCATCTAGAGAAGGAGGGAGAAGGAAATTAACATTTATTTTGTATCTACTTTTGACACAGCCTGTTTTTGGCACTTGACACATATCATCTCATTCAGTTCTCTCCTCAATCCTGAGAAACTGAAAATATTATTCTCATTTTAAAAATGAAAATCTGATGGCTAGAAACTAACATGCCCAAGACTGCTTAATTAGGAAAAGGAAGAGTCAAAATTCAAACAAAATCACCCTTCTTCTTCTTCTTCATTTTTTTTTTTTTAAGTGGCATTACGTTGTCCATTTTCAGCCAAAGATTTTGCAGAAAAATCACAGGAGGCTGAGCAGTTAATAATTTAAAAAATCATATTGTTTTATCTGTGGTGTAAGTGTGAAGTCCTTATGTTAAAATGCTTATCAGAACATGACACTTGAACATGTTCCATGTTAGAATTTAGGGATGTCTCACAATTTGTTGAAATATGAATGTAGACTTCAAAGGGAAACATTCCAAAACTACATTGTGAAGTGATTTCTCTTTTTATCTGAGCTCTCTTTTTTTTCCTTTTTTTTTTTTTTTTTTTTTTTTTTTTAGGACTGTGATAAATTGATCCAAAGAGCCCACTGAAATTAAACTAGGTGAAAACCATCAGTGCATTTAACAAAACCCAGAAGCATGTTAGGTTCGGGGTGAAAACCAATGGAGAATGTAAGCACACTCATTTCCACTGCTAGCAATTTGGTTTCATCTAACATGCCACAGGTTTCTCCAGAAGCCTTGCTTACTGGAGTTGTAACCTGCCCCTTTTGGAATTATTAAAACTCTAAGCATACCACTGGGAGACTGTAGATTGTGTATGATGATGATATTTGTTGTTTGGTAACAACATTATAAGCATGAGGCAATATATAGCATGTATTAAAATTGACTCCAGAAAATATGAATTATAATCTCACGTTAACTATATGAGCTTGGTCAAGTCACTTAATTGATTTCTAGTCTGCTTTCTTGTCCATAAAATAAAGGCGTTGAACAACGAAATAACCAGTAAAGTTTTCTTTTTTAAACTGTTTTTCCCTAAAGAGAAAAAGCAGTAAGTGAATGTGATAAAAAATGTATATGAAAATACAATAAAAAATAATTCTCCATTCCAGCCTCCTAGTCCTTCTCCTTATATGCACTTGCTATTGACAAATTTTGTGCATGTCAACACACATTTTCTATGCATTTACAACCAGGTGTTATAACTATATGTGTGTGTATATATAACTTTCCTTTCCTTTTTAACTCAAATGGGCATAAACTGTAGTTACTGTTCAGCTGAATTATATAAAATGATACTTATCCTGGAGATTTAAATCTACTTTATTATTTTTAAAAGAAAATACAATCAAAATAATTCTCCATTACAGCCTCCTGGTCCTTCTCCTTAGATGAAATTGCTAGTGATAACTTTTGCGCATGTCGACACACATTTTTTTCTATGCGTCTGCAATCAGGTAGTTATAAGTATATGTGTGTGTATAAACTTTCTTTTTCTTTTCAACTCAAATGGGAATATACTGTAAACACAGTTCAGCTGAGTTTTATAAAATGATGCATATTTTGGAGATTGAAATCTACTTTATTATTTTTAAAAGTTGCATAGCATTTCTTTGCATGGATATGCCATGATTTACTTAATCAATTTTCTGTTGACAGACATTTAAGTTTGCCACAATGAACATACTTTTATGTATTATATTACAGGCCTGTATAGGCAAATAGATATGTAGAATGAATTCCTAGAAATGAAATTACTGTTCTAAATTAATTTTAAAATGAGTTTAGAATAATGCACACCAGAATTTTTTAGCATAGGAATCTCTTTTTGAAAAGATCATACATGTTTATACGAATCAAAGAAATAAAGAATAATAAAAAAGAGCGCAAAATTTATTTGAATGCACAACTAAATAGAAATCACCATTTTTTATATTATATGACTATCATAACAGATATCTATTAATACTCTTATAAAGGAAAGCCAGATAGATAAATTAATTTTATTTTAAAAAGAATTACACTATATATGATAATTTTAAAAGTATATTACACTTAACTTTTATTTGGATCCAGCAGGATAAAAGAAACTCAGGTGAAACTGAAGGAATCTCTCACACTTTAGCTAAGTGTTTCATTGCCACAAGAGACATTAGTTTCTAAAAGTTCCTTCCTAAATTAAAAAGGAAGATTCCAAAAATACTGAAGATTAAATCCACTCTTACACAATGTTCTATTTTGTCTTCTCCTGTCCCCAACAAAGTTTTGTTAAAACATTTTAGAAAATGTTGTTAAGGCCTATCACTTTACGATCTATTCTGCAATGATTATTCCCTTAGTTTTTAAGCCATATTTCTATATTTAACAGATTTAGGACTCATCACTTTTTTTAAAAAAAACATGGCTCTTCTATCTTCAGTTTTTAAATTTTGATTTATTTCTCAGTTACCTAGATTTAATTGATATTATTGTTGTTTTTCAACAAAGAGTCATATTACTATTTTTTTCGAGGTGCTTGAATGAGAACACGATTCAGCTGTTTTATAGAAAAGGGAAAAATTTACCAAATATAATTGTTTTATGTCTCATTTTCCCTCAGAATGTTCTAGACATTACTATTTTTTAGAATGGAGAGTTGTAGTGGAAATTGTCTTACTCTTGTTTTACCCTACAGCTTGAAAATGTCTTGCTTTGCTGTGTGGATGCCTAGACATTTGTTTTTTCATGTTAAAACTCAAAAATTTAATTTGAATACATCTTGATGTAATTTTTCTTCTGTATCAACTTTTCTGGGAATATGGTATACATTTATGACCTGCATGCTTACTTCTTCCTTCATTCCAAAGAAATTTTTATATTACATTTTATAGTACTTTTCCTTTTTGTTAACATTTTTTTCTAGTTCAACATTAATTACTTTATATAGAATCTTGTTGCATTTTACATCTATTTTCTTCTGTCTAATGCATTAATCTCTGTTTCCTTTGTAGTTTATCTGCAGGTTTTCCTACCAATTTTCAGGCATGTATATTTTTCTCTTGCTGTTTTTAACATTGCTATTAAATCTATAATGCTACTTTTTGATTCTCAATTTATTTCCTCAATGGTTAGTTCCCTTTACTTTATATTTCTATGTTTTATTATCTATTTCTTCCCCAGCTCCTATTTAAATTAATTCATGTCATTATTAAGTTCTCTTCTTCCTTTCATTGTGTTTTTTATGAGATTTAAAAGTCTGTCTTCTATTAAATTTAAATGCCCAGTTCACTCTACTTGCTATAGAGGATGGCCATCTTCTTCCATTTTTGAAATTCTACCAGGGAGTGCAGGAGCCTTTATTATGCCTGTGTTCCTACAGTTTTCCCAGGTTGCTTGCTCATCCCCCGCAATATGCCTCTAGTTAAATTGATGAACACTCATGGGATTTTCAAAAACTTTGTCTTATGTTTTCCCTAGTTTCATTTTTGGGCAGTGAAAGGTTGGTGATGAGCAATGAAGAACAGCATTGACATCATTTATTTAGTTCATTGACCACAACACTTGAAGACGTGGTACCCAGTTGTTACTCCTTTCTTCGACTGTTTGCTGCTGATACATGTTTTGCAACTTTGGTTTGAGAGTTATTATATAAATATGGGCAGTGGGATGTTTTAATCTGGCATTACCTTTTATGTAGAAATTCTCTCCCTTCTGTGTCGTGAACCAGCTTCCAAAGTGGCAGCACCATTGTACCTTCCACCTGTGTAAACTCAAACTACCAAATGTTTTAATCTTTGGCAATAAGATGCATAACAATGTTATTTTATTGTTTTAATGTACAGTTCTTATGAATGAGATTGAGTGGAAATTTGTTTTCTTATTGCTTTATAAGAACTCTTTATCTATTGCGGAAAATTGCTTTTGCAAATACTTCCCCCAGTTTGTCATTTTTCTTTTGGCTTTGATTATGAGGTTTTGATTATATTTGTATTAATTTCTAATTTTTATGAAGTCAAATGATGCATTTCTCTTATATTTTTAAGTGTTACGACTTACTTAGAAAGGCCTTCCTTAGTCCTAGATTTTTAAAAAATCCAGAAGCTGGAAAAACAAAGATTACTCATCCCTCCCCACCCCCTCATACACCTGCTAAGCCTAAATCCATGAGCAAGGGGCTTAGCATATGTTTTAAAAAGATTTCCCTGGTTAAAACTTACTGGATCTGATGGTATCTACTGTGTCTTCCAAATATGACATGCTATGATTGTAAGTGATACTTCACAAATAGAAGAGCGACAGACATTTTGTGAGGATGAAAAAGCACCACAGGCATTAATTTTTTTAAAAAGTTGTTCCCAGTCCAGGACTTCATAACATATAAAGATTTACAAAGTATGACACATTTCAATCATTTAGAGGAAACCAGTAAAATATAATGATTCCTCTGACTGGAGGACTTTATTGAGATCAAAAAAGAAAAAAAGATAGTCGCTGTCTTAACCAGAGGAGCGAATAGCTTTTGACAATATTAGCAGTGATTTGGAGAATAATATGAAACAAGAATGGGTTATTGCTAGATTTAAAGCCAAGCAGATCAAAGGGACCAGAAAGAGAAGAAGGGAGGAAAATAAATATTTTGTGTAGCATTATTGTTACTGTTATCTCAGAAACACATTTTATCAAAAAGAAAAAAAAAAAAGTCTTGTTAAATTATTGCAGGCATGTGCCATCCCATCTTGTGAAGGGGTTCTATTAGAGTTAGACTATTCTATCATTATTGAGGATGTTTCATAAACAGGGTATCTCTTCTGTTCCAAATGATAAGGTGGAGAACATGTAGCCAAATGAAATTATCCAAGTGGCAGAATATTCGCATATAAGATAATTTATAGTTTCCCCATAAATGTTGTTAAATCTGGGACCTGTACAATGATGAGTTATGAATTCAGCCCTTGTTAATGTTTCCTTTGCAATATGTGGTGGGAAACAGCTATTAAAAATACTAGCGTCACTATTTATTCAAAGGTTCCACATCACCAGAATAAATTGCCCGAGAGGAAACATCTTGTTCATAACGATTTGGAATACAGAGCTTAAAGTTTCATGCACTGAATGTTCAGCTTTATAATAAGGAAACATTCATAATATATGTGTGATATTTGTTAGTGCTAAACATATAGCTAAATATTTCATGAAAGGGCTATTGTGCACTTGATTTTACAATAAACAGTTAAAACTCCTGGAGTAGATTTGATGCAAGTGGAATGTTTGCTTAGATTTAGCAGAGAGAAATAGTGTAAATAATTCATGGGTGTAATTCGACTCAATATTTTTCCTGGCCTATGAGGCATATGAACTTACCTTTTTTTTCCCCATGTAGCTTTGCCGTCTTCTTAAGGTTGTAGGTCCTTTTGGTTTGTAATTCACCTCTGGGGTCAATTTGAAAATAAATTAAGATTAGCTGAAGAAAATGTATGCCTTTTTCATTACATAGTGTTGAAGGCATTCAAAAGAACCACCTGCCACATTTTTTATTCCAAAAAACAATGAAAAAGAGGACAGGTAAGGAAGACTGAACTCAAATAGGATCCACGATTCCTGTTCTTAAGTGGCAAAGGTCTTTTCCTCTGCTAAATTAAATTAAATTTGACCCCAAACTGCTTCCATATGTAGAAACTTAACTAACAGTATATTCTTATAAAAAGTAGCTGAGTCTCAGCCAATTGGCTAAAGCAGCTGAGCTTTAGCCAATCATAGATCACCAACTGATCAGAGCATTGTCCATATAAGGCAATTCTGAGCTGTAACCAATCAAGCTGTTTAGTAAGTAATGTCCTCTTTCTATCAATAAAGAAGGCCTGCCTACATTGCTGGGTGAAGTTTCTGAGTGCTGCCAGACTTATGAATTGGTCTTTGCTCATATAAACTTTGCTGAATTTAATTTGTTTAATGTCTTTCTTTTCTTATTTTTGAGTCAGAGTTTCTCTCTGTGGCCCAAGTTAGAGTGCCATGGAGCAATCAAGGCTCACTGCAGCCTGGACCTCCTTGGCTCAAGCAATCCTCCTGCTTCAACCTCATGAATAGCTGGGGGCACAGGCCTATGCTGTCACGCCTGGCTAGTTGGTATTTTTATAATTTTTTGTAGCGACAGGACTCACTAGTTGCCCAGGCTGCTCTCCAACTCTGGGACTCAAGTGATCATCTCACTTCAGCCTGCCAAAGTGTTGGGGTTAGAGGTGTGAGCCACTTACCCACCATTTTTTTTTTTTTTTACTATTTGTTATTGGAGGTAGGATCTGAAGTAGACGTCCTGCAACCCTGAGGTCAGAAGTAGTGAGTGACCAAGTAGAAGTACCCACCAGGCCGTTGTGCTCACTGATCTCTTGCAGCAACTGGGGTGATGGGTGAGTTCTCTCTCAGGTTCAAGCTCCATGAAGTTGTGTTTTGAAATCTGAGTTTATCTGAGCATTTAAAAAAAAAAAATCAGACCTGGGTTCAGAAGTTGCAACAGAAACAGGAGAGGGTCTTATAGGGAGGCCTCAGTTTTCTAACTGGGTCATGCAGAAACTGTACTGGGTTCAGTAAGTAGATAAGGTTACTAAAGAAGAGGGACTCATGGGTTCATTTGGATCCAAGAAGGCCAGAACTCCTCCATTTGAGACTCCAGCTAATTTCATGTATAAGAACTATGTACCCAGTAACTGATTTTCTTTCTTTTTTTCTTCTTTTTCTTTCTTTTTTTTTTTTTTTTTTTGAGATGGAGTCTTGCTCTGTTGCCTAGACTGGAGTGCAGTGGTGTGATCTCAGCTCAGTGCAAGCTCCGCCTCTCGGGTTCAGGCCATTCTCCTGCCTCAGCCTCCCGAGTAGCTGGGACTACATGCACCCGCCACCACACCTGGCTAATTTTTTGTATTTTTAGTAGAGACTGGGTTTCACCGTGTTAGCCAGGATGGTCTCGATCTCCTGACCTTGTGATCCGCCCGCCTCGCCCTCCCAAAGTGTTGGGATTACAGGCATGAGCCACTGGACCCTGCCCAGAAACAGATTTTTTACAGAAATGGGTGAACTTTACCAAAGGTAACTTAGAGTTAGAGTAGTCTCATTGAGGCAACTTCTTCAAGGGGCAACTTCTTCAAAAAGCAAAGAGGTGCATGTCTTTACAGTTACAACAGCTAAAAAGACCAAGAGGACGTCCTCCCCAAACTAAGGGACCCCAAAGGAAAGAATCCTATGGCCTGAGATGCCTGCCTTTATTGTAAGTGGTCAGGCCATTGGAAAATAAATTATCCACTTTCACAGCAGCCATCTGATGGAACCATTCGTTTTGGCCTGGAATGTTTACCTACTAAAAGACAATAATCAATCTCTTAGAAAAAACATTCCTATGGCAAGAGTTTCAAATTAAGTTCAAAAAGTTCCTGTGTCCAAACTTACCTAATTAACACTTGGACCATTTTCAGAAAAACATGTATAAGAATTAGTTTGTTTGTGTTTTCTGTATTCAGTCCTGCCTACTCCTCTTATGAGAACCTCTTGGTTGACTGGATCCCCTCTTCTTTTATTTATTTATTTATTTATTTATTTATTTATTTATTTATTTGAGATGGAGTTTTGCTCTTTTTGCCCAGGGTGGAGTGCAATGGCATGATCTTGGCTCACTGCAACCTCCATCTCTGGGTTCAAGCAATTCTCCTGCCTCAGCCTCCCGAGTAACTGAGATTATAGGGGTATGCCACTGCACCCAGGTAGTTTTTGTACTTTTAGTAGAGATGGCGTTTCACCATATTGGGCAGGCTGATCTTGAACTCCTGACCTCAGGTGATCTGCCCACTTCGGCCTCCCAAAGCGCTGGGATTACAGGCGTGAGCTGCTGTGCCTGGCTGAATCCCCTCTTCTTAAACCCCTGCTGACTATACGCTCTGCCAACTCTGTCCACCTCTTTCTTGTTGTCATGATATTTACTATCCCCCCAAACTCCTTTTTGGGAAAAAACCCCAATTGATTCATTTGTCATTCAATCTTGAAAACAAACAAATAAACAAAGGCTGAACTAGTTTCTGACTGTAAGGCAAGATTGGAAGTATCCATGCTGAGTCCAGGCATACAAAATGCTTGTATTTTTGTATCTGGCAGATGGCTAAAATTTTAGAATGAAAGCTATATGATCTGTTTCTATCTATATGTTTATATATGCCTATATGTATGATATATATGTGTGATCTTTTTCTATCTCCTAATGATATTGCCAAAACTAAATTGTGAAAGAGCTCTATTTAATTGGCTTAAAGAAAAATATGTGCTTATATAAATTAAATATCCTCTCAGAAAAATAAGAACTAACCCAGATGCTTTCCTAATTCATGTGACTTGAATAATTTTTCATAAATGAGAATATTGTTGGTTTGATTAAAATCTTTAGAGTTGTCATCATTAAATGGTAGAGATGCATGACTTTTCCTACCTCCGTTTACTGGTAAAATAAGCTTTTTATTTCTGTATTTTAAAGTTTTTCAGCAAGCAAAATAACTTAGGATTACAGCTAGCTATTTAATGTCTTTTTTTACAATTAGAAATCCAAGCATAATTGTTAAAAACAAGTGAGTTAAATAGATGTGAGGAAAATAGAATTTCTGTATGAAAGACGTCCTCCCTATACTACAAGGTTTAAACATTCTTATAATCAAGAATGGATAGTTAAGGCCAGAGAAGTCTTTATAAACAACAATTTAAATTTCAGGTCTAGCCATAAATCCTAAAAGGATAGAGATAAAATTTTGCCTTCTTTACAGTTTCTTGTTACAAAGAGACTAAAGATATTTGGGACTGTTAGTAAACATGTTCTGTGCCACTCTGACAAATTGTACTATGAAAAAAACACGTGCTTCTAAAATTTATGATTCATAGATTTTACAATCTGCAGATTTCTTGTGTACAGACAGTTCAGTATTGTTTACCTCTTATTGTTCATTAGAAATTAAGGCCACTAAGGATTAAGGATTCTAGTTCATATATGGAACTGAAATTACTGGGAATAAAGGAAATAACTATTCAAATATGCAAGGAAAGTAAGGTGTGCTTTTGGCAAGGAAATGCTATAAGGTATGAGGAGGTATTGTTTGTTAAGGAAAAAAGTGTAATTTTTGTCCTAAAGTAGAATGACTGGTTGTTTTAAAATAAGAAAAGAAAAGTGTGAAATAAAAAACTACATGGGTAAGAAATTGTAGGAAGCTTGTGGAAGATGAATCTGGTGAAAGGAATTTTGTGTGTGACCAAACTGGTTAAGATTAGAAGGGAATCATTCATAAGCTTTCCTAAAAATTGAGCACTAATATCAAAAGTACATTGATGCAAAACTAGAATTCGGTCATCTCTGTTAAAACAACAAAGTTTTCATAGAGTATTGGTCTGCTTATAATAGGAAATTGTTGAAAGTTTTTCTTTAGCTTTTAGGTAATCTGCCTAGGAAAGAAAGATTCTGTGTTTTACCAAGATGATTTCCTGTGCTTCATGTTGTCTTTATTAGGCTTTTGATCACTTAAGAAACTGCATCTTGTCTGTTAAAAGAGCTAAAGTTTTTCTACAATTGTGTGTCTTTCTGAATTTGCCTTTGAAGTCTTTTAATTAAATAAATGACTATTGCTTTCACAGTGACCTGTGATTCTATTTTGAGCAGCTGTTTTAAACCCTTGATATTTTTTGACAGATTTCCAATATTAAATTCTAAATTTTTTTTTGACCTCAAATTAACTTTGGGATTTTCCAGATGGTCTCCTGGAATATCTCAAAAGGGTATCTCTCCTTATAAAGAGTTATAGTAAACTAACCGGGCTTATTCAACATATTAAATTATATGAGCAGCATTGTCAAATAATAACTAATACCAAACCTTTTTTCAATTATATTTACATCAACGTGTTATTAATATGTGTTCTAGAAATTACATGAAATTCCTAGAAATTGGATTATACCATTGGACTGGGTAAAAATTCCCAGAACTTTAATGAAAAAAACTGATTAGTTTTATAAAACTGCTAACCCAATATCAAGCAGGACAAGAATAAATTGAATACCAAGGAAATGCTTTGGGGGATTTTCATGCTAAGTCAGCCAGTATGAAACTTGATTAGATATGCAATTTGAATGAACTCCGCAAAATTGATCCAAGTCCAATTACCTATGATAACCTACTTAACAAACAGTGTCATACCCCTAAGTTGTAGAAATAAAACTGGTATTTAAGATGATGTAAGTCCAATGTTAAATGTGAGGAGCCTGGACAGCTGCCTGGTCCTTCCTGAGTCTTTACTTTTTCCATTATTAAAAGCTCTGCACTCTATGACTCATCATGAAGTAAATAAAATGATAAAAATTATTTTAAAAATTGATGGGATGACTGTTCTAAAATTCATTAAATGGTTTGTAACCAATGTTTGATTTGTCAAACCCATAATTCTGGTAAGGCAATAAAAACTTCAGGTGATACATTTCTAGCACCTGTTGGATATTTGAACACTTACAGATGGATTTTCGTCAATTGCCACTTTCCATGCATGTTTTCTGGTTGTATAAAAGATTTTCCATACAGGAAGGCTAACGCTATAACAGTAGCTAAATGCTTACTAGAACATATGTTTTCCTTATGGGGCATTCCTGGAGAATTTTCCAGTCATAGAGGTATTCATTTCACTGGACAAGTTGTAAAACAGTTAAGTAAGGTATTACAAACACAATGGAATTAGGCAAAGCTAACTGAATCAATTGTATTACCTTGGTAAAAGGTATTACTGACTGATGGCAATCAGACTTACCCTTCGTGGAAAATACAGACTAACTCCTTATAAAATAGTTACCGGGAGGCCTAACCTCCTAATAATAGAAGCTCACATGTCTCCTGCTCTTACAAACTATGACGTGATACAGTATTGCAAGGCTTTAATGCATTATGCCAAAGTACTAGAGAAAGATTGCCCTTGAACTCCATTGAAGGGATCATCCTAAGTTTTTCTCTGTAGCAAAATTTTAGGGCCTCGAGTCTTGGATCCTTGAGTTGTGGGGCTTCTCTCAACTCAAAAAGATACCTCCAGACTCTGACAGGCTCATTGGAGACCTCAAGGTAAAACTGACCAGAGAGGTATCTCTTCAGAAACAGATGGCATCCTAGATGCAGATAGCTTTCCCAAAATCACAGATCATCAAGACTTCTCTCTTCTGTCACCATAAGATCTTTGTCCCATTTCTTCTTGTATTTCTTTTCTGTTTATATGTGGCAAGATAATGTGAAAACTAAGATATCATAATTGATAGCTTCTGCAGGGAATTTAACTGAATGCTGGACAGGACACGTTAAACCTAAATTATTATGTGATCTTAGAGATTCTCTGGTTCACCCTGTAACAAATTTCACTAATATTCCAAGTGTGGCTATCTGTTTAAATTGCTCGTCTGGTCCTTTATATAGGGTTAGGTTTTTAGATTTATGAGTTCGGATTCCCTGTTTAAATTTAAGAGTAGACAAAATCTAGAATGAGGGTTTTGCAGTAAAATGATGCCAGAAATTGACTGAGAAAACCAAAATAAAGATAATTCAACAGTTTGTAGACAAATTTATAACATTAATCCCTTAATTGTCAGTAGCCTCCAACCATGCAATGATTCAATAATGGAGCCTTAGATAAATATTACTAGTGCTTTCCTACTGATGACTCCTAATGCATAAGGCATCCCACAGGGATCTGTCTGTTGTGCCCCTCTAGGATATATTTTTATCTGTGCAAGATTTAATAACAACCATATGTGTGGGCAACTTCATGTCTCAATAATTTTTAAAAAAAGGACCAATGTGGATTAAGGGTCCTAATAATAGTATCACTCCATAACCAATCGGAAACTTCACATTGATCTAAACCTCATAATTCGTAGTATGAAATAAAGGGGAATTTGCCAGAAGGCATAAATGCCTCTAAATGGGCATCTTTTGGCAGAATACTCCTTTCTTGGTTTGGTATAAATATAAATAAAGTTTGATTCAAAATCTATGTTAAACATTAGCTACTATAGTTGACTGTACTGAAAAGGCTATAGTTATCCAGCAAACTTCTTTAAATTTTCTTGCTTGAGTTGTTTTAGATAACATAATTGCTTTGGACTATCTGTTGGCTGAATGGGGGGAGTGTGTGTGATAGCTAACACCTCCTGCTGCACTTGGATAAATACATCTGGTATGGCAGAAACTCAGTTGCAAGAAATCAACAAACAAGCTACTTGATTAAAACAAGTGGATTCCTTTTCTGGTTCATTTTTGATATATTTGATTTTGACCAGTTCAATTTGTGGGGACCCCTGTTAAGGAATATACTTCAATCTCTCAGCATTATTTTTTGATAACCATCATAATAGTGTCCCTGGTGTGCCATATCCTCTCAAAAAGTTTAAATGTTCATATGTAGCCATTCGTTGTATGTCAAATGGTCTCACTACAGTTAGAAAAACAAAAATATGAAGAGAACATAAAGAATCATCCAAGTGACTTGTTGTGAAGTAGTATGAATCTCATACTGAGAACAAACAACCATTATGATGGTGACAGAGGGTGGCATCAATGCCCAAGGTTTTGGTCAATCTCTCAAAATTGAGAAGGAGAACAAAGAGGGGAAATTGTTTTAAATTAATTTTGGCTTAAAGCTGTCTCTGTATGTAACAAACTGCAACTTAACTTAAAAGTATATTCTTGTGATAAGTAGCTGAGTCTCAGCCAATCATAGCAGCTGAGCTTCAGCCAATGAAAGGTTGCTGACTGATCAGACCATGTCCATATAAGGCAAATGCTGAGCTGTAACCAATCAAGCTGTTTCTGTTGTCACTTTATTTTTCTCTCTGTAAATATGCCTACCCACATTGCTGGGTAGAGGAGATTCTAAGTGCTTCTCAATTCATAAATTGTTCTCTGCTCAAATAAACTCTGCTAAATTTAATTTGTCTAAACTTTTTCTTTTAGCATCTCTGGCTTCTGTCTCCTACAAGCCAAACATAATTAGGCACAAGGTTAATTGCAAGACATGACAGGAAAAATGTGATGACTTAGGGTAATTATGGCATAGGATAAGTTGCACATTACTAATTTAAACTATGACACTCAGGGCCATCCCTGGGGTTGCATAGGGTTCTACGCCCCTTCTTTTAGGAATTGTGTTAAAGCAATTAGGTACCAAAGAATATCATAAGAAGCCTTGAAAGAAAAACATAGAAAAATGTGAGGGGGAAGCCCAACCATTTTTCCTAGTGATATTGAAGGCTTTATAGACCTTTGAGTTGCCAAGGCCATCTTCCTCTCACCCACCAACTTCTTGTGAAAACAATTCTTGACTAATTTCCTGCTCGTCATTACTTAAGTTATTAGAAACATAAATACGTTTCCATTTTTAATGATTGTTAAACTATAAAGATGTTCTTGGTTAATTCCTTTCTTTGATTTGTTCTTGATATTTCTTTTTTTATTTTTTTTTTGAGACAGGGTCTCACTTTGTCACCCAGGCTGGAGTGGAGTAGCATGATCATAGCTGATTGTAACCTCAAACTCCTGGGCTCAAGCGATCTTCCTGCTTCTGCCTCCTAAGCAGCTGGGACTACAGGTTTGTGCACCATGTGCGGCTAATTTTTAAAAAATCTTTTAGTGCAGATGGGGTCATGCTATTTTTCCCAGACTGGTCTTGAACTCCTAGTCTCAAACAATCTTCCTGCTTTGGCTTCCCAAGGTGCTGGATTGCAGGTGTGAGCCACCAGGCCTGGCCTAACATTTCTTTTGAATGTAGCAAAGCAAATCTTATTTTAAAATTTGCTAATGATAACCCATTCACTAAGTGTAATTTGAGTCATCAGATTTTTTTTTTCTTGTGTGAGTTCTATGAAATAGGCTTCTGAGAGAATGATTGCCCTGTTCTTCCTCCCTTACCCCAACCACACAGACACACACAGAAGGAGAATGGTCTCCAAGGCTGCAAGCAGGAAAAATCCTCAACTGAGGGATACAGAACCTTAAATTAGAGAAGGGGAAACAGTTGTTTAGGAAGATGTCTATATCAAGACTACTAAAATTTAAGATTATAAATGAGTGCTACAAAAATTCTTTCTTATCTGCCTTTGTGTGTCCAAGGTAGAGAAGGGTATAATGAAAAGTATGCTTCCCCGGTGAGCATCCTATAGTTATGATGCAATTTTCAAAAGCTCTGTGAGCCAGAAAATGTGAATTCTAGTGTCGGCTTCAACACCAATTAGCTGGTGATTTTGGACCATTTCCCCTTCAGTTTCCTTATGCATAAGTTGATGGAGCTGGTTATAAGTAATTCTAAAATCTTTTCCAGCTCTCATGTCCTGTTCTTCAAATGGAGTGTTATCTGAGTTTCAGTCAGAAGCATATCAGAAATGAGCCGGAGTTGAACTACCGATTCCATGGAAGCGAGCTGCACTCCTTATAATATGAACACTCTCTCCACTGGGCATGAGCTTGCTGAAGAGTGACAAAAGTTTCTTTGCTTGACCAAACTTTGGTCTCTTGAAACTTCTCCTAGGCCTGTCTGTGAACTTTCTTATAAAAGTCTAGTTTTAGCCAGAACCCTGCTAGGTAAGTTTATTAAGACTCCACTGCCCCCAGTATTTGATCACCTTCAATGTCAGATTGTGTTCCTCAATCCTCCGTCTTCCCCCAGGTGATGTCTGCTCATGCTGGCCAGTTTTCAGCAAGAATCCTGTTGGGTTGATTTAGCCAGATGTGTCTTATCTCTGATATTTTCTCTTAATAATTTTTCATCCCCTGACCCCCACCCTGCTCTTTGGCTGTAAATTCTCGATTGCCCATCCTGTATTTGAAGTTGAATCTAATTTCTCTCTTCTACTGCAAGCCCCAGTTACCATGGTCATATGCTTATTGTGATGGTTCTGAATAGTCTTCCTTATCATGTGTTAACAAGCATCACTGAATCATTCGCTTCTAATAAGAGGAAGGATTCTGAGGAGCAAGGACCAGGGAGGGGTACTTTATCTAAGAACAGAGCCTGGAAAGTGGGAAAGTCCATTAGCTATGGCTTCCTCGTATCGACAAATACACCATCTTTGATGATGATGATATTTGCTTAGATATACCCTGGAAGGCCTGTGGCTATTTCAGTTGCTGCCAAAGATTCTATAAATATATCAATATCTACATTGTAATATGATCAATACATACATGATATGGTATTACTATATCATGTATGTCAAGCCACTTTATATTATACCAGAAGGATTTCAAAGACCACAGAATGAGCCCTTGTTGCTTTCACCCCATGAGTTCCATTGCCCTGGACAGGTTACCTTTAAACATGTCGATATGCAGACCACTGCAACTTGGCCAGGCCACCCTCGCACCCCTCACTTCTCCCCCAAACCATCAGTGACAAACCCATATAACTCCCTTTCTCCACTCTTGACTCCTAACGACCAGAGCAAAATCAGACAAACCAACAGTCAGACAAAGACCAAATTTATTTAAGTAAATGGGAAGAAAAAAATGTTTTAAATGAGACCAAAGAAGAGTACAATAGGTAAATCATTTTATCCCCAGCACTGGCATATGACAAAACTGTAAGATTTCAAGGGTCCACATGTTTTCTTGAGGAGCCTGGAAAACATACTTCGAGAACTCTCTCCTTGAAGCAAGCTGTTTGTCCAAACAGGATCATCTGCTGCTCTGTTTTTCTTTTCTTTCCCAGTAGCCAAAAACTAGGGTTCTGAAAAAGTTCAGAGGCTCACCCACCTCTTTCTGAGTCACTGCTTTCTAAGACAACACTCTGATTTTCCTTGGAGTGTGTCCATTCGGGCACTGACCAGTATTGAACCTATTTAGCTTATAAGACCTGACAGTTTCACAGCCAAAGGTGGGTTAAGAGGCAGTTCATCAAAGTTCAAATCATGATAAGAGATCCGGCATGAAATGGGAGGCTGGACTTGCCAATAAAGGGAGGTATTCTTTTGGAAAAGGTTGGCATGTTTATGATTCTTGAGGTTATGTGAGCTCAGTTTTTCCCCTTAAACATCTGCCACAGGTGCTGGGGAAACACTGCTTGTATTTTTGTATGAACATGGTGTAAATAATGTCCACTTTCAATAAACTTTTAAAAATGAAACAGCTGCCATGCAGGGCTTAAAAACAACTTGTGACTTCCAGTAAGTCTGAGACGACGTTATCACTATTCTCCATTTAAAAATGTTACCCCTCCTCTCACCTTCACTATGGGTCTATAGCCCTATAAAGTTCATAGCCCTCGACTCTGTTTTTCACAAATACATGGCAATGGCTTCAATAAACAAACTAGTTTTTCTGTCTTCTTGGAGGAGATGCTGAAGCTGGAGCATTTAGCACTATCCTGGTAAAAACACTCTATGCCTTATAATTAAAAAAAAAAAATTTCTGGTACTGGGGTGCGGGGCAGTGCCTTTTAAAAATGTGTATATGTGTGTAACTGCCTCTCTTTTGTATGTTGTTTGTCATATGTTGTAAGCCACAGCGGCTAAGACTTTATCTTCTAAATTCTTCTATGATTCCTGAAGATTTGGCCTTGGGCAAGGAAGCGATCTGTAAAGCCTATGCATGTAATACATATTAAGTGTGAGTTTTCAGGCACTTATACATGTTTTCTTTCTTTACCACACAGGATTTTCTTTTTCACCATTCTAATAGAGTTAAAGGCCGAGAAAAGTTTTCCTTCTAGGCAACAACTGGCTCTTCGCACATCCTGGGAGCAGATTGGTAGCATCCGAGAGACAATAGGGTTCTATTCTCACTTTTAATAAATGTATGTGGTTTACTATTTAAAGATTTTATTTCAAAAGATAAGATGTGAAATGATGGAACAAAAATAATCCAGAACACTTTGCATGTTACGTGATTTTTTGGTGTGTGTATAAAGACTCTTAATAGCCACTACATTAATTGGTTGAGTGAAAGTTTGTTTATGCAGATTACAAGTTTACCTTGGTCAAGATATCTTATCCTGCTGAATTAAGGCCAGTGGTTTTCAACCAAGGTAATTTTGGCCCCCAAGGGACACTTAGCAATGTCTGGAAACATTTTTGGTTGTTACAACAGGTAGAGAAGTGCGACTTGTATCTAATGGGTAGAGGGCAGGGATACTGCTAAACATCCTCCTGCCCAACACACACAACAAGGAATCATCCTATTGAAATGCCAAAATTGAGACATATTGGAAAAAAAAGTGACAGTGAACACAGGGTTGAAGACCAAGAGGTTAAAGAGGGGATAGGGGATCAACTTGAAGAGTGCCATCTTCAAATGCCAGTTCCTGGCCCATCATTAAGCAAGAAAGAGAATTCTCCTTCAAGGATACCCTAATAGAGTCTTACACAGTAGCAGAACTGATGACCCTACCCCACTGATTACCCCAGACCTCTATGGTGTCACTACTACTCCTTAAGCCATCTCTACTAGGCAGATCCTAACATCCACAAAGGATAGTTACAGAATTCTCTGGGCATTTCCATGGTTCACTCCCTTGATTTTTAAATTATTTATAAGAATATTTATTTGTAAGAAGATACAAGCTAATGATGGCCATTTAAAGAATATGGAAAGTATGTAAAGTCAAATAGAATCTTCTCTCTAGTCTTTAATCATTCCCCCATTTTGCTGATGTAACATTATTCAAACCTATTTACAAGTAGTTTTACTTCCCATTTTACCTCCAAACACTGCAATCACACTGAAATTTTTTTATTTAACAAATATGTTATAGACACTTTTTGAGCTTAAATCATATAGATTGATCTTGTAATTTTTAAATTGGCTGTGTAATATTCTGTAGAATAAATGTACTATAATTTATTCAACTATACATCTTCTACTGATCTGTTTTTTCAGTTTTTGTTTCTGTTATAAACTGCAAAAATAAACACAGTCGTACATATAATTTCAAGTATTGGTATTTGCATCTATTTAGTAGTACTCTTATTTCTGTTGGATTCCCAAGTGGGGTGGCTGGGACATAGATTATGCAGTTTTTCAAAGTATTACTATTTTTATTATGGTATAGAGTTGTACTTTATACATTAGCTCATTTTATAGTAAAAAAATTTTATTTATGTGCAACTGTAGAGAAACTGCTGCATTTTCTTTTTGTGTAGAAAATAATAAAAATGATTACATTACTCAGGCTAGCCCAACAAACTCATTTAAACCAAATAGTACCTGAATACATTATACACTTATAAATATGGTTTGAATTCTTGGATCCAGGGAAAACTTTAGTTTCATTTATTGAAACAGCCATTAAGTTATGTGAAGTGAAATTCCTATTAATCTTCCCTTTTAGTCTTGATTTATGCCTGATTGTTTTTCTTTATGCTAATCCATAATCCATAGCAAGGTTTTTCCTGTTCTTTTCTGAAGGACAGATATAATATCCTTTTAATCTGCTTGATAAGGTACCCATGCCTATCCAAATAATGAAATGTCTTGGTTGTTATTAAAGCATGCCCAATATTTGGGCAAAACCAGAATCTAATAAATTTTGCTGTCCCCTAATACACACAGCTTAATGGGAAACCATGAAGAACAGGAGTAAAGTGATAAAACTGGCAAGTGGATCAAGAGAATTTGCAAGCCAGAGGGCAAGAAACATCTAATCAAGATTCAAAGACAGAACTAAAGTTCAAATAGAAAAAGGATGGTTTTGCTTTTTTTTTTTTTTTTTTTTTTTTGAGACTGAGTCTCGCTCTGTTTTCTAGGCTGAAGTGCAGTGGCGCAATCTTGGCCCACTGCAAGCTCTGCCTCCTGGGTCCTGGGTTAGCATGATTCTGGTGCCTCAGCCTCCTAAGTAGCCGACATTACAGGTACCTGCCATCATTCCAGGCTAATTTTTGTATTTTTATTAGAGATGGGGTTTCACCACGTTGGCCAGGCTGGTCTCAAACTCCTGACCTCAAGTAATCCACCTGACTTGGCCTCTCAAAGTACTGGGATTACAGGCATGAGCCACTGTGTCTGGCTAAAGGATGTTGCCTCAAGGATCAGGAGCTAAACTGGCTATCAGAGCCTCTAGAGATTATGCGTTTCTAACTCTTAACATACTGCTATATGTTTTTAGAAGTTGTAGTGACGTAGCCTCAATGAGTACTCTTTTCCCACAATTTTGCCAGTAAAAGTCAACTTCTAGATTATTTAATATCATCTAATACATTCTTATCTCTTAACACTATAAAATAGCCCACTATTGTTTCTTGTATCATATGCAAATATATATGTGTGTACACATATATGTATATTACAACATTTATTCCTTTACTCTGGACTTTATTTTATGTATGATGTGAAATAAAGGTCTAATTCTTATTGTTCAGAATGGAAAACCAAACTAGGCTCAAACTGATTAAATAAATAGTTTGAGCCTATCTCATTGCCATAGATTTGAAATTTGATCTTTATCATATACTAAGTTTTCATAATACCAGTATTTGTTTCTGAGCATTCACTTATGTTAATTATTTTCACTTTTGCCAGTACCAGACTGTTTTGATTCTTGTAGCTTTATAATAAATTGTGGTATCTATCAACGCAAGTTGCTCTTGTTTATTTATTGTGATAAAATATACGTATAAAACCGACCATTTTAACTATTTTTAAGTGTGTAGTTCAGTGACATTAAGTACATTCATGTTGTGTAACCATCACCACCATCCATTGCCAGAACTTTTTCATCTTCAGCAACTGAAACTCCATGCCCATTAAACACTAACTCCACATTCCTCTCTCCTGCCAGCCGCTAGCAGTCACTATTCTACTTTTTGTCTCTATGGATTTGACTACCCTAGGTATCCTGTATAAGTGGAATCATATGTTTGTCCTTTGTGACTGGCTTATTTTACTCAGCACAATGTTGTCAAGGTACATCCAAGCTGTAGCATGTGTATTACTTTCCCTTTTAAGGCTAACTACCTTTCCATTGTAGGTATAAACTGCTATCAATTCATCATACATAGATTTTTGAGTTACTTTCATCTTTTGGCTATTGTGAATGATGCTGCTATAAACATAGGTGTACTGTATTTCTCCAAATCCCTGCTTTCACTTCCTTTTGGTATATATTTAGATGTGGAATTGCTGGATCATATAGTAGTTTCATGTTTCATTTTTTGAGGAATCACCAAACCACTTTCGACAGCACCTGTACCATTTTACTTTCCCACCTAACACGCACAAGGATTCTAATTTCTCCCCATCTTTGCTAATGCTTAATTTCTATTTTTTAAATAACAATGTTGTAGTAAATATGGTACGTGGTATTTCACTGTGGGTTTGATTTGCATTTTCCTAATGATTGGTGATGCTGAGCATCTTTTCATGTGCTTGTGGCCCATTGTGCATCTTCTTCAGAGAAGTGTCTGTTCAAATCCTTTGCCCAGTTTTCAACTGGGTTGTTTATGTTGTTGTCTGTATAAGTGTTCTTTATTTACTCTGGAAAGCAGTCTTTTATCAGATATATGATTTTCAAATATTTTCTTCCATACTTTGGGCTGCTTTTTCACTCTCTTAGTGTTCTTTAATGCATAAAATTTTTAATTAGATGAAGTCTATCCTATTTTTTCTTTTGTTGCCTGTGCTTTAAGTATCATGGCCAAGAAATCATGGCCAAATCCAATGTCATGTAGTTTTCTCCCTATGTTTTCTTCTAAGAGTTTTATAGTTTTAGCTCTTCTATTTACGTCTTGATCCATTTTGAGCTAATTTTTTAAGGTGAGGGTTCGACCTCAGTTTTTTGCATGTTAATATTCAGTTTTCCCATCACTTTAGAAATGTCTGTTCTCCATTAAATAGTTTTGGCACCCTTGCTGAAATTCATTTGACCATACCTGTGAGGGTTTAATTCTTGGCTCTATTTTGTTGTGTGGGTCTATATGTCTGTCTTTGTGTCAGTGCCACATTGCTTTGACTATCACAACTTTGTAGTAAGTTTTCATCTTGTTTTAAAATTGTACTTATTTCACAAAAACGTCATGGCTATTCTTACTTATTTTCTATTCAGGTTGAAGTTTAGAATAAATTTGTCAATTGGGCTTTGGAATAATAAATAGATGAATTTAAGAATAATTGGTAGCTTCACAGTATGACTCTTACTATCTAGGATCACAGCTATTCTCTTTTTTTATTCAGATTTTGTTATATTCCTATATAAAGTTTTATAATTTTCACCAATATCTTGCATATTATTAGTTTTGTTAGTTCTTATTAGTTTTTCAAATAGATATGTTGATCTTTTAGTGAAGTTTTTTTTCTCATTACATTTTCTTATTAATCATTTTTGGAGTTGAGAAAAGATTGTGTTTTAATTTTGGTGTTTTATCTGATAATCTAATTGGACATCTATATTTGTTTTAATATTGTTCCATTGTTTCTCTTGAATTCTTTGGATATATTAGATTATAATATTGCCCACAAATATAGTTGTCTTTTAAATTTTAATACTTATCTCATTAATTGCTCGTGTCTTATGATGTTGGCTGGTGCCTAGCGAATAGTATTCTTTAGCAGTAGTCATAACAGTCATTATTGTCTTTTTCTTGAGTGTGTCTAATGTTCACCAACAAGTATGATGGTAGCTACAGGTTTCTGATTGAGAGTCTTCATCCAGTAAGAAAGTATTTTCCTACATTTAGAAAAAAGAATTGAACTTTATCATGTAATGTATCAACATAGATTAAGATAATCACTATTTTTATCTTTAATGTATTGAGGTGCTAAATTGCATTCTTATCTTCCTAATTTTGAACCATCCTCATGGTCCTGGAATAAACCTTCCTTGGTCACTTTATTTTGCATTATAATGCTTTACTAGATTCAGTTTAGTAATATGCCATTTAAGACTCTTTGCATTTATATTCATGAGTTAGGCTGATGCATCATTTCCTTTCCTGTGCTCTGTTGCTGTTGGGAGTTTTGCTCACTTTCTGCTGTGAGATAGACTTTTTTTTTGGCTATGAAATATCTTAAGTAATAGAAATTATTTGTTTTTGAAGAATCAGTAAAACTCAAAACAAGAAGGTGACCCGTTTCTGTTTCTTCAACGGAGTTCTGTTTCTTCGACTATATTTTTAGTGCCTTTTCTGATTATTGGTCTAGTTACTATTAAAAAACAAAACAAAAAAACCTTTCTTGACTAAATTTTGAGCATTTGCATTGTCTTAGGATATGATCCATTTTATCTACACTTTCAAGTATATCTGCATAAACCTTACACAGTGCTCTCTTACGGTGTTAAAATTTATTATCCCTATATCTAAACCTCTGTTCTTATTTCTAATATTATTTGTGTTTCCTTTTTTCCTTGATTATATTTGCTACAGGTTAATCTGTCTTCATCTAGTAATCCTTTGTTTTTATTAGCCAACTAAACTAATGGTTTTTTTCTACTTTAAATCTTTATCTCTATCTCTATACACACATCTGGTAATATTATTATTTTTTGGTTACTAGGCTCATTTGTTCTTATCCAGCTTCTAGAATGTGCATTTAGTTTACTTATTTCCAGTCCTTTCTTGCTTTTCATGAAGTCCCAAATGCCCCCAAATATGGATGTGTAATGTTCTCAGTATCATTATTTTATACATAGTATGTAATATCAATTATAAATTTCTTTTAAATTAAAGATCAATTTAGGAGAATGTTTTTATATTTCCAGTGGATAAATTTTAATTTGCCCATTTTCTGTTGTTAATGTTAAGTTTCATTGCATTATAGCTGTAAAATATGGTTTGCATGATTTCTACTAAGGAAACATCTCTTGAGAATATTTTTCTGATCTAATATATCGTCACTTTTATAATCATTCCATGGGTATTTGAAAATAATGTTTATTCTGCTGCTTTTGTTACAGAGATGTCTATAAATTATTAAATCAAGGATATTAATTGTGCTGTTCATATCCTCATTTTGGGAATGTGATTATTCTATCGATTTCTGAGAGAGGAGTATTAAAATTTTTCATCATGATATTAAATTGGTCAATTGTTTTTTTGGTTTCAAATGGATTTTTTTTTAAATGTAGTTTGATAGTTGAATATTAAATGCACTGAGTTTATATCTTTTTTGTGGATTATACTGTCTTTGTCTTATTTAATGCATCTTGTCTTGACTAACTATAATGTTGCCATTCCTGCTTTATATTATTAGCATTTGCCTACTATATCTTTGTCCATCCCTTTATATTTGATCTTTCGGAATCATTTTGTTCTTGACGTATCTCTTGGAAACAGATATACCTGGATTTTGCTTAAAGAAAACCTAATCTGAACTTCTCTGTCTTTAAATTGAGAAATGTATCTGTTGCCTTTTACCAGAAAAATGAAAACATTCGGTCTCATTCTGACATACTGTTTGGTTCCCTATTTTTATGTAAATTAGTTTTTACCCTTTCCTGGTGTGATCAAGTTTCCTTTATTGTTATTTTTTCATTTCCTGATTTGAAGGGTATACATACTACTACTATTCTATTCACCCAGGGCTTATCCTTATTTTTAAATAACATATTTAAACATGTTTCTTTCTATCAATTTCTAACATTAGTCAGTACCTTTTACCTCCTTCTTAAATAGGACAAGACTGTGAAACTTTGTCTCTTCCTTCTTGTCTATTTCACTACTTCACCAGTGTTGACATAGGCAGAAATTTTGTTTCAACTTTGTATTGATTGTTTCAACATCTTGCCTCTATTTTGCAATGGATTTTTAAAAAATAATTGGACTAAACAGCACCATTATGAATCTTTATTTTGATCTAATTGTAACTTTTGTGAATTCTTAACTTACCATTGTCTCTTCACTCTCATGCTTTCCTCCTCCTTGGATTCCTTTTTAATTTCTCTGGCATACACTCTAAATTAGATTTTAGAAAGGCTTAGTGGGTGGTGCATTTTCTGAGTCCTTGAGTGTCTGCAAATGTCTTTATTGAGTTATTGGGAATAGAAATGGAGAACCCACATCTTTTTCCTTCTGAACTTTGAAGCTATTTCTCCACTATATTTTAAGATTCTAATTTTGGTTATTTTTTGAGTAAAAGGATGAAACAGGTGTGCAGTGACTTATTTAGTTGTCAAGCTACTATACTTTAAGCACAATATTAGACTACAGGAATTCAGAGAAGGTAACACTGATCTATAAATGAATGTCTGTGGGAGAAAGGAGAACAGGGTGACTACATTTGCTTGGAGTAGTCTTTTTGCAAAGGAAACATTTAAGACGGGTAGTGAAGCAAGGCAGAAACTTACAAGATAATTTATAGTCTCATATTTTTCATATTCTGGTTCTTATATTAAAATGTTAGATAGAATTAGATTAAATAAGTTTAGATTAGAATTACATAGAATTTGAAATAATTATGTTTTCCCCAAATATCAATAAATCTTATTCCTGATCTAGTATCTAAGTATATACTTTTCACTTTATTAAATTTTCTAGGGCAAAGGTTGGCAAACTAAGGCCCACCACTTATTTTTATAAATAAAGTTTTATTGGAACAGCTATTCTCATTCACGTATTTATTGTACAACAGAGAATTGAGTAGTTGTGACAGAGGCTGCATGGCTCACAAAGTCTAAAATATTTTCTATTTGGCTTTTTACAGAAAACATTTGCTGACTGCTGTTCTATCTAGGATATCGTCAGTGTGTAGATGATGAGCGTTCATGTCAGTGTTCCTACAAGCCAGTGAAGGTAGGATTCAACAGTAAGTCTTGACTTCCTTAAGGTGTCTGATGAGTACGTTTATACAAGTTCAGGAAACAAGTTTGCCTATATTTTATGTTAAAAAGATGTTAAAAGAAATTGAAGCTTATCTCTCAATCGCGTATAATTGTCAATAATTACTTGCCCTTTAAATGAGTTTCTTCTTTCCATTTTGTTTCTTTCTCGTGTTCTAGGCATTGCGCAATTCAGCATTGCGGTTTTCGTTTCTTTGACTTCGTGATGTGAGGGAAGCTGGCATGTTTTCTAATGTGCTGTTGTGTGGGCTTGTGCTGTTGATTGCTTTTGGCCTAGGTGCTGTGCAGAGCTCCAAGGTTTGGCTTTGTAAACGCTGCCTGGCAAAACGGAAACATTTTGTGAAATTTGACAAATGTCACACACACCCGCACACACACATTTTAAATTGCAAAGTTCTCCCCCTTGGCACACAGTTTTCCCCGGGTTTTTATTCTTCATAATAAATCTTTAACCATCTTCGTGTCTATACGAGCTCTTTAGTGGGTCGATGTGCTTTTGCTTTGATGAGATTTGCAGTTAAAAAGCCCTTGGTTTCCAGGATATCCTTACTGTTTTTCTTTTCTCAAAAAATTAATGTGTTCTTTTATTCCAATGAGAAAGCAGTCTTATTTCATTTCCAACTGCTTTCTCAGACGAAGATTCTCACCGAAAACCATTCTCCAACATGGGACCTCTAGAAACTGACCTCTTGGCTTCTTTCTTCTGAACTCAGAGTGAGACACAGGGGAGTGGAATTCAGAGAAAAACTGGGTGAATTAAATTCTTTGTGTGCATGAGTTAAAGCATCTAAGAAACTATAAAATGAGCGCTTAATCTCAAGAAAAATCTTGGTATATTTTAGTACATTTTCCTTCATGGGTAGCTAAAAGCACTTTACAAACAAATAACTGACTTTAAAATGAGGGGACAAATATGATTGTCCCTAGATCACAGATGACATTAAATCCTGGGGAGGTAAGCTTTTGCTTAAGGTGACTCAGGGTGTCAGCAGGGGTGAGGCAGGCTTTAATTTTATGGTTGGGGTATCTGTTTCAAGTCTTCTGCCAACTTTAAGACATGCCTCTGGCTTAAGAAAAATCTTCCAATTTGACTACCTTAATTTGCATCCCTCTCTGGGTTTCCAGCTCTACTTTCTAGTTTCCTGGCACTCTAATTACTCAGGCATTACTTCTGACAATGACCCCCCAAGTCTCATCCCTTCAGCTTGACTCCAGGATTCTCGCACCTGTGAGCTGCCGTCCCTGGCAGCCTTGATTAGACGGGCTCAGCTTCCGTATGCATTGAGCAGAGCCCTTCCTGATTCAGACCTTTTAGGGCAACAGCAATTTGGCAGCCCTCTGTAGATGTAGGGTTGCAAGAGCAATCAGGCCGAACGGGACTGCTTCAGCCATACTGTTGAAACACATCATATTGCCTGGAGAGCAGACAGTGCCATTCAGAAACTCTAAAGAGAAAATGTAGTGCCTTTATTTTGTCAGTTACAGATCTGGCTTTCCTCCTAAGTCTCCAACTGTCAGAGAGAAAAAGAAACTAAGTGTTCGATTCCATAATTTTAATAGTGCCATAGGTTATGCTCAGTGTTTTGGAGTGATTGCTTAGAATCTCTCATGGAAATGTTAGGGCTAAAAGAGTGTGCTCCAGAGATAGATTGACTGGGTTTAAACCGTGGCGTTGCCTCTGAGTCACTCTGTGGCCTTGCACAAGGGACAGGGACACTCTGCACTTCAGTTTCTCTATGCGTAAACCGGAAAAAATCTACCTTTGCACCACTCAGTTTGGTAGCCACTAGCCACATATGGCTACTTAAATTTAAATTTAAAGTAGTTCTTAATAAAAGTAAACAATGGTAATAATTCAGTTTCTCAGTCATACTAGCCATGTTTCAAGTACTCAGTAGCCACCTGTGACTAGCGGCTACTGTGTTAGAGAGCTAAGGGATTAGAACAGTAGACCACTGCTGTCCATCACAAAGTTCTGCTGGATTGCACTGGTCTACATCACAGGGTTATAATAAGGAGTAAGCGAATTATGCAGCTAAAGTGCTTAGAACAATGCCTGGCAAGTGGGAAGGGTTCATTATGTTTACCACGATCCTACTCTTTCCCACTGTCCTTCAAAATGGTGGCCAGGTGTACTGGAGAAAGGTTGGGGTACTGCACTTCCCTGTTCCTATATTGTTACTAATGCTTTATTTCCTGTGCCACTTTGTAAGTTTCGATGTCTCAAGGATTTCTTATTTTGTAAAGAAAGACACCACAGCAGAATGGCTATGAATGAATGCTTTAAAGCCAGACTGCCTGTTTTGAATCCCAGTTCTGTCACTTGAGTAGCTGTGTGATCTTAAGCAAATGATTTATTCTGTGTCTCAGTTTCTATGTATGTGAAATGAGAGTAATAATATATACAATTGAATAAAATCCCTCAAAGGTTGTTGGAGATGAATTGATGTAAGTAAAGTACCTTGAATGGGACCTGGCACCATACGTTCTCAAAAAGTATTATCTCTCATTAATATTAAATATTATGGGTTTTTTTCTTTTTTTTTTTTTTTTTTTTTTTTGCTGTCCTCAGCTCATCCTCAAAATGGCAGTGGAGCCTCCTGGGGGAAGTGTATGACTTGGCCTCTTGGAGGGGAGAGGTGTTGCAGTATTCCCATTCATCTGGTCTTTGGGGTGATATCCTTTTGTCTCTCTCCTGGCTTCTGCAGTGGATGAGATTGGCCGTTGATTTGCCTTGTGGTTTAACGAGTCTCAGCATGGCTAGGGAGCTACAGCCCTTTCTGGCTACATGGTCTTTTCATGGCTCTCGCTGGTGCTACAGACCCATCGTACCCCTGCCTTACCTTCCTTTGGTCTCTGGTTGGGCAGTCACCCCCAGCATCCATTGCAAGTCTCTCTCCATCTCATCATTGCTGGCCCCTGGACATTCTGCCCTTTTCTATCAAGATTTTAATTCCTTTGGGGAGCCCCAGAAACTTCTGGGTTCCATCCGTGCTAGATCTGAAACAGAGAGCAGAACAAAAGCTCCTTGTCCTCAGTGTTCCCTTCAATTTATCTAACACATCATTCCTATTCCACAGTGATTTCAGGAATTACCCCATTCTACCCTGGCAAAGGGTCTCAGTGCATGTGGATCCTCTTAGACGACGAGGTCATGTAAGAGAGCTCCCAGAAAATATGAGATTTCTCAACCAGACAGTCCTTAAAACTGACTCATTTCAGAGGGTCCTAGGATCCTCTGGCTCATCATTGCCACTGTGGAGATTCTTTGATAGTGACTCCACTACCCATCACTTAGTCATGACTTGAGGTTGGAATCAGGCTTCAGGCCTGAGTATCCAGACAAATGACCTTATGCCCATGAGTTCCATTCTCAACTGTTTACTGGGATTCTGAACCTGTGCAGTGAGTGGATATACCAATGAAGAAGGGTGAGAGATAAAGGCATCAAATACTGTGGAAGTAAAGTTACTACGTTTAGCCACTGCTTGAATGCAGTTGGCAAGGAAGAGAAGATTCAAATCTGACTCCATGGTGTTGAACCTGGTGATCAGAAAAACCAGAAGTTTATATGCTGTCTTCCCAACTGAATCCATTCTTGAAGCACACAGCCCAAATAGTAGCTACTTACTACACCCTTGCTGTTGATGAACTGATGGAGTTATTTGTTTTTCTAGGTTCTGAGGAGGCAGGACCAAGAAATGGATGTTGACGTTTAGGAGACTGTATGTAATATGTAAATAAAATGATAATCATATAATGATTACAATGATAATATTCAGGTAATAATTTAGACATCTCTTCTATGACATCAATAATTGAGTTTTTCAAATAAAACTAGAAGTAATTGAAATAAAGCCAGTGTGGAAAGCAGTGCGGCAATTCCTCGAAGAACTTACAGTAATCATTTAACTCAGCAATCCTGTTATTCGGTATATACCCAAAGTGATATATATACCAAAGATATATAAATTATTCTACCACAAAGACACATACACGTGTATGTTTATTGCAGCACTATTCACAATAGCAAAGACTTGGAACCAGCCTAAATGCCCATTGGCCATTGGATAAAAAGGTGTGGTACGTATACACTATGGAATACTATGTAGCCATAAAAAAGAGTGAGATCGTGTCCTTTGCAGCAACATGGATGGAACTGGAGGCCATTATCCTAAGCAGACGAACACAGTACAGAAAACCAAACACTGCGTGTTATCACTTATAAGTGGGAGCTAAACAATGAGAAGACATGGACACGAAGAGGGAAACAACAGACACAAGGACTTGAGGATGGAGAATGGGAGGAGGGAGAAAGTCAAAAAGCTACTTATTGAGTACTATGCTTAATACCTGGGTGATGAAATAATCTGTACCCCAAAGCCCCATAACACACAGTTTATCTATACAAAAACCTGCACATGTACTCCTGACCCTAAAATAAAAGTAAAATAAGACAGAAATGGGCATAATGAAAAAAAAAAAAAATCAAAGTGAGTCCTCTGGCCAGAACCTGTGGCTCATGCTTGTAATCCCAGCACTTTAGGAAGCCAAGGCGGGAGAATTACTTGAGGCCAGGAGTCTGAGACCAAACTGGGAACGCAGTGAGACCCTGTTTCTGCAAAAAATTTTAAAAACTAAGTCAGGCATGGTGGTGTGCGCCTGTAGTCCTAGCTACTCAGCAGGCTGGGGAGGGAGGATCCTTTGAACTGCAGTGAGCCCTGATCACGTCACTGCACTCCAGCCTAGGTGACAGAGGGAGACCCCGTCTCAAAAACACAAAAAACAAACAAAAAAAGGAAGTTATTCCCTTCAGGAATAATATATACTAATGTTTCCCTCGTGGCTTCATGAAATAAGTTGTTGTATCATCATCAGTCAAGAGTCCAGTGTGTACACAAGAAAGGGGAAGTTGCCTTTCCCTTTCTTAAATGAAGATTTGCACAGCATTTAAGATTTTGGAAGAGGATATGTCCCTAGGTATGCCAGGAATATTAGTTGATGATGACAAGCACTTGATGAATAATTTTTGGAGTGTTGTTTAAAATTACAAGGATAATAGTAATTATAGATCCCAGAAGAAAAAAAAAAAAGCTTAATTATCAGATTTAAGAATAAGAGGTTACTCCTCATAGAAAAGTGATCATTTTTAGTGGTTGTGGAAAAAATGTTCAAATGACTAAAGGAACATATGGGGAACTACCAGCAGACCAATTCATGTGTTGCAGCTATTTAACTGAATTACAAATGCAAAATGCATTCTTTTTCCAGCTTCGTTCCATTTAAACCCAAATGGCTATGTGAAACGGTGTCATACACCTGGTGAAGAGCTCTGCTTTTTAAAAATCTTATTGCTTCACCAAAATGCCTGGTGTTGAACCAAAAACAGCGTTCTTTTGTATTGTTTAAACGAGTTTAACCACTTTTCAGAATATTCACTTCTCTTTTGGTAGAAAACTAAACATCAAAAGAAATTTAATTTAACCCTCCTTTTCCCTTCATGGATCTATTGACATCAATGAGGATGCTAGCCATCATTAGAAAAGTAAATGAGGATGGCTTTTTTTCCCCTCTCTTAAAGCTAGGAAAAACAAGCAGTGGAAAAATATATAATTTTTGTTGTTAGAAGTGGAAGCCTATGTTGTAAAACAGTAAGAAGCACTCTTACAAACTGCTAAGAAAATATAACCAGGAGTGCGGGATTAAAATCCACAAATTACACACTTTGAATCATACTTAAGAATGCAACAAGAAGAAAAGCACAAACAATTTTAGGCTGAGGTAGAAAACAAGCTCTCTTACAAAAACACATTTAATGTAATATTTGATGTATTTAGGAGCACTGGCTATATTTAGTTACAATGAATTACATAAATTGGACAGTGCAAACTGTTCGCCTTTGAGCCACATCTCGTACCCAGTTGTGTGTTGTTTGGTCTACCCACTATTCCAAAAAATTCTTATTGGCTACCATCATTTAAAAATTGGGAGCACTCACATAAAAATCCAGATTTTTAGTTCTCTTGAAAACAAGGATCTGGCAGTACTGGGCTTGTATTTCTGCAAGGTGTCAGCTGCCGAATGCTTCCTCTGCGGCCTCTGAGATGCACTCATGTGACTTCAGAGTTGGGAGGCAACAGTCCTGCTTCTGAGGCTTTTACCTGCGCTATGCTCCCCTTGGGTGTCTGAGATAGCTCTTAAGGTCAAGCTCAAGCTACTAAGACATTAAGATTTATAGAGATACAGAGCTATGCAAACCTGGTCTTGATTTTCTATAAGAAGATTTTTCTCAGTCTGAGTGTGAGTTACCTTCAGCTATTCATATTTGATGTGTTTATTTTTTGATAGAATTAAATAATCTGAAATTGTCATTTGATGCATCTATTCACAATATACTTCTGGACCCCATGCAACTCCAAAGTGACCTTTAAGTGAAATCACTTAATTACTTCCTACAACCTAAGGGAATGCAAAACTACAAATACAGCTAGATTACTAAAGCACATGTGTGGTTCATAATTTGTGTCTTCTGTTCATTTTTATCACGCATTGGAATAGTTTAGAGTAGGGAAGCTGGAGGAGTGCAAAGGGACACTTTAATGACATGGCATGAGTCGACATTTAAATAAGATTTATTAATCTATTCTTAATATTAAAAATTGGGGAAATGATAAAATGCATCCTGGAGTTTAATTTTACAGTGTGGCTCCATATTCATTTGAAGAATTATATGATTCTAGAATGTAATAATCCAGTAATAGATATGCATTACTGTGGAATTGCCCCCATTTATATTATCTGTATTGCTAGCCAATAATATGCATAACTATTAATAACACATGACCAATTAGTATTATGAATTAGTGAATTAACTGGTACATACCCAGAGAGGCTGCTCATGCACTTTAGCATGTTAAGTATCATTCTTTCAAGTACAGCTTCCAACTATTTTGTTATGGGAATCCTAGGGCATAAAAAATTCAAGTTTATTTTTTTAAAAAGTGATTTTTGAATGGAGTGAATTCCAAAAGCCAAGAAACTTTTTTAAAAAACCAAATTTAAAAATATTGCATTTTCATGACCTTTCTCTTCATGAGTAACTCAGAAAATTTGATTCAAACTTTCCAAAATAAATTTGTCTTTGGCTTTGAGACGAAAGCATAATAATTTTCGATTCAAAAGGAGCTGTTGGAGGACAGTTTTTTTGACACCGTGAGAAAGGAAAGAAATTAGGGCCCCAAATAGAGTACTAGTTGTTGGCTTAATTAGGGAGCGGGGCTGTGGTGTCGTAATTGCTAAACACGATGCAACCACATCATCCATGCTATTTAGCTGCTAAATTTTTGACTTTCTCTTCCCAGAAAAACAGAGATCTGTGTTTTGAATGGAAAAATTCCTACTGATGCCAGTAAGCGAGCCATCCATCTATGATGTGTCTATGGGGAAGAAAGTGACATGAATGAGTAAAATAGAATATATGCTTTAAATCATGAAAATGGAGTCCAGATGGAAAGGTTAGGAGGAAATGGAGTGGAAAGGTGGATGAAGAAGAGCGAGAACTTAGGCAGTCATTGCGACTTGGTTGACACTTCCGTCCCTGTGACTACAATTCCAAGTTTGGGACTCCTGAGCTTTTCATAGATGGATGAGAATATAGGGGGAAGAAAAAGAGGAAGGAGTTTTCTGAAATCTCTGTGAAAAAGAAGGAGAAATAGGATGGGAAAATGTTACAAGCATTCTGTTCGTGTTGTATCACTTAGTGCAGTCTTGTCTCCCCAGCCCACTAGTCTGGAACAAGTCAGTCTCAAACATAACAACAGACACTGGGGAGCTCTCCAACAAAAGATCACCTCCCAAAGAACAGGATGGTGTCGAAGACTGAATGCCAGCCCGAGGAAACAGAAATACTACAGAAGCATGCCAGAGCCTGCAGTGTCTCCTCGCTGCCTCTGAATGAACTGCTAAAAGACCAAGAACTCTGCTGAGAGATAAGAAGAGGCGAGGGTGCACTGCAGGTGGTGTTGGAAGGCCCAGACCTTCTCCTGATACCTGGGGCTCGCTACAGGCAATAGAAACATCCCGCAGGCCTTGGTGCAGGACAGGACAGAGGCAGGTTGTGACTCAGATCTGCGGGTGGAAAGTGGGCCTTTGGTTTTCTTCTAGGGGTAGAGCAAAGCCAGAGCGCTCACTTGGAGGAAAGTTAAGGCAGTTCATGATCCCTTCAACTTTATACCATTTCCTCAAAACTGCCTCCAAGCAATCGGCAACTGGAAAGATGACCTGGCCTCCAGTGATCACACAGTATGCATGGCTCCCTCACTATGCATTCCTTCTATCAATTTATGACAACACACTGTAGTGAGTACCTTTCCATTGCTGGGTACTTTGGCAGGCATTGATAGTAGATGGATAACACCTGGTCCTTGATGTTGAGACACTCACTGCCTAGTATGGGGAACCAATGGTTGCAATATAAAGTATTAACTAGAGGGATAGAGTACTGTCTGAGGATCTCTGCACTCAGAGGAAGGGCCATTAGATCAGCCAGGACAGTAGGGAGTCAATGACTCATGAAATTAGCAAGTGGTGAGAAGAGGGCAGTAGATTTAGCGGCTGATAAAAAAGGTTACTGAACTTTTTATTTCATCAATGCCAAGAAATTAATCTGTTTTATCCTCTTTTGCAGCCTTCGTTTAAACTTTTTTAACTTTTTTTTTTTTTTTGATTTAAGGGTACAAGGGCAGTTATATTGCATGAGTATATTGTATAGTGGTGAAGCCTGGGCTTTTAGTGCACCTATCACCCAAATAGTGTTCATTGTACACAGTAGGTAGTACTTCGTTTCTCACCCTTCTTCCACCTTTTGGAATCTCCAATGTCTGTTGTTCTACTCTGTATGCCCATGTGTACCCATTGTTTCACTCCCACTTATAAGTGAGAACACGTGCTTTTGACTTTCTGTTTCTGAGTTGTTTCACTTAGGATAATGCATGTTCCCATTTTGATTCAGTCAAAATCCCGGGGTCAGCACTGACAATGTGATTAACCCCTGTCCTAAATTCACTGTAGATGAACTGCTCCCATCTGACTACTTATTACCACCCAAGCCAGAAACCACAAAGACATTCTGACCTCTCCTCCTTCACTCCCCACCAACTGATGAGTCAGCTAATCACTAAGTCTTAATTCTACCTGCAAACATCTTCGGAAGGGATCTCTCACTCCACAGTCTCTGTCATTGCCCAGTATACCCATTACCTCTGCTACGTCCTAGGGCTCATCATTCTTCATCTACATGCTGCACCAGCCTCCTAACTCCCATTCCTCCCCCTCCTACTTCACTGCCATAGGGTAATCTTTCTATATTGGAGATCATATCACATTTCTCCACTGCTCAAAATCTAATCTATCCATGGTTTCCTACTGTAAACAGAATAAAATCCTAACTTTTTAGTATGATCTAAAAAGTTCTTTATAACATATTTAAACAGATACCACCAAAGAAGATATATGCATGACCAATAAGCATGTGAAAAGACACTCAACATTATTCATCATTCTAAAATGCAAATTAAAACCACAGTGAAATATCACTACACAACTATTAGAATGGCTCCAATTAAAAAGATTCATTGTATCAAGTGTTGGTGAGGATGTGGGGAAAATGGAGCTCTGATATACTGCAGGTAGGAATGTAAAACAATATGATCACTTTGGAAAATAGTTTGGTAATTTCTTATAAAGTTAAAGATATATTTGCCATGGGCCCAGCCATTCAACTCCTAGAAATCAAAGAAGTAACAGCTTTTGTCCAGAAAAAGAATTGCACACAAAAGTTCATAGAAAATTTATTTATAATAATAGGAAGCTGAAATCAATCTAAATATTCATTAATGTCACATTCATTAATAGTGAATGTATAAACACCTTGTGATATATTCATATGATGGAGTAGAGCAATTAAAAGGGATAAACTATGGATACCTGCAACTCTATAGTTACTGAGTGAAAGAAATCAGACAGAAAAGGATGCATACTGTGTGTATTAGTTTACTAAGACTGTCATAACAATGTACCATAGACCAGGTAGCTTAAACAACAGAACTTTGCTTTCTCAGAATTCTGGAGGCTAGAAATCTGAGATGAAGGCCTTGGCAGTGTTGGTTTCTTCTGAGGCTTCTCTCCTTGGCTTGTAGAAGCTGTCTTCCTGCTGCGTCTTCATATGGTCTTCCCTCTGTGTCCATATTTTCTCTTCTCTTAAGGATTCCAGGACTAGGACCCACCCTAAAGACCCCATTTAACTTAAATATCCCTTTAAAGATCTTGTCTCAAATACAATCATATTCTGAGGTACTGGTCTGAGGTACCAGGGGTTAGGACGTCAACATATGAATTTTGAAGGAACACAGTTCATTCTATAACATGGTGTGATGACATTTAAATAACATTTTAGAAACTGCAACCCAATTTATAGTGACAGAAAGCAGATCAGTGGTTACCAAGGATGACAAGAGGAGTTAGAAAGAGACAGAGCTCTGGGAAAAGTTTTGGGGGTGATGGATATGTTTGCTGCCATGTTTGTGGTGATGGTTTCTTGGGATTATGCGTGTATCAAAAGTTATTGCATTGTACACTTTAAATTTTAATATGCATAGTCTATTGTAAGTTGATTATATGTCAATCAAATGTGTCTTTTGACAACAACACTTATTACGATCTTACCTTCACATTCCTCTCTAGTTCTAGATGCAACTACTCAGTTTTAGGCATCATGTGCCTTCACTATACTAAATTTATACAGTTATTTGAAAATTGCAAATTTTCTCATATTGGCCAGTAAGATTCTGCAAATATTTCTTCTATCTGGAAATGTCCTTCTTCCTTCTCTGCTTAGTGAATACAACCTGAACATCAGTTTGCAGATAGTACCCATCTCCAGGCTGAGCTAACTGTCCATTCTTCCTGCTTAGATCGCTTTGTTACAGCAGATAGAATATGTCTTTTGGGGCCAGGCATGGTGACTCATACCTGCAATCCCAGCCCTTTGGGAGGCCAAGGTGTGTGGATCATGAGGTCAGATCAAGACCATCCTGGCCAACATGGAGAAACCCCGTCTCTACTAAAAATACAAAATATTAGCTGCATGTGGTGGTGCGCACCTGTAGTCCCAGTTACTCAGGAAGCTCAGGCAGGAGAATCGCTTGAATCTGGCAGACAGAGGCTGCAGTGAGCTTAGATCACACCACTGCACTGTAGCCTAGGTGACAGAGTGAAGACTCTGTCCCCCCCTCCAAAAAAAATGTCTTTTGGCTGTTTATTTTCTTGTTTGTATCCCATTAGGTTAAAAAATTTTTTGAGATTAGGCACTTTTGTCATTTTTGTATATATACAATTTTTAGTTTTTATTTTTTGAGACAGTGTCTCACTCTGTCGCCCAGGCTGGAGTGTAGTGGTGCAATCTCAGCTTACTGCACCTTCCATCTCCCAAGTTCAAGTGATTCTCATGCCTCAGCCTCCCGAGTCGCTGAGATTACAGGCATCAGCCACCACACGTGGCTAATTTTTGTATTTTTAGTGGAGATGGGGTTTCTTCATCTTGGCCAAGCTGGTCTCAAACTCCTGACCTCAAGTAATCTGCCCACTTCGGCCTCCCAAAATGTGCCGTAATATATTTTTAAATAAAACTTTTGATTTTGGAATAATTTTAGAATTGTAGAAAACTTACAAACATAGTACAGAGTTTCCATTGTACCCTTTACCTAGTTACCCTTGTTAGGATGATATTTTACATTACTTTGCAAAGACTAAGTAGCCAACACTAGTACATTGCTATTAACTTGACACCAGATTTGATTTGAATTAATTTATCTTTCCACCCATGTTCTCTTCTTGTTCCGAGATCTAATGCAAGATATCACATTACATTTTATCCTCATGTCTCCTTGGTTTCCTCTGGTCTGTGACAGTTTCTTAGTGTTTTCTTATTTTTTGGTATATTTTTATCCCCAGAGCTACATAATGCCTGGCCCCTAAAAATTTAAAAATATGTGTAGCAAAGATTCATGCTGCCTACTATGTGTCAATCATATTGTTAGTATCTCTCAGTGAACCCACTCATGTAACCCTCATAATAATCTAGAGGTAGTTGCTGTTATTATCACTGGCTTAGCAGATGAAGAAGTTGATGCTTAAATAACATAAACCACTAGCTAGCTTGGCTCTTAACCACTATTCTGTCGGCAACTAATACATGTTTGTTAGATAAATGGATTAATTAAAAGCTGCCTTTTCCTCTAGGCTGAATTCAAGTAATGATGAAAATGCTGAATGTTCACAATACTAGACCTTCTTAAGAAAAGTGGAAGCATTGAATTACGGGATGACTTTCTGGAAAGGACGAAGTTTTCTGGTCCTGGATTGGCTGGGTGCTCTCTGCCTGGTGAGCCCATACCCACTACCTGCAGTAGCCAGAGTTAGTCAGTGTGCCATCTGCCCCACCACCAAGGAGAAAGAGCTGTTAGGAAAGAATGAGTTTACCAACCCATAAATGTGAAGTCCGATATACAGGTATTTATGATAAGGAAATGGTCTGCAATGCTGAACTATTTTACAGGGCTCATGGAAATAGCCCAAGTCCTTGAAGACTAGAAATCAGCTGAAACGTCACACTGAAAAGCTGAAAGCAAATGCAACGTGTGCTTTAAATGAGAAAATAGGCAGGGCAGCTGCGCTGATTTCTCTCTGGATACTTTGCAGATTCCTTAAAATAAAACACACCGTTCCCTTCATGACACTTCAGCGTGTCCTCGATGAAGGGAGGTCTCTGGGAATCTCCCTTCACATTGGGTGAGTGGTAATACTATGTCAGTTCTGCAAAGTCAGTTGTTGTTGTTGTTGTTGTTGTTTTGCCATAAAGGTGAAGTCCAAGACACAGATATTTATGATAAGGAAACAGTCTTATCCTCTGTTTATATCATAATTAGGAGGACAATGTTTTGCAGCTGGATAGGGCAAGGACACTGTCATGCCAAAAGAGAGTAAAAAAGTCAAAGGATGAAGATAACCTCACCAGGAAAAGAAACAGAAATAACTCAGTTGTCTGAGCATTTCCTAGGAAGATGCCTGTCTGGGTTACATCTCCACACAATGGGACTTCTCCTTGGCCACCTGTGCAATGAGCCATGTAATGTGGGGAAGCTAAGACATTTTAGAAGAGGACTCTCAGCCGGCCTCTGCCCCCTACCCTGTTCTTACTGTTCCTCATGTATTTTTAAAGTACCAACAGGCCCAGGACAATCTTAATTTATTATTGTGTAAATTAATGGATATTAGTAATTTTGACAGGTGAGACCATGGCATTAAAAGTTGTTACATAAAGGGGACCAGTTAGTACAGATGTCGGGGGATGCTGGGGAAGGTGCTGATGGCCAGATCCTTGGATTTGCAGAGCTCAGGTGGCACCCTGTGCCAGATCCCCACCTTATTGTGCTGTTAATCATTTTCTGGCGTTCTTCCACTAATGGCTTTCTTTAGAAAATGGGAAATGAGTTGGACTCAGAAGCATAAATGACAGCCCAGATTGTCATTGCTTTTCACAGCCCACATAACATTCTATGATTCTATATATTTCGGGTGCAGAGAATTATCATCATGGTTGAGCTCAGTGCCCAGTTTAGGCATTCAGTTCTTTCACCTTTTTTTTTTCCCCCAAAATTGGGTTCATACGGGTTCGTGATTAAATGTTTAATTATGCCCTCATGTTCTTCTGAAAGTCGCAGTTACAATGATAAAATGAAATAATAGATGTGGAAACTCGCTCATGCCACCTCTCTGTTGTGATGCCTTCCCTTTCTACCTCAGCACGTATTTGTTGTAGGACATCTGGAAATTAAAAACATCAAAAAGAAGGAAATAAAAGTTAACCATTGTCCTCTGCCTAGGAAAAAGCACAGAGATATTTTAATATACATATAATATAGTGTCGTGTTCTTTGAACAGTGGATAGCTTATCTAGATGATAAATTGCTTTCTATTTTGATTTAAGTTGTATACACATCTTATTTCCCTTGTTAGAATGAAGCTCTTTGAAAGAACGATTAGTTTCCTATAACAACTATTACATTTTATTGAATTTATACAAGTGGTGGAGATTGCCAATTACTACCGAATATTCATTTTTTCCTTTCTCCTCAACAAAGAATACTGTTGCATAACAATGAATCCAGTTAAAAACAAAAATAAGGAGCCACTGTTTCCAGCTTTCCCTGCATGTAGGAATCCATTAAAAAATAAGTAGAAGTCGTTGGGTAGAGTTTCTTTGTTTTTACTCTCTCTTTCTTTTCTCTTCCTGCCTGAGATTTGAATGTATTAGCTGGAGCTCCAGCAGCTACTTTGGAGCCATGAGAGAAAGGCTGAGAGAATTGAAAGGTCTTTGTCCGTGACACCCTGAACCAGTTGCTGAACTAACATCACCAATTGTTGACTCAGACTTTTGGTTATATGAGAAAAATAAGCCCTTGTCTCTTTTATCTACTGTTCTGCAGTCTGTAGCCAGCAACCAAATGCAATTCTGAACTCACACCATCGTACCACTTGATTTCAGAAAGGATTTGCGGGAACAGCCAACTCCTATTCATACATCATTGTGTTTTTAAAAGCAACTAACATGGTGTGTCTTTCTGGTGGCAGGCATTCTATAAATGTTTGTTGAATGAGCTCTAAGACGATTAAATTCAACCCCATCAATAAGATCATCTTCCTCCACTGTCTTACCTATATTTTTCCTTGAACTCAAATAGTCGCTTTTACTTTTTTTCAAGTGGGAAATTTTTGTGGTTCAAATCTACAAAGGAATTCATTCTGGGAAACATTCAGCTTGGCTCTTTATTTTAGGATAGTCTTCATTTTGTAGCTTCTGCTGTTTTATTTCTCATATTTTTATGTTCATGTGCCTATACCATAAAAATAATACATTACAATTGTTCAGCATGTTTAGCTTATCAGAAGCTCATTAACTCTTTTGTTCTCATTTTACCCACACTCTGGCAAGAGATTAAAAAAATATAATTAGCCCTACTTTGTATAGAAAAACCTGAGACACAGATAGTGTAAGTGACTTAGTTTCTAAAAATACAGTTGAGATGAGAACCAAAATCTCTTGCCTTTCATTGCTAACTAGTCTCTTTTCTTAAAAGATGTCAAAGTGAGCCAACTCTGCTCAGTTTCTATGGCTCTCTGGAGCACTGTGTTAAGTAGGATTCTGAAGCTATGTTCAGGCTCCACAGGCAAAAGGTCGGTAATCATTTTAGCAATGCCTGTTGCAGTATGAGTAGTGAACAGAGAGTTGTCTGTGGCAACCCAAATACCTTGTTTTTACAGTTCTATATCTATACCAAGATGAATTTACTTACACACATGCACACACACACATTGCTAAAAGCTAAAAGGCATCCCATTCTCTAGTAGGACTTGCTTGATCCCAGTCTTTTTCTGCCAGTCTTTTTCTGCTCATTTAGATGCATTCAGTTGAATTTACGTATTCACGTAATGTATACACACACACATAAACTGTGTGTATATGTGTATATATATTTATCTTTATGTTACCTTTTATTTTTCTGTGCCCCAATTTAGATAAGATTACCTAGGGTAAATCCTGCATCTATTCTAAGTGTTTGAATTTAATTATAAGTTTTTTAATTCTTAAAAACAGCGAGTTCTTTATTGAATTGGCAGAATTACCACATGATCACACTATGTGCCAAGGTAAAGTTTTTGATGAAAGTATGCTTACAATTAGCTGGATAATGATCAGTGTGGTATAGTTTATATTTGTTCATGCCTGGGAGGGAGGAGATGCTACACAGCATCTTAAGGCTTCTTTCAAGAATGTAAGGTACAAAGAAATAGGCCAGGGGTCAGCACACTTTTTCTGTAAAGAGTAAGATAGTATACATTATAGGCTTTGCTTGCAGCTCATATAATCTATGTAGCACAGCTACTCAACTCTATAATTATAGCTCAAAAAGCGGCTATGGCTCAGTAGCAGACAATATGTAAGTGAATGGGCACGGCTATTTTCAAAAGGAGGGCACGGAGAACTCATTCCACCCATTAGCCTAGCCTGCTGACCTCGGACATAGGAAACTTTTCACTGCAGAGGGAACTAAAAGACTAGGATGCTTCCCTACAAGGAATTTGTGTGAACTTTAGTTTATTATCTCTACATACCACGAGACATGATGTTGATGCTGATAATGATGCTGATGTCTAGCCTCCAGGGTTGATGATGATGATGATAATGATGATGATGTCTAGCCTCCAGGGTTTTTATAAGGACTAAACGACTACGAGTGCCTCTGTCATGCCTCTAGGTGGCACTATACTGGGCTGAGAAGTGGATACCACAGTTGACCATTTGAATGTTTCATCCCCAGCAGGGCTCTCAGCCCATCCATCCATCTGTAGCAGGTGGACTGAGCATGCGAGTGCCACAGACCAGATGGAGATGGGAGCTAATGGGAGAGCAAAAGTTCCATTTAAGAAGCAAACTGTTGTTCAGCTCCAGGCCACTATGGTCATGTGGCAACGGAGTCTCTTTGTTGCCAGGTCTTCCAGTTTTTCAGAAGGTAGAAAGCCACATGTTAAGTAAAAATTTCCAATTTTTAAAAAGTTTAAAACTTTGGAAAACTATTTAAAATTTAAAATAAATTGTGGGAGCTAAAAAACAATCCAAGTATGAGGGCTGGATCAAGAGGCACTGTTGTGTGTCCTCTGGCCACTACTCCTCGTGTCCAGATGTTAAGGAGGAAATGATGTTATTCTAGGACGTGCAGCTCATGTCCTATGCTAAAGCTCTAAGCCCTCTCATATTTTAGTTGATCATGACAACTCTATTCATTTACTTGATATACACCAAAGAGTGTGTCCTCTGTTTCACGCACTGTTCTACAAACAGGGCATCTAGCAGTAAAGGAGGCAGAAAAAAACCCTCTGCTTTCTGCTGGGTGCAGTGGCTCACATCTGTAATCCCAGCACTTTGGGAGGTCAAGGCGGGTGGATAACTTGAGGTCAGGAGTTCCAGACCAGCCTGGTCAATGTGGTGAAACCCCATCTCTACCAAAAATACAAAAAAATTAGCCAGGCATGCGGGTGCATGCCTATAGTCCCAGCTACCCTGGAGGCTGAGGCAGGAGAATTGCTTGAACCCAGGAGGCAGAGGTTGTGTGAGCTGAGATTGTGCCAGTGCACTCCAGCCTGGGTGAAACAGCAAGACTCCGTTTCAAAAAACCCCACAAACCTCTGCTTTCATAGAGCTTTTATTCCACTAGATTGGCAGGTTTGCAATAATATAGGTGGAGAATGACACTTGGAAGAAGTGATTCTATGAGCAGAATTATTTATTCCCAGAGTTGCAAAGGGTGACAGAATTATTAGGAAACATCAAGGATTATAACAAGAAGGCTACATATGAATTACAACAACGACAGCAAACCACTGGCTGGCTGAGCTCTGGGTTCACTAAAGAGAAGTGAGAGAAAACCTGGTACATTTCCAGGGAAGGGTTTAAGTCAGGTACCAGGAAGAACTTCCCAACAGTTAAGACTGTTAAACAGAAACAGGTGGCTGAGTTGATTGAGGACTCTTTCCTCTGGAGAACTTTAGGAATGGGATAGGCAACATCTATCCAAACATATAGCCTCTCTTGGAGGCAGGGAGTTGAACTTGAGCCAGGGGTCTGAGTCCTTCACTGAAAACGTTTTACATTTCTAAATTTCTTACTTTGGCCTAAAGAGTCTTTTTTTTTTTTTTTTTTTTTTTGGTTTGTGGTTAGAAAGGTCTCTTCTTCCATAGATCAAGCTACATAGATGAGCTCATCTGAGGAATGCATTTTTTAATTTTAGCACTTTCTATAAATGGGTCTTCTAAACCCTAAGCTGAAGTTGTTACCACGACGGGGAACATGGAGATAATTTTTCATTCTTTCATGCTATGCTGAATGTCAGCAGTAGCAGCTCCTAAAAATAATCATACCTTGTATTTCTATAGCACCTTTCCCGGAGGTTCTCAAACTGCTTTGCAGACATCATGTAATTAATCCCTATAAAGCGCCCTGAAGACAGTGGTATAATATTAAGTTAATATTTGTCGTGTATATGAAGGTTACACATTTTATACTTACTTACTATATTGATCTTGTTTTCTGTGAACTCTACAGCAGGCATAGGATTTGCTGCCGGAAAAAAAAAAAAAAACCACGTTCTGATGATTGTATTGTGAGGTCTGACAAGCAGGAGAGATGGATAAAATGAGCTGCCGTATTTGGGGAAGTAAAGGGGAATTCATGCGTGGGCTGCTGGAAGTTTGTGAAAGTTTAATTTCTTTCTAGGGTTCATGAGGAGCTATTATAGGAATACGAGAAGGGGATATGGCAGGAGGATTTTAACAGCCCTGCAAAACAATATGTATGGCTTATTTGAACAAGCGAAGGTAAATGAGGGAGATGAAGACAGGAATGTGGCAGGCAGTACTATCAGGTCATTAATGTTCATGTCCCAGGGCCCTTTATTTGTCCTCTTCTCCCTGCTGTGCCACACAACTTCTCCTGGAGACACTTCTGCGTATTTATAAAAATTACAACAGGACCAGATCTGTAGTTAGCTGTAGACATTCTAGTATGAATTTCAGTGGAGACAACCTCTGCCGAACATTTTACCACTTTAAACCTCATCTCTCACTTTGCAATGAAAGGATTAAATCAGTTAATGTATGTGCAGCTCTTAGACGAGCACCAGGCACGTAGTAAAAGTCTGCCCAAGTCATTACAATTATTTGTGAAAATGTCAGACGTCACTGAGCAGGAGTGGCAGTATACCGGGTCTCCACAAACATTTATGCACCCTTGAAATCAGGCCTTATGGGTAGCCTTCAGCTCCATCTATGCATAAAACTGGTCCTAGCAGCAAACACAGCAAAGAAGCTGTCATCATGGCCCCAGCAGGTGGCTGGAGAATTGACAGAGAAAAGAGGGAGGGAGGGAGGGAGGGAGATAAAATCTGAGGAAGTTTTCTGGGGAAGCCAGCGGCGGGGTGCGGGGGATGATGACAAATTGGATAGGGAGAGAAAAAGGAGAGCAAAACTCTGGAGGAGACCCCAAGGTCCCAGCTTGGAGGGGTGGGCACTCGGCTACTGTGGAGCACCATGTCCGGGCTTGGAAAAGGAAAATGTTTATGTAGCCTCCAGCCAGGGCTCAGCCCAGCAGGCTGCCTGCAGGTTTACAGCTGAACATTCCCATCATGGCACTCTTCTGTGGAGCGGCCAACAGGAGGGAACAGCCAGGGACACTCTCGCCAGCCCAGAGGTTCTGGTGCTGCCCTTGAGTGTTTTCAAATTGGCAAGAGCTGTCTGGTGATTTTCCACTGGCCAAGTCAATCTTCCACGCTCATGGACCCAAAATTTAGCATTTGTCCTGGCTCCAAAACTCCTCTCATTGGCTCTGATAATCCTTTTCAAACAAACTGAAGACTTAGCACCAAATCCACTTTCAAGTGTGAACGAGGCTTTGAGTAGTTCCAGATCCTAAGCCTGAAGTATATTGTCGGTTTTTAGTTGATTTTACTTGAGGCACCTAAGTTAGCCTTGACTCAGCTGAACAGAAGACACTCTTGAGCAAAGGCCCAATGCTATGGAATTCTGCTCTTGGTGCTGAAGCCTTCCTTAATGGAAGCATTCAGCGCGTCCTTCGATGCATTGATTCTGCCATGCGGTAGCCACCTATGCTTCAAGGCCACCCAAGAACATAATGAACAAGGTTTTCTCATGTGTATTATCTGCAGGAAGAATATTTTCTTTAAAAAGTCCGGTTAATTTTTAAACAAGAAGAGAGCTGGCTTGAACATTTGATTAAAAATGGTCATTTTAAAGGTATTTTAGAAAATTAAGTTTAGCCAATCATGTGACAGATACCAATATTTGTGTCTATGATCCAATATTAGTCTCTATTCGAAGTGGGTGATACAAAGTTGAATGTTAAGTTTTCCTAAAAGTTTATAAATTCTACCATTTTTTTTTTTTCCTGGAAATGTATATGTTCTAGCTCAATAGTGGAAAAGAGAAAACTGGCTCTATGTGGAACTGATTGAAGTTTAATAAGTTGAGCAGTTTTCTGCCTCCTTTCAATCTTTCACTAGAATGGGAATTCCTTGAAGGTTGTATTTCTGCCTCCTTTCAATCTTTCACTAGAATGGGAATTCCTTGAAGGTTGTATTAGTGATACATGTTCTGGGTGCAAGTGAAGAAAGTACAATTTCAACTAGCTTGAGCAAAAAGGGGGATTTATTGACTCCACTGGGAGCTGTAAGGGGATGGGCAGTCCCTATACTTTTCTGGCTCGGGGTGTGCACACAATACTTTCAAAACTCAGTCTTTTTTACTCCCTGTCTGAAATCTTTTTCTGTGTTGAATTTTTCTTAGGCAGTTTCTCTCCACATCTTGGCAAGGAGGGCTACCAGCCCTTTCAGCCTTCTATCACTCCTACTGCTTAATTACGAGGCTGGGCTAGTTTTGTAGCTTAGGAAATGAGTAGAAATGATGAGACTAGGGAAGCAGGTTTGGGGGGTATCTGGCAGCTTGAATATCCGGGGACATAGGCAGGGAATGAGAGGAAGAGATATGACTCAAGAAAGCCCAATCTGAGCCCTTTCCAGGACTGATACTGAACTTAGATTTGATTGTCTATTATTAAAACCATTCCCCTCTATCAACACTCTTAACCCCCTCATCCCTAAGGGGGTTACTCTAGAATATGATCCCAATATTTTGTCAAATGTTTTCTGGGTACATGACCATACTGAATAAAGACTATATTTAAGCTTTCCTGGCAAGTATGTGTGGCCTTGTAAGTTCCGGTGTCTGGGATATGAGTGGGGCTCCTGTCAATATTTTCTGGGTCATACCGTTAGGGAAGGGGCATGCTTCCTTTATCCTTTCCCCATTCCACAGGCTGGATGTGGACACAGCGATGTCCCATTTTGGGGATGCAGATGAGGGCAAAGTCTCCAGAATGACCAAACAACAAGAGAGAAGAAGCCTGGGGCCTGGACTCCATGTAGCCCCACAGCAGATGAGAGTCATGATGACTTCCCAGAGGAGAGCCACCTCCTAGCAGGGATTAGAGAGATCAATACATGTGAAAGAAAAATCATCTTTTATCTTACTCAAGTCACTGCTACTTTAAGTTTCTAATTCATGCCCTGAGCCTACATCCCAACTAAAACAGTGAATCAAAAAACTTTTATAGAAACATTTGGGCCAAGCAATCTAGAAAGTGCAACATTGAGAACTGGGTTGAAATCTAAGAGAACTTAGATTATCTCAAATAATTAGTTTTTTGGCATTCAGAAAAAAATAGCTTAAAAATAGAGAATGATAAAAATAATTAATTGCACAGCCTGAGAGCATGGCATTTACAATGCATTGTGGAAATCAGATACTTACATTTTTGAGCTGGAAGGAATGTGAAAGTTCACTTGGTATCATCACCTGGCCCAACCACCTAATTTTAGAGCAGGGTTTCTCAGCCTTGACACTATTGATATTTTGGGCTGAATAATTCTTCATTATTAGGGCCTGTGCTGTGCATTATAAGACGAGTTGCAGCAACCCTGGCCTCCACCCACTAGATGCCAGTATTACCAACCCTCCAATCATGACAGTCAAAAATAGCTCAACACACTGCTAAATGTCCCTGGGGTTGGGGGGGATTTGCTCCCAATTGAGAAGCACTGTTTTAGAGATCAGGAAATTGAGATCCAGCCAGTTTAAGAGTCAGATTCCTTCTCTATGCTGTTCTCTTCATGCAAGTTTTGAAAATGCTAGTCTTTTACAATACTGATCTAGAACTTAGGAAAGCATTAGAAGGAAAATTCTTTAAAATAAAATTTAAAAGAGTGATAGCAATAGCTGATATTTATGAAAATCAAGTTTGTTTGACATCATCTTACTTAACCTTCACTTATAACTCTATGTACCAAGTTTCTTCCATTTTAAGTTGAGGAAATGGAGCATCGTAGACGTCAAGTAGGCTTACACAAGGTCATACAGCAAAGAACCAGTAGAACCTGCATTTGGACCTGGCCCTGAACTCACTCAGCACTTTAATATAAAGTGAATAATAAGCAAAGCATCTTTCCATGTTGAATTAAATTACCAAGTCAACAAAGACAAGCTGAATATATATATATAAATTCAAATTTTCTTTAACCAATTTATATATTCTCTCATTCAATAAACATTTATTGAATGCTGACTATACGCATAACACTGAAGGATAATGAAAAGGTAAAATAGTTTCGATTTATTGCCAGATGCTGATACAAATTTTACATGTATTAATTCTTTGATTCCTTACATAAACACTAGGATATTGGTTCTGTTATTATGATCATGTTATAGATGAGGACATGGAGTCATCATGTGTTGTTGTAACTTGCTGAAAGTCATACAGCTGAAAGCAGCATAATAAGGTGTCAGATCCAGGCAATTTAACTCTGTTAGTTTTCTAGAGTTGCCACGACAAAAGGCTACAAACTGGGTGACTTACAAGAAGAAATTTGCTGTCTTCCAGTTCTGGAGGCTAGAAGTCCAAAATTAAGGTGTCAGCAGAGACATGCTTCCTCTGAAACTTGCAAAGGAATCCTTTTAGACTTCTTCCTAGCTTCTGGTGGTTTCTGGCAATCTCTAGCATTCCTTAGCTTGTAGCTGCTTAACTCGAATCTTTTCCTTCATCATCATGTGACATTCTTCTTGTGTCCCTATGTGTTCACATCCTGATCTTATATGAACACCAGTCATATTGGATTGGGGGCCACTCAACTCCAGTCTGACCTCACCTTAACTAATTACATCTGTAACAACCCTATTGCCACATAGGGTCAAATTCTGAGGTATGGAGGGGTAGGAGTTAGGACTTCCAACACATCTTTTTTGGAAGACACAATTCAACCCATGACAATTCTTAACTACCATGCCATTGTGCCTGTCTGTAAGTAGGTTGGAATCCTTGTCCCTAGGGAGCTCACAGAGGCACGGGAAATAAGGCATGTGCACAAATAATAGTAATGATACAAAAACTAGAGTTACTTCATTGGTGTCATAGAATAGGTAAAAGCAACAAGCCATGGAAGTTTGGAGAAGGTGGAGAGATTTAACTGAGTCTGTGGAAGGAGGTGGTGATGGATAGGCATTTTCCAAGACTCCTTTTCTAGAGAGTCACAGGAGACTTGAAGGGAGGTTTAAGGACACACAGAACTGTATTCATACAATGCATGGAGCTGGGAAAACTCAGGACTGGTTCCTAAAATAAGGAGCTACCCAACAGTACAGAGAGTCTACACATAATGATAATAGGTGGTCAGAAAATCATAACTTTTCAGGATCAGTACTTCATGAGATCAACTAGACTGGCTTTTTCCTTTAAGGAAGGCAACATATTGCACAAATGGAGTTACCAAAGCCAAGAGAGATTAAATGACCTGCCCTGTTAGCATAACTAGTTAATGAAGGAGAATGGTGAATTGGGGACACATTTTTTTTTAATCTCTCAAGGAAGCTGTCTGTTTTTTTCTGTATCATAAAGCTAGAACAATAGATTGGGGAGGCATCATGAGTGATTGAGTACCAGGCTAAGAGTCTAATTAAACTGAGTTACACAATGACAATGTTTGAACATGATGAAGTTGTCATTTCCTAAGACCTATGGGTAGACCTGGTGTCCTATGAAGAATGGGGCCAGGAAGAAGAGGGCAGGGACTCACAGAGGCTCAGGATGGAGGTAATAAGGGCTCGAGCTGCCATCAAGCAGTGGGAGTGAACAGGAAGTAAAGAGAAGAGTCTTGAGATATAAAACAGAAACCCTTGAATATTTGAATGTGAGGGTCAGAAGGTCAAGATGACTTTGAGGTTTTGGGCCGTAGAGATAATGGCAGTGCCACCAACACAGATGGAGAATTCAGGGGATTATAAATGATGATCAACCATGCAGATTTGCCTGGACAGAGGCAAGGCAAATCAGAGGTGGAACTTTCAGGGCTAAAAAGCATGAAAGTCCCAGTCAAAAGTCCTGGGGTGAGTTGGTCTCCCTAAAGGGGAAACTGGTTTTTGGGTTTTTGCTTTTTTTTTTTTTTATGGAGATAATTAATACTAGATTTAGACTTACAAAATCTAAAAGTAAGACAGGAATCTTAAAGTGCTTTTTTTTTTTTTCCAACTCTAAACTTCTATGAACCTATGAATACAGCTAAGATTACCTTAACTGGCTGCATTTACAAAGTTGAAGAATGGTAAAATCAGCAATGCATAAGTTAGTTTCGGAGGTTAACATACTGGAAGGTCCCTGCCTTTAGTCAATTAATTCTTCCGATCTAAATCTGAGCCTGTGACTCAGGCCTCCCAATGCAAGCCTTACCTACTCTTCAATTTGCTGTTTATTTCACAATGAGAAGTTTCTGTAAAATCACCATATTTCTCTTGCTTGGATGTAAAAAGGATTGCAAGGTTTTGACAACACTTTTCCTCGTTTGTTGTGAGCAGATCCTTGATCTAAGAGTTGTTCATGTCAAATCTGCCCTGAGGGTTTGTCTGCGGAATGTCTGCTAAATGAGTCACCAGCTCCTTGTTCACATTTGGACTAGAAAGGTATGTTGGAAGAGCTCCTGATTTCCCAGGCTCTTCCTGAATCTTATCTTAGATAGTAAGAAGTAATTTTTCATTGCAGTGCATATGAAATTAAGCATGCAACTGCCATGATTAATGGGACTTGTGCATCTCATTTCTCCCCCTACACAGTTACATGTACACATGTTGGAAGCTGAAGCTGTGTAGGTTGTTCTATGCGAATTATAAAATCTGTAATATGTCTCTTGGGAGGCATGCACAATTCATTTTTTTATTGAGGGAAAACTGAGCCCTGGTCTCTGATATCTCAAAGGGCTTGCCCAAAAGAATTTCTTTCAGGTGGTAAATATCTGAGCGTTATGCTTTATCTTTTATAATATGACCACGTCACCAAAATATGCTAAAAAATGCCGACAGCACTTTCTTCTGTAATTTTGCATATTCAGCGTTGACCACATTCTGCTCGTCACCTCAACACATGAGGAATTAATATCCTCTGTTTATTTATAAACTACCATCTTTTCATGACAAAAAAAGGTTTTCCCTGGTGTTTCAGTTATATGTCTCAGTGATGTGGGGGAGATACCTCTTCTCTTAGGGATGTAACAGTTTTGGTCTTTGATGCCTGAATTTTGCCTAGAAAAAAAAATGTTTTGGCAGTTTTTTCTCTCTTAAACTAGGACTGGGAGTCATTAGTACTCAGTAAATATTTCTGGTGACCCTGTCTGTTCTCGCCTTATCTTGGTTGGCCCAGTTTGGGGCAGTTTACAACTTTAGCAGAGGAAGTCTGGATTAGTGAGTGCAGGCAAAAAACATGGAATAAAGAAGAAAAGAATCAGGAGTTGCTGACTTTTAAAAGCAAGAAGCCACTGAAATGATCTAGCATTTAAAAAAAAAAAAAAAAAATCAATGACCAGGCATGATGGTGCCACCTGTGACTTAGAAAGGGGGCTTACTGATATCCCTTTGAGCACTTTTGTGGGGTTTTCTTGGCAAAATTGACTGTGGATAGAAGCCTACAGGTGAAAGCCATTACTTAAACCATGAACTTCAGTAACTCTTCCAGCTTAATCATCTGGGCAGGCTTAGCTACCAGATCTTTTTGATGGGAGAACATCCACCCTCAGAAGGCCAACACTGTTGCTCAATTAATGTTGCTTACAGCAAAATTCTTTGGTTTTGTTTTCTATGTGTCCCAACCTGACAATAAGTATGACTAGCATAGGCTCAGTAAATAGAATGATGGCAAACTGAAACAGACATTTCTTTCTAACCTAAACAGGCTATAAAAACTCTTGAGATGTTTGGTTGTCACTATTTTTCCTCCTAAAAAAATTTTTTTCCTATGGTCCTGGTTTCCTTTTGTTAAGAATTTAAACTTTGAAATATGCTCGACTACGGAGTAAAATCCACTGAACAAGTCTCTCCAGCTGCTATTGATGATTTTGCAGCCATTCAGGGACGTCTCCTCCAGTCTTGAAAAACTGCCTAATTTGGGGTCGGGTTTTATGTGCCACCCCATTTTGTATTTTCAGTGTCACTTTTAACAGGCTTGAAGACCATGACATAGAACCACAAACGGAGTGCTCAACATAATGCTGGTACTCTCTACGCACATAGTCTTTATCTTTTGTGGCATCAGCTACATCTGCACAGCTGCCCGGGATGAGCAGGCAAGAGGCTAAACTGAGCGAGAGCTAATCCACCTGTCACACTGTTGCTGCAACTCTTCCAGCGTGTTGACAACCCCATGGTCACTTTGAAAGCCCTCGATACAGAAAGCCATTTGTTTCTTATAAATGCATGTTTAGATGTAGAAGAAAAAAATAAGCACCCAGCAGAATACCCTGTGTAGTCTTACCATGTAGGCAGACAGCTGCAGAAAAACAGAATATTTAAAATAAGGTAACAAAACAACAGTCCTCCGGGGACGTTCGCTCCTCCTTAAGTATGCGAAACAAAGCATCTTAAAGGCTTAGTTTTATAGACATAGAGTGTTATTTAATTCCCAAGGACACTGTTCTCAGCATCGGATGTGTGCATGGGTATACGTTTTTTTCTTTGCGAACTTTCTTTATTGAAGGTTTGTGCGACGGTTCAGCGGAAATTATGCGGCATCTTGCCTCAAAGAGAGCTGCATTAATGTGCCAATGCCCTTTATTGAATGCACTTTAAAATTCTGACGCGCCTTTTAAAAAGTATGAGTTGTGTTGGGAAAGTCTAATCACCGTTCTGCATGAACGGAAATGTGCTATTTTTGTAAGGGTAGTGCTGGAGTCGGGTTTTAGCATAAGGGGGTCTCTATAATAGTACAGATGTCCGGAGACACTGGTTCGTTTTGATGCCCAAATCAACCAGCTAGAAATGTTACTTCTGCCGAAATTAGTCAGAGGAACTTCAGCTAATCATCATTTAAGCAATTTGGGACTGAAAACTCCTAAGACTAGAGGGAATATTTAGAATTAATTCCTCAGAAACTCAATCTTGAGGGCAAACTTTCTTTGCACTCTGAAGCATGCATCTACCCCGCAAGATTATACTGTGTGCTTGTAATGACTTCATACAGATTTTTTAGAAGTCTCTTGGGATACTGTAGTCTTGCTTTGCTAATCTAATCCATTTTCCTTTCGTTTCTATCACGCACTCATCCTTCTCTCTTTGGATCTCTTCTCATTCCAAACAGTGTGTCCTTTTAAAAAGTGTTTCATTAAGGTTGAAGTTCCAAGGACATCACTTTCTCTCTTTGAATAAAATGTGTCTTCTTTTTTGAATGCAAGCTGCCTGTGCCCTGACTGTATAATCAAAACAACGGAAAATACACCCAGTGCACGCAGGCAAAATTGGTGTGTCAGTGAGTCTCTTGGAAATATCTAGTAACAGGTGCAGTGAGATAGGCTGGCAAAATGGTCTGGTTTTATAACAATTACTAATAAGAAAATAAATGTTAGGTATGCATTATTAAAATATTTTGTGATTTTTTTCTACTGAACAAATAAAAAAATGCAGTTACCAATTCCATAGCATTCAAACCCATAATAAAAAACATCTGACTCCATCTTTCCCAGTTTAAGCACTCCTCTGTTTATTTTAATGAAATTTGCATATAGATGTTTGTTTTTGTAGGAGGAAAATATGTACAGTTTTTACACAAATCTTTGTAAAATCTGTGTTGTCCATCAAGACAGTAGGAGATTCTTCTATGTGTGGTTTTTGATGACTATGTGATCATTTACTGTACTCTGTATCCTAAAGGAATTTCAGTTGTAATAAGCCAGTAGGTATGCATACAGTTTCCCCTTTTTTAATAAAAAGAAAACAATTTGTCAATTTTTTTGAGTTTTAAAAATTTCTATGAATAAGGGTTCTGAGCAGTTTTTGGAATGACTCAAATGCACTTTGGGAAGGAAAATTGCTTTGAAATTCTTTGAGTCTTCAAACACAGCCACTGTGTGAGGAACTTCTGATTGCTAATTTGCCTGCACGCAGTCTATATGGAAATCTGATCACTTACTGTTATCCACTATATTTGTGTCATTTTGCATCGAACCTGAAAAGAGAAGGAACAAGTTTCCTTTTATAACTAAAAGAAGAGCATACTATGTATTAGAATCTAGTCACTTTTTTTCTTAAACTTTGAATTTTTACATGTGAATTTAGTGTATCACATTTGCTGCCATCACAAGCCAAAATGTCAGGTTTTGTATAAAGAGGGGATAGGTGTGTTATGAAGATTTTTACAAGCTGAAGACAACAGGATTTTGGGGAGGGTGTAGAGTATAAGTACTTGAAATATATCAAGAGATTGGGGCGGGAAGGAAGGAACAGGGAAAAGCACAGATGCAGGGGGTGAGGAGAAAATCCATGTCCTTAAGTGAAAATGGTTAAGAGCCTTACATTCTAATGAATGCCTTGAATTAACAGCATGGAAATGTGAGGATGTATTTGCTGGAATGGAGTTCTAATTTGACACACTCTACAGGATTTCTAGAGATTAAGGTTTAGAAAACTTGAAAACGACATGGGTCCAGATATCATCAATGCTCTGAAATAGGAAAATGACCACAGGTGAGAGGAGACAATCAATTCTGATTCTACTTTGACAGAGAGTGAGAGAGAAAAAAGACCAAACAATTATTTCAATTCTTTCTGTTCATAAAAGCTCTCATCACTCCCTGCTTTACTCCCAAATGTTCGCATTCGATTTAAATTCTGAGTCACTAGAGCTATGGTGAGCCAGCAGCATTAAGCAGGGGATGGGGAACAAAGTCCCTTTAGGCCAGTCACCTGTTGGGTTTGGGGTAAAACAGAAATTGAAAAATTACTTTCCTCTCAAAACATTAGAGTAGCTCCAAAGCAATGAGGACTAAAACTGTTGCAGAGTCGTGTGTGTGTGTGTGTGTGTGTGTGTGTGTGAGAGAGAGAGAGAGACCAATGAAACAGAGGACAGAGAGAGGAAAGAGAATGAAATTGTCAACATGAATGAAATTGAAGAAAGATTTCCCTAAGGAATATATACATATATATATATATATATATATATTCACATATTAAAGAACATATGTGAAACTATATAAATGGAACATAAGTATTTCCAGCCATGGAATTAAAAACACACACATATTGTGTGTATCTGTATGTGTTTTTTAAAATTTTTTTGTTAGTAGTTTTTTGGAAGGAAAAAGGAAACAAGTGCCATTTTACCAGCTATATCATCGTATTCACAACCACCAAGCCGAGGTCTTCTGACTGAGCGAATTAGCCTCGTTTACTTCTTCATTACCCTGCATCGCTCGACGTGCTTCTCTGCATAACAGGGTTAATCACAACGAAATGAAATCATTTGATTTTATTAATTTCTTATATAGTATGTCCTCCAGAATTCTTACCAATGCTAGGACATTAGGGAATACTGCTGTGTACTAAATTTGCTCCCTCTGCTGGCTGTCTCTGAGGGAATGGTAAAACTACTGGCTCACACATAACAAGAACTATTGTTTGCGAAAACACACACACACCACACACACCAGTTTGTTCTGAGGGAAACAGTACCAGTGCATTGTGAGTTAGCTCTGTGCTCTTCTGACACTGACACCAGTAGCACAGCCAGAACAACATTTTCTTCCCAGAATGCTTTGGCCGCTGAAGGCAAATAAAAAGTTGGGAGGGGTTGGGAGAGAGGGGGAGGCTGGAGTAGGAGGTGAGGGTTGTTCTGTATCTAAGGCTTAGATAAGAATACTGCCATACCTCACCTCGGGAGCTTCTTTCATCTTCATTCCTTGCTGATACCTGTTAAGTTCCCAAAGGAGGGTGGGAGAGCTTTATCCTGACAGCCTTTCCCACCGTCAAAGCCATTTAATACCAATAATTGCATAACATTTGGTTCCACAGGACTAGCTGGACAGGAGACGCGTCATGGACTTAGTTAAAAAGCCAGTGCCCATATTAGAAATCCTAGATTCATGCAATGTAAGGTAGTTTGTATAAAATATATAGAGTTAAAAAGAGCAAGAGTTAATTTTCCCAAATGAGTTAGCAAATTTGAAAAGAAATAGGGAAACGCCCTGGAAATGTAGTTTTGAACCATGTATAACATTTCCTGTGAAAGGGCATTCCGTTTAGTAATTAAGCTAGTTAAATAGACAGTGTTCCAAGCATATTTTATTTTATATACCAACTTAGAAATTGGAAAAAATCATGCAACTGTAATAAGATTTCAACAAATGAATAGATTAGATGAACCTAACATAAAATGTGTTTTTTTCTTGAAGTTAGGAAAAAACTGCCTTTCTCTCTGAGATACACAAAATTATTTCTTGCCCTTTGTGAAAAGATTAAGGGAGTTAAATCGTAGCCACAGACTTGGAACCACCAGGAAATTTTTCAAAAAGAAAAAAAAAGGAAGAAAGAAAGGAAGGAAAGGAAGGGATGGAAGAAAAAATGCTATCTATCAATGTAAATTCTTTAATAAAGTTTCTTAATGTACTTGATCATACGACATTAAATTCCGCTTTTCCCTCTTAATGACTTTCTTAGGGGAAAAAAAAAAGCCACAATTAGAAAAGATAAAGAGAATAAAAGAAATGAGTCTATAAAAATCTGAATAAATGGGAATTTATACTTTATTTAATGTCAATCTGCTCCAATTTTTATGTTTGTTATCTGTACCCGCCTGCATACCTGGGATTGCATTGAATTGTTTTGGTATCGAAATATACTCTCTTGCCTTTGAAATTCATGCAGACCTTACTTGTCCTTCAAAAAGGAAAGCATCCTATTTTGGTTAATGGGCCTAAAAAAAAAACAACAACAACAAAAGTAAATTGTGATAGCAATTAGGCTCCTCAGTGAGCATGCTCAGTGGGTCTCTCCTGGTTGCTAGGCAACCGGCTGAAGGTGTGTGGCAAAAGAGGGCCCCAAATGTGAAAACATAAGCACCTTTGGCATAGGTTTCATCCAGTCTAGAAAGCCATGTGCATTTACTTACTTAATTATGGGATGCCCTTGGTGGGTTTCCTGGATTCCCTTTCCGCACTTGGGGGGAAAGGTGTGGGGGTGAGGAAGGGATACAGAGTGGAGGATCAAACAGGGTGGGTTCAAGAACCACAGCGAATCCTTCCAGAAACGGCATCGTGTGTGAATTGGGTTGCAGTTTTATAGTGTGTGTGTGACCATTTATTTTTCATTTTGGGAGTCGTAGTTAGCTCTTAACCACCAAGCTCCGGCGGCTCAGTATGTCACGGCACCGTTCTGATCCCACCCTGGATCAGCGTAACAGCGCACATCGGAAATTTAAGCTTCGCAGATAAATCCATTTTCACATACTCGAGTCGTATAACAGAAAATTTCCAGTTAAACCACATTGTTAAATTAAAGGTTGCAGCCCGTATTCAAAAGCCCATCCGCAAGCTCTGGGGTTCTGCTGAAGAAGCACGTACAGTAGTTCAGAGAACGATGCGGTGAAGTAAAAATGAGTCAACTTTTAGAAACCACACAAAACGCTTCGTCTTTGGTGAGTACAGTGCCATCTCCATCAGCACCTCTAAGTAGCAACCCCACCAAACACCTGGTTCGGTCCACAGCGACAGCTCACTGTCTCTCCAGTGGTAACAATTTAGAGGCAGGATGCTAAACAAGATATATACATGATGTCAAATATTGGCTGCACACATCTAAGCCAATCACTTCTAAATAAATTAACCATGGCACTGCCTAATACGATCCACCTGCTTTCTTCCTTGCGTTGTTCCAGACCCTACCTGAACCCCCCTTTGATTAAATGTCAAAAGCTTGCCTTGTGCCTGCAGATTTCACTGAAGGCGGATAACAGAAAGGTTCCTCCTGTGACTCCATAAAACTGAAATAAATTCCACTGGCATCTTGTAAATTTTTATTTTCTACAATGACTGCAGGCCCCATCTGCGGCCCAGCTGTTATTAGAACGGAAAGCGTTGGCCCTTCTGCATTACAAAACAGCATAGAACAGTAATTGCCAGTGGAAGAGATTAAGTGTAGACACTAAAAATGTTTACTCGCAATGAATATGCATAACGATGGGTAGGAAACAGCACTGGAAGATTAAAAAGAGAGAAGGGTTTGTTTACAAGGCTGGGAAAAAAAAAGAGTGGAATGTCAGTTGGCCCCGAGCCTGAAATAGGAACGAAAAACCTTTGGGCAAGGCATTAGGGAGAAAAACAGATGGTTTGTGAACCTTTTATTAGATAGAAAAATCATTAATCAAGCCCAGGCTGGAAATGGCAGGGTTTTTGGTAGTTCATATTTTAGTTTATTTTTTCTTAAAGTGACAGTATACTTTTATTATTTATTTATTTATTTTTTTGGGTCTTTTTGGGACAGTCATCTATGGATCATCTGTCAATAGGTACTGCGTTTGTATGACATTCCGCATTAAAGCCAGTTTCACTTTAAGGTAGTGTTAGTACTCATTTGTTCTCCTGAGGAAATTCCTCCAAAGGATTTCACATTTCAGCACCTGTTTTGCCCATATAGCAATTAAAAAAAAAATTGCAGCATGAAATTTTTTTTTTCCATTCATGTGCCATTCCTTTGCTTTGGGAACTTGGGGAAGAAAACGGAGAAAAGGAAACTTTTACATGTAAGGCTTTGCTCACTACCTTGATTCATAGCAGTTTAAGAAAAATAGGTAGTAACAATAATTACAAATTGATTCATCTCCTGAGAGGGAATCTATACCATTTCATTGGAAAGAGTCATCAAGAGGTTGGAAGAGTCCCATTTGAAACTACACTTCTTAAAAAATTAATCTGTGCCCTTTGGACTTGAAGACGTTGGACTTTACATTTTTGTTAATAATGGTAGTGAAAATCTCAGGGAAAGGCATATCCTAGAGACTAACAAAATCCTGGAATTAGTCGTGCAAAGCCCCTCATTTGCTATTAGCCAGTCATCAAACCCCAGGAAAGAATGACAGGGGCATTATTATTTAAATTAAATGCATGTAACACTTTCATGTCCACAGCGTGTATGTATACCTAAACATATACATTTACATGAACATAACTATACACACGTGTGTGTGACAGTATGTGTGTCTCTGTGTGTGTATGTGTGAGCTACTGACTTCAGGAGTGAGACAGCAGGGTGGAAGAATATTAGAATAAAATTGCCTACAGCCAGACTCAAGGTTAATCTTGACATGCAATCCTAAGGTTTTGCTGTGATTTGCCACGTGCTTGAAGCCGGTAACTCATTTCTACTTTGGGAAGCTACTCTCGATCTTAACTGTAAAATGTTCATTTTCCTGCTTACTTTATTTAGTATTGGGATGGAAAATTGACTTCACCTGGGTTGTCACTCCTGGAGCTAAGCATTGTTGATGTAGGACTTCCATGATTATGAAGTGGGGCAATTTCTTTTTAAGGAATTACAAAGTACTTGGAAAGAATCTCATTCATGTTTTTACTCTTTCAGTCAGAAATGTTTTTTAAATAACTTCATTCAATAGTAAATATCACCAATAATGCAAGTTATTCTTTGACAAAAAATGCTCCTAGATAATACATTGGTTTCCTTTCCTTATTTCCCATGACAGCAACTGTGGAAGTCAAGGCCAGAAATCACCCACTATGTCATCTGATATTCCTGATTGTTATACCTATCCTCAATGCGAAGGAAATGAGACCAGTTGAAACGTCCACATGAAAATAAGAAGAAGGAGAGAAGGTTTTCTAATTGCAGGTCTCTGTTCTGATCTCATTACCATCTCCCTCTGATCATCATTCTCCTGAAAATCTTAGCTTCATTCATACCCCTTCCTTTCCCCTAGTTTCCTTTATGAACTTATTTATCTTCATGCAATTCGCTTGCAGTTAATGTCATTGTTAAATAAAGAACGCCATAAAGGAATGAGATCAGCAGTGACCTTCTGCACAGTTTCCAAAGCCTCGCCAACCTACCTCTGTGTCCTGGTCTGACTTATGGCAGAAACAGAAGTTCAAAGACCTGGCTGATATGCTCCTTTAAAAACACTTCCACAACACAGTTAACATTTTCTGTTTTCTGACATTCTTTTTCTAAAGAGATGCTTAAAGCAAAAAAGGTTTCCTGCCACAAAAATGACATTAATATTTCGTAAATCAAGAACTAAGATAATGTTTTGGCTGCTACAGAGACATTTACCTTATGTCGTTTATCTCAATGCTTTTCGATTAAAACATGACACAATTTTTGGACTGTTTTTTACCGGAAAAAAACAATTCCAAGAACTTTCTTATTTCAGAGCCTAAAATTCTTTAGTATATTCCTCATCAGAATTCACTGTGGAGTATACAGCCTTTTAGCTCATTGAGAAAGTCTTCCCAAATAACAAGCCTTTTCCAAAGATCATCTGAGTGCACTAAATCAAATAATCAACTAAAAGTCAAGAAGAAACCTTCAAATGAAAACCATATAAGTATGTTTGTAAACTTTCAAGTAACTACAATGTCAACAACTGTATTCCCCAAGATACAATACTTTTCTATATTGACCTATTACAAAACTCGATTCATTCAAAGAACAGATTTTTTTTTGTTTTAAAAACAACAACAACAACAACAAAAAAGAACCCAAAACTTTAGAAATCAAAGAAGCCCTCTTGAGTGAGCATCTGCTGAAGGAGGTATTAAAATCACAAAAATGATTATGGATTTCAAACTTTTTTACAAATTTGAAAAATATGGGAGGAATAAGGTTTTAGCGGTGATGCTAATTTCCTAGTATTATATACAAATCTGTACAGTACTTTTTTCCCCACAAACTTGCTTATAATCAAACGTTTTATCTCTGACCCTATATTGTCTCATTTTATTTATGGTTAATACCTTTTTCTTTTTCTTTTAGAACTTTAAGGGTTCTACCAATTGATTTTGACTTTGGGAAGGAAAATACATTTATGAAGCAGCAATTTCAAAACATCGAGGGGAATAACAGTTACCAAAAGGTAGCATTAAGATTCTGCCATAAACAATTCCACAGCAAAGAGCAGACTAAAATTCAGGCCAAGCTGCTTCTCTGGAGAATCGTGAAGAACAATTTCTTTTCCGACTGTGTATACCACAGAAGAACGGCCCACATAGTTCCCAAGTCCTGGACTAATAACTCTGAAATGAGCTTCCATCAGCAGATGAGCCTCCTCAAAGGTTGCGAGAGGCTGATGCTGGCTGAGGCTGGAAGAACAGGGCAGGAGGACAGGTTCTCGAAGCGAATACACAATGGTCTGTGTAAGGAAGAGTAGCTAGGATTGCTAGCCTTGCATATATTATGGCACATCATTAATAACAATGATCAAAAGAAAGAGGATGTCTTAACAGCTGCATTAAATTATTATGGAAATTGGCATTTTAAAATGAATTTAGGGTGAGACAATAACAAAAAAGCAGCTACATATAGAACAGGTCACTTTATAAGGCCAGAGAGTAATTCTCAAAGGTAAAACACTTGTGATCAAACAGAGATTTTTTTTCTTTCATTTATTTTTCCTTGCATTTACAGAATTTGTAGAAAGATATTCCCCACCATACCACCTGATCAAAGGAAGCTGCTTTAACAGCACTGTGTTCTCTGGAAGATATGGGAAATATTTAATACAAATAAAAAGTACATATGTTTATAAGAACAAATGAAAGACTGCAACAGTCTATAATTCCAATTTAACCGTAATTAAATATTATAAACTCCAGTTTTGAAATGAAAGTTATTATCATAGACACAAAGGATTTTGAAACAATCTGACTTGGACATAAATATTTTGTATTAGTAAAAAACAAAGCACAGATTAGAAGCACACATTTTTTATTCTATCCTTAATGGTAAGAAGGGAAAAGATGAAAAGTAATCTGAGTTGTGTAGCATCGAAGTATTTGATTTTCAAGATGTTTTGTATGTATTCTCTTTCCCTTTTTAAATGTGGGTTTAAAAAGTCATGATTAAGTGATTTTACTGAAGTTACAAAATTGATGTTTTATAAATTATGAAAGTATCTGATGAAAAGGTAAAAAACCAGTCAATGATGGAGATGCTTGTATCTGTAAACCAGATATCTGAATGTTTTCTTTGCTGTATGAAACTCTTGGTCCCTGGTGTAGATATAACCTGGACTTCTTTATTCACTACTAAGAAGCTGTGAAAAGTCTCTTGCTCAAAACTTTACAATGGAGGACAAGGGCTTCATAACTGGTTACTAGTACAAACTCAAGAACAAAATCCTTCATGAAACTCTTTCAACTCATACCTTATGCAGAAAGAGCATTATAAAGATAAGTTCAGTTTTTCCTCTTAAAGTCAGGTATTTTGGGGTTTCTTTTGATCCTTGATACAGACTTAAAATGGACATCTGTATCCATGATGATGAAAGGGAAGTGATACTTTCAGTTTGGATAACCTTGATTTTGTGATTGTTTTGGGAGAAGTGCCTTATCTGGATCTATTTTGGCAACAGTTGTATCCACTTTGGAGGTACCTCTGTTGGATGACTTTGTTGCAAGCTATCTCCCAGTTTTTGCTATAGATGTCAGAAATGAGCCACTGGACAATTAAAGGGAAATCCTTCCTAGCAACATTGTTGAGAGCCAGCTGCCATCACAGTGTTTGTAACTTCTGGCTATCAAAGTACTATTTGTGGGACAGGAAAGGAGCCACTGGTACAAATGAACTTAAGAAACCATCCCTACACTGCCTCCTGTGTTCCCTGATTTTTGTAGTCCCTCAACTCCTGCACATTTTTAAACATATCAGACCTACGTAACTGCAATGAGCTCAATTATCCTGCATTTTTATGGGTTTGTAAGTTTTATTTTGCAAGTGTGCCTGAGCAGAGTTTTAATAAACATTTCACTCTTCATCAGTATTTTCTAGTCTTGGTAACATAATAAAAACTATCGGTGGGTTTACATCTTAGAAAATATTCAGATGAAAGGACCTCTGACCAACTGTGTGAAAATCTAGGAGCGGAATCAGACTCCTGCATTTTAATAAAGCCCTACTGGTCATTCCAATGTACAGCCAGATTGGAACACTACCACCTTATGTTGTCACATGAGCCAGAATGTATACACAATCTTAAAATATGGGCGGGCTGGATGTTTTGGTGCTCTGATTCACCAACTGAGCGTGGAACATTTATGCAGTGAATGGTATACCACTAGTCTGAAAGAATTAATACACTTCGAGGAGTGCTCAGTTTATACTCTGAGCCTAACTTAAAGACCCAATAACTCCAAGCTCCTGGAACAAGGGCATAGTTGTCAGAATATACATGAATATTTAACAGATATAGTGGGAATATCCAAAATGACTTTGCAATATGTCCAAACAGCTTTGCCCTGTTGATTCCATTTGCTGTTTTTTGGCTCTAGTTTGAAGACTTAGCAGGTGCTTTCTACACCTCACTTTCCTCATCATGACTGGCGCTGTAGTCTCTGAGGAATTATTTGAATCCAGAGAACTGCCGGGGCTGCAGAATGAACAGCCATGTAGCCCTTTAAAAATACTATGTGCACCTACAGGTCAAAATGTCTTTAATTCACATTCTGCAAGAGGCTGCATTTTCATTCCAAGAACGACTTTGAATTTTTTTAAAGTATGTTTTCAGAATGGAAAAAATGTGGACGGATAAGGTCTTCTGGGGGAGCTGATCGTCCCTGGGAATGACTTGGAATGAGTTTTCCTGATGAGTTATGGGAGCATGAACACATATCCTGTTTTCCTTCTCAATTCAGAGAGATTTTCACATAGATCCCTGTTTGCTCCAACTCATTCATTCTGTTTGCAGTCCTTTTGCTAAGACATCTGAAAGGAAGCATTGGCTCAAAGGTTCCGTCCCAGGTGGGATGAGGATTTCTGGAAGGACAATTCTTGTTGAATGTTATAATTGTCTGCATTTCATTTTTCCTTTCTAAGGAATTCCAAAATAAGTGATCCATTCTTCAAGTCCCAGATGTTGTTGTAAACCAGAATTTTGGAACATTTGAATTAAAATTCAATCCCCCAAAGTTCTGCTGAGTCCCAGCTCTCAAGCCAAACACTGACAAAAATGTATTTGTGCAATGGTTCACATGACTTCCTCAGTGCACTGCGTCCTGGGCTGTGTGACTCAGTCCCAAATGAACTGACACACCATACTGTACATTTTATAACAAGCAAACTCCAGGATGCTAGAAATGAGGCCTTGGTTCATAGTTTTTGAAAGACTAAAGTTCTGGAAACATCCTTGAATGCTGATTTTTATGTCTCTTAAGCTATGTTGTTTTCCTAACAAAAATCTAAAAAAAAAAAAAAACCCTAAAATGTTCAAGTCGGTTAAAAAGTTTCCTACATAGCATTGGCAGCCGTTTCAGTAAGACTAGTGAAGAACACGTGTCTTAGGGGATGGGGATTAGTCATTATTATCTTGTCCAAATTTAAGCAGATTATTTTGGGAAATGTAAATATCCATGATTTAAAAGCAATTGAGAGACAGGCCAATATATTTAGCAAAAAATGTTTTCAAAGGTTCATATGAATCTCCGATGTTAGATTTTCAAAGATACAAATCTCAGTTTTCCATTCCTCCTTCTGCCCGCCATTCATTCACCTGTGTTTGTATAATGGAAACCAGTTATACAGCTCTGGTTACACATCTGTTTCATGCATGTGCAATTACAAGCCGTTTTAGCAACTAGTAAAACTACAGGTGTCTGGGTTTTAATGTAACCATTTAAAAAGAGCAGTTCATGGGCCTCTGATTATTATTTTTTATAGCTGGCAATGTTCCTCACATAGACTGCCAGCTCAAGGGTTAAACATAACTCTGTTGCTCTCCCATCTGGTGGAATCTCTGAAACCCATTTGTAAATTAATTTTTGAAACTTTGAATCCATACTGCTGCGTACAGTTATCGCTGTATTCTGCAAGACAGCTTGTACTGCTGCTTTACATGGCTCCAACAACAATTAACTGGATTTTGAGTGGTGGATGCTAACGTCATTCAGTATGTGTATCTATTTGGCTTGCGAACTCCTATACCATAACAGAGACCGCAATTACCATCAAATCACTTTGATAAATAATGTTGACACATAGTTTCATAACAGCTGTAGAATGTCCATCAGTGCCTTCTTAATCAGAAGTTCAGTTCTGTATAAATGAAAAATTTCACTTGGAGATCTCTCTCTCTCTCTCTCTTTTTTTCCTTTTTTTTTTGAGACTGAGTTTTGCTCTTGTCGCCCAGGCTGGAGTGCAATGGTGCGATCTTGGCTCACTGCAACCTCTGCCTCCTGGGTTCAAACGATTCTCCTGTGTCAGCCTCCTGAATAGCTGGGATTACAGGCACGCACTACTGCTCCCGGCTAATTTTGGTATTTTAAGTAGAGATGGGGTTTCGCTATGTTGGCCAAGCTGGTCTTAAACTCCTGACCTCAGGTGACCCGCCCGCCTCAGCCTCCCAAAGTGCTGAGATTACAGGCGTGAGCCACCGTGCCCAGCCAGATTTCTCCATTTTTAACCTCTCTCCATTTAAGAGTAGACGGAAGATGAAAGAGTTCTAAGAACTATTTTAACAACTACTGAAATTCATTATTTGCCAATAAAATAGTCCAAGAATAAATTCATCTGCTCTTAGCAGAGAAAGATAGGTATGTAAAAATATAAGTGGAGACAATTGATTTACAGATTAATTTCATTAGGCTAAAATTAAGATTTCAAATTTTTTTTAAATGCTGTCCAGCACTACCAAACTCAACACACGTGGTAGCAGGTACAAGTCGAAATCAATTACGAATTTGACTTTGCTGCACAGTAGTAAAGACAGGGCAAGCTGTTGTATTTAAGGCTCTGGTGACATTTCTATTATGAATATAAGCATCACTTTTCAGGGATTTATTGTTCAGCCATAACAATCTTTAGACGTCATCAGTTATGAAATTCTAGGACTTGGCTGTCAGACTAGATATTTTTATTTACTTCGTTTGAATTAAGGAAGAGTTTAAAGGATGGAGAGAGTAGAAGAATGGTTACCAGAGGCTGTGAAGGGTAGTGGGGGACTGGGAGGAAGGTGAAGGTGGCTAATGGGTACAAAAAAATTAGTGAGAATGAATAAGACCTGCTATTTGATAGCACAATAGGGTGACTGTTTAAAAAAAGGTAAATAGTGTAATTGGATTGTTTGTAACTGAAAGGAGAAATGCATAAGGGGATGGATACCCCATTCTCCATGAAGTGCTTATTTCATATTGCATTCTGGTATCAAAACATCTCATGTACCTCATAAATATAGACAACTGCTATGTACCCAAAAACATCAAAAATAAAACCACTTTTAAAAAGAAAATATTTAAATGTTCTGGATGAATGAAAACAAATTAACAGTGAGAAGTGTGAACGTTTCCTTCGTTAAATAAAATTTGGCCATGTCACAGAAACACTGAAAACTGTAGTTAATTTCTTGGTAATATATTTTCGTTTGCCCTTTATTCCTAACAGCGTGATGATGTTTCTATGGCAGAGATGGAACCTAGAATTGATGATACCCCAAACACTTTCATTCTCTGTATGCTAATTATTACTCAAATTAGAGAGAGAAAATTTTCCTTGTGTTTTATGATAGGCTTAAAACATAAAATAAGTGGAGGTGAGTTTTCTAGGATATGCGAAAATTTGACTCCACTATTGTTTTTGAATAATATTTTAGGCTAGTCAAGCCCCTGGTTAAAATCGTCAGCAGTGACTGTTGTCTTCCAAAGTCCTGATTTTCAAGGTGTTCCAAAATCAGTTCTCAGCTTACCTTTCCTATCTCAACTTTCACTAATTCTCTTTATGAGTCCTATTCAACCGCAAACCTAGACTCCCTGCCCTTTGTCAGGCACATCTAATTTACCTACCCTCTTGCCTTTTCTCTCAACCCATCTCTATCTAAATCCTTCCTATTCTCCCAGGCCCAGTTTAACTATAACCACCTTCAAAGATGTTTTCTTGATCCTTCTTAGAGAAGTATTTTTTCCTCCTGAACATAGAAAAATTGGGGTTTTGCAGTAGCTGTTTAAGTATATGTTATTCACAACCTATTTCCTAATGAGGTGCTCGACTAAGGTTTTTTGACCACATAAATGGATGAATGACTATCTGCTATTGAAGACTTACCTACTTTTGGATTTATGCTTTCTACTAGGATCAGGTGATATATAAATAACAGAGCATGGCATATAAATATGTTAATATAGATACATACGTTAACACTGTGTCTTTAGGGGATCTTAGCCTATCCATAAATAAATAACATTTGAAACAAAAGTATAACAGAGGCAAAATTGATTTTCTTTAGAAGGTCATCCTCCTGTCATTCATCAAGGCTACAAATGTAGCTTTGCCTTTTGTCTCAAAGCCATTTCCATGATTGTGCATCTGAAATGTACGTATCTGTCTCCTGCACATCCTGCCCCACATCATGCCTGGACCGCCTCTTGACCACAAAACATTGCCCTAAAAGGTCTCTTTGATTCCAGCTGTATCCATACTTCACGGGCTGTCAGAATGAACTTCCTAATATGCTGGTAAGAGTATGTCAATCCCCCTCTTAAAACTCTCTAGGCGGGGGATTGATGACTCACAAAGTAAACTTCTGATCTACAGGTAAAGTTCAAATCCCGTAAGGTGTCATTCAATGATTGACATTGAAAGGTGTCAATCATCTGCTTTCAATGTTCCCTTCTGGCTTCATCTCCTCTGGTCACCACATGTCTTATGCTCATTCTCTTGGCTAACTTCACCTCCATGAAAATGCAATTATACTCCCTTCTTACGGACTGGAACACTCTTCCTCACTTTCTGCCTCTCCTTTAAAGCAGTGTTCCCCAACCATTTTGGCATCAGGGACTGGTTTCACGGAAGACGGTTTTTCCATGGACCTGGCGAGTGGGGCTGGTTTCAGGATGAAACTGTTCCATCTCAGATCATTAGGCATTAGACTCTCATAAGGAGTGCACAACCTAGATTCCTCACATGCACAGTTCACAACAGGATTAATGCTCCTATGATAATCTAATGCCACCACTGATCTGACAGGAGTCAGAGCTCAGGCAGTAATGCTCACTTGCCTGCCACTTACCTCCTGCTGTGTAGCTTGGTTCCTAACATGCCACAGACTGGTACTGGTCCATAGCCTGGGGGCTGGGGACCCCTGTTTTAAAGGACTTCTGTTGTTTTAGGTTCAACTCCAGTGCCCCATTCTCTGCCAAGTCTTCTGTGATCCAAGTGGTCAGAATGTATTGCATTTCGTTTGGATTTTTGTATATACCTCTGTTTCACTGTACCTAGACCTATGGTTAGTAGCTTGTATTTTCAACCCTACCAAATCGCTACTTCTAGAAAACAGGAACCATGACATCATTATGTTTATGTATATCTCTTTGAGCTAGTAGTGTCTTCTTATATTGCTTTCTACACAGTAGTTAATTGCCTGATGATAAATTGAAGCACACCTTTTGGGTATATAATATACCTTAATGAGAATTGTATTCCTAGGATAAATAAATAAATAATTTCAGAAAATCCTAATCAACAATTATCAGTTAATCATGTGCTTATAATTGATGAAGCATTGAATCATCAGATTTGAATCATCAGGTAGATGTGAGTGAATTATCTGTGTCATTGTTTTCTTAAATAAAATATTTTGAGAAATGAGGGGGAATAACTTTGATTTTTTTAACTTCTAAATTCTTTTTTAGAATTTAGGACAGTTTGGAATTGAATGGTCTCTATATAGGTAAGTATAATAAGACCTTTAGTCCTGGTAGTTTTATTTAAGTTTGGAAACTCAGGTGGAATAAAATACTTGTGGAATAAGTGATTACTTCATTCTCCATGGTAATAATCTACCTTTCAGAAAAGGTCAAACAAGCTCTTTTATTCATTTATTTTTTTATTAACCTTTTTATTTTAAAACAAGCTCCTTTTGTAAAGAACAAAAGTAGGCTTGAATTTTACTTTGCTGGTTGTCTGGACTGTAAAAATGAAAGTATAAACCAAGCCACTAAATGAAAAGAAACAGGGGGGCTCTTTCATTTGGAAGAAAAATTGTAAAACACTGCTCACACCAGGCATGTATTCATTTTTGTATTTCAAGCATTTAAAAAGTTGCTAGTGCAGCTATAATGTTTTAAATACTCAATCTTTAAATGTTTAGCCTTTTTCTGAGGCTGAGAATCTGCATTGTGAGATGGGTAGCTCCTTCTCAAGATGCAAGACCCCCAAGTGCTTTTACGTAGAAACTCACTTATTTTTTTACTATTCCCGAGGGAGGTATTCTAGCACATGTCTAATGTCAGATTTCTACAAAGGGCAATTGAACATTGTCTGTTAGCCTGTAGATGGAATAGAGCTCTCTGATGACATTGAAGGGAAGGGTGGGGATTATCATAGCTTGATAAGCCTGGAAATTCTGCAGGATGGCATTTGGAGGTATGGAAATGCGCTCAGTTTATCTTACAGACGGGAATACAAAATTCAAAGAGTGAAAATGACTTCTCTAGATAGAGGCTGATCTGGACCAAGACTTGTAATTTTCTCAATGCCCAGTGTTTTTTCATCACCAGCCCACTCTTCTCACTGTTCCAGATGTGGGGGTTTCCTCCTTGGTAAACACTGTGATCTATCCCTTTAATTGATTTTGTTCCCTTCTGAGCTTGGCAGCAAGTTGGAGGTAAGCACAGCTGCATGACTGCTGAGCATGCTCCAGATGCTTTCGGATGGAGACAGAAGCTCTTTTATCGTGTAAGTTCCAGCTGAATTGGGGGCCAGAGGTCAGGACTACCTGTACACATTTTCTTTAACGTCACCAGCCAGCTTTGCTGACAGAATTGTATGGCTCCCCATGTCCTAATTCAAGAGAGATTTATTTAGCAAGGGATTCCCGGTGAAGCACAACATGTTGAAAGTATCCCAAAGCCCTATAAATGAGTCAACTAGACATAATTGAAAAGAGGGTGTTACTTTTTGCATAGTCTCTATAACAGTGCTGTCCAAAAGAGCTTTCTGTAATGATGGAAATATTCTATATTGGTGCTGTCCAATATGGTAGCCACTAGCAACATATAGCTGCTATATCCTTGAGACGTGGCTACTGTGAATGGGGAGCTGAATTTTAAATTTAATTTTATTTAAATTAAAATGGTCACATTTGATTACTACCGCCATATTGAACAGAGCAGCTCTATATAAATGTGGTGGATGTGTTATGGTGCAAAAGAAGTTTTTAAAATGGTGCTTAGTTATTAGTAATTTTTCTCATATTTAATAACTATATCTCCTCATTGATTAAAAACCAGTATAATGGAGTAAATAATAACAATCCATGTGATAATATGAGTGAGAGAATTACTCACTGAAATTACAGGGATACAGACAAATAGTGAAACTGCTTGCAACGTTGCTGCTACTGTAGAGAGGCAATCCATGTCTTAGAAAAGTCAAAAGATGTGGAGGCAGAGGAATTTGATTTGAATTTGGCTCTCCCATTTTCTGAGTGATATTGAGCAATCAAAATATTTACTTGTGTTTATTTACTTCTTTTTGAAAATGACCTGTTGGCTTTCCATTTTCTCTTCCTCTCTGCATCAGTTAGCTATTACCCCAGTAATACTGCGTAACGAACCACCCCAAAACTTAGCAGTTTAAAACAACAATCATTTCCCCTTGTTCATGCACCTGAATTTGGTCAAACTGCAGGGACTTGGTGGATTTAGGCTAGCCTCAACAGATGTTGGCACCAAGCTGCAAGGGAGTCCAGCTTGACTCCGTGTGTCTTCTGTTTTCCTGGCACCTGTGGGCCAGCTTGGGCATGCCACTTTCATGTGATGGTAGAAGTGCAGAAGAACAAGCCAAATTGCACAAGTATATTTCAAATATCTGTTCATTTCTTGTCTGCTAGCATCTCATTAGATAAATCGAGTCACATGGCCAAGCATCAAAGTAGCAGAATCTTATGTTCTTCCATGAAGGTGCAAGAAGCAAGTGAATACTTGACAAACAGTTATATTATTTGGACACAGTCTCCATAAACTCATCTTCCTCAAATATTTGGCATCTACTGTTTGATAAGTGCAGTGTTCGTTTGTAAAATGAGAATAGTAGTAACGATGTCTGCCTCACAGAATTATTTAGGATTGCTTAAGAACTTTGAAAAGGAGCTTTTCTCAAAATTAAAATACATCAAGTGAATACAATATTTTGAATTATTTTAAGCAATATTCTCCCTCATCACAATTATCACTTTGTGAATAGACCAAACTTTAAAAAATATTTCCTTAACATAGTCTGGATAATAACATCTAACTTATACCTACAATCTTTTCCATATTCAGTCCAATAACTTATGTATTGGTATTAAAAAGGATAAGTCAGTTACCTGCTGGAGTGAATGTTGTGTTTGACTCTCCAGCATCCATTCCATACCTTCTGTCTCAGTAAAAGGCAACAATGTGGTCAGAGAAGAGACCCCTAATTAAAGGACGGGCCAGATTGGTATAAGAATAATCCCATCTCCCTTGCAAGTCCTTTGTTGGAGAAAGAATGTGTAATGTGGTTTTATCAAATAAAACCCAGCTAGAGGGTTATGGGAGGCTTGTAAGGCTGTGTCTCTGTGCTTGAGAGAGTGGTGGGAAGCCATTATCTCTTCCTCTTACTAAATGTGAATGAAGAAGCAGATTGTCTTAGTCGCTGCTAGTGGGTAGCCTGCAGCTCCAGGTTGGAGAAAGGCTGAGCTAAGAGAATCACAGAGAAATAGGACTGTAGTCCTGATAGGAGATTGTCACAAGCGTATACTCTTTGGGAACTTTGAATTATGTGATTATTAATTATTCTACTCATTTAAGCTTCTTTGAGTAAGTATTTTATAGTCTTTCTCCTCTTCTAATTATTCATGTTATTTCATTCCTTCCTTCATCACTCATTTATTCATCCATTCCTCTCACAGGAACTCATAAGGGTCAATAGCGTGTGTAGCTCTTATTAAGCATTAGGAAAGACAAAAAATTAATTTAAGAATTTTTTTTTTTGCAATTTTGTGTAAAACTGCTAAGTGAATTTATGCTTTAACAAAATGCTCTCTTTCAGACAATTGGAAGCTACAGATGACATTTAAAAAGAGATGACCAAGATGATGTAGATAGACACCAAAATGGGATAAACATATCTGTGAATCACAGATAAAACAGGAACAAAAAGTGTCATAAGGGCTGAACATGCAGCTCTGCCAGATTCCAACTCTGGAATCAGGTAATGGCAGCTTGGCTCCTGTACCAAACATACAGAGGACATACCTAGCCAAATGTATAGAGGACATACTTAGGCAAATGTACAGCTTGAAATTGGGAACTGAGGTAAGCCTACCACCTCCTGAAATGAGGTTGGAAAAAGTTACTGCTGAGTCACCGCCTGAAGTCATAGCTTTATGGGACTCTGTGGGCCTAGGCAGACAACAGACAAAAACACTGCCTCACAACAAGGAGTTGAGCCAATCCATCTGATTATTTGATTTGTTATATCTCTCAAATTATGGTAGAGCAGGAGAAAGGATGCATTCTAATATGAGCTGGGTGTTGACTAGCCCGTCTTCACTGCTAGAGACTGGGAAGGGAGAGCCCAGGAAGAAAGAGAGAGAAAGACAAATAGGAACAGAGAGAGAACAGAACAAATTCTGCAGGGAAAAAAAAAAAAACCAAAACAAGAGAAGAAATCTAATGCTAAACAAAATAGTCAACAAAATCAACAACCAGAACAAGAGTTAATTTAACGGTGCAGTTAAGAAAAGACTTAGATGAAAATGTTTACAATGTTCAAAGAGATCAAGGAAAATCTTATATTCATTAAAAAGGAAAAGATCATGAACCAAAGTCAGGGAGAGTTGAAACAGGAACAGGAAGATATGCAAAAACATAGAGATGTTGGAAAAAATATAGCTATCGAAATACAAGTATCACAATAAATGTGATAACATTTACAAATAAATAACTGGTGATTTAGATGATCATGCTAATAACTCAGGTCCCAGCACCAAAGCTTTAAGAAGCAAATGTATCATGTCTTGTCTTCTCTACTTCAGAGCACAGGAAAGGAAGAAAAATTATAATGCTGGCAAAACTTTTAAAAGAAAAGTAAAAGCAGGAAATATAGATTAGTCATACAAGCATAGTTGCATAAATCCTAAATAAAATAATATCTGATTATCCTCTACTGGTGAATTTTTAAAAAAATAATATCTGATTATCCTCTACTGGTGAATTATAAACAAGTCATTTACTTCAGGGATTTAAGGATAATTTAACTCCAGAAAACATACTAAAGTAATTCACATTAGCTGACAAACAGAGATAAAGTAGGTGATTATCTTACGAGATGCAAACTAAATTGATAAGATTCTGCATTCATTTATAATTTTAAAACAGTAACGAAATACAAAACTCAGAGCAAGTTAGGAATAGAAGAAAATTTTCCAAACCTAAAGGATAAACTTTGAAAAGCCTCGAGCAAACGTCATTTATCTGTGAGCCATGAGAAACATTCCATATTGGTTAGCAAAAAGACAAGAATATCCACCACCAACATGCTTTAGTATTTTAATGGTAGTTCTAGTTAGTGCTGTAAGATAAGGAAAAGAAGTAACAATTGCACACATTAGAAAAGAATAGACAAAATTGTTCTTATTTTAGGTAACATAACTGTCCTATAGAAAGAAACCACAAACCAAGAAACTATATAGACAAATTATTTGAACTAACAGGAGAATTCAGAAATCTTGTTGGATAAAACATCAATAAACAAAAATTGAATAGTGCTTCTCTTCCATATGAAATAATCAATTACAATATAATTAAAAATTAAACATTGTTTCAAATAATGACAAATGCTATAAGGTACCTAAACATAAATTTAACTAAAGATGAGTAATATCTTTGTGGAGAACCTTACAAAAGACAAAAGAATGCCAGAATAAAAAGATAAACCAAGATCCTAAATGCGAAAGCTAATACTATAAAGATATTATTCCTATCTCCACAACTAATCTATAAATGGAATGCTATTTTAATTGAAAAAATCTTATCAGATGATTCTAAAACTATTACTGTAACAAAGAGCCAAGAAAAATGAATGAATTCTGAATAATAATAAAGGAACTAGCTCAACTAGTTCAATGAACAGGGCTCGAACAATTGGTTTTCCATGAAATTATATTTTTCATTACACCAGTGCATACATATAAATTTCAGGGCAGATAAAATATTCAGATGCTAAAGAAAACTACTGCTTTCAGAAAAAAAATAGGAAATACCTTTGTGAGTGCAAACTATCCTCCTTAAATAACATGCAAAAAGCATAAAACATATAGGAAAATATTTAGGACTTCTGCTCTACTAAAATATCAAATTATTACAAACAAAAACATTAAAAGTAAAGTTAAAAATAACAACAACAACATAAGCCATACAAATAGATATTAGGAAAAGATATTTTCAACTCAACAACTAATTAAGGATTACTATCCAGAACATATAATGAAATTCTATAAATTATTTTTAAAAAAACAGTGTAAAAATGAGCCAAGGATATGAACAAGAAATTCACAGAATAGGTAACCCAAATGGCAGGTACATGCATGAAAGCTTCCTAATCACACCAGGAATTATTGATATTCGAATTCAAACTGATGCAGGGCAGGTGAGCCCCAAAACTGGGCCTTAGTCTGGGCTGGTTTTTGGCTTTGCTGGGGAAAGAATTCAAGAGTGAGCTGGTGGTAGAAGAAAACAGCTTTACTGAGGACTGCTCCTGGAAGTCAGGGCTACCCCCTAGGCAGTGTGTTGAGAGCAGCGGCTCAGGGGCAGTCCTGCAGTCATATTTATTCTCACTTTAAGGGGCAGGCTAATTAGAAATTTCTAGAAAAAGGATGGTAATTTCCAGGTTGTCTCCATGGAAAAGGGTGGTGTCGCCATGGCAATGGTAAATTGTTATGGCTTTAGTGGTTGTGTCTTATGGAGAAGTGCTTTAGGTGCCTCCTCCCTGTTTCAGCTAGTCCTCAATCTGATGCAGAGTCGAGTCCTGCCTCCTGCCTCAAAACCAATCAGATTAGTAAAAAGGAGTTTGGCAAATAAGTGAAGTAACAGGAATTTTTAGGAATTGTCAAAATCACTTTTGAGAAAAATGTGTCAATATCTAGTCAAGTAGAAGAGAATGCTATCCCTGACCCATTTCTACATATGTGTATCACAGGAACTCTCATACTTTTGTACAAGAAAACATATATAATAATGTTAATGCAATATTATATCAAGTATTGATATATCACTTCTCCATAGGGAGAACGGGTTTTAAAATTTGGTGTATTTATGGAAAAGATGGCCTTATAGCTTTTAAAAGGAATGTGCTAGAGTACTATGCTTTCAATCATTAAAATTTGAAAACATTTTAAGCAATAAAGAAAACAAGTGTAGGATAATATATACAGTACGATGCCATTTATACGAAGTTTGCCACCATGCAAAAAACATGCTATATATTGTTAATGAACATTTATGCATGGAAATAATCAACATCGAGCTGATGTTTACCAGATTTTCAGTTTATTCAGATTTAGCTTAGGGATTACCTCTGGGAAAGGAAATAGGAAAATGAGACACAGGAACAGTATCTAGGCACGGTTCAACGTTTTAACGATTATTTACATTAGTTCTTAAAATTATCAGAAACAAGTGTACAAAAGGGTTAAGACTTTATAAAGCTGGTGAAATTTCCTTATGGTAATTTTTATTCCTGATACACTTCATGTAGATGATAGAGAAGAGCAGAATGAGATTTTTCCGAGGTGGAGTGATGATTATGGATTTACGAGTGATGAAGAAAGCTTTGGTGGTCAAACGATGTTACAAACTCATGAGGCTCCTGAGAGAGTTACTGCTCCACTTCACCAAGGGTGCTTTTTTCAACATCCTCTCTTTTCCATCACCTCCAGCCACTTCCAGATTAATATATACTTCTGGTTTCAGACAGCTTGAGAGGAAGGAAACCAGTATTTTCAGGCACACTCTTCTTAGGGTGGGTGTGACTGGAATTCACTTGTCAAGATTACAGAGACAAAAGACATTTTCAGATGGTAACTGGTTGGAGCCTTAGGTCATGAAGCTCTATGGTTCCCAATTGGAGATTTGCAGAAATAGCTACAGGAGTGGCCAATTTCACCCCCCAATACTTCCAATACCTTCATAGAAATTGAGCAGTTATCCAAGCAAGGTCTATGAAGGCCAGATAATGTTTCCAGTTTCTTACCTTTGTATAGAATTATGTATTGATGTGGTTTTATCAGCTACCACTTATTGTTAAGGGGCTCTTATAACATGGACTCGTATAACATTATAGGAATGTCTGAGCATCTTAGGGAAAAATAATGTAAGAATCTAGTAGCTTAATTGGGAAAAGTTGAGAAGTATAGGTGTGTATCAATGACTTTGAAAAAAAGAGATGCAGAGCGATTTCATGATTTACTCAATCAGTCAGATAGGGCAGAGCCAGGGCATAAGCCAGGTTCTCCTCATGCTTAATTCAAGGGTTCGTCCCACTGGTGACAGTCCCCTTTTTAATACTGTCAAGTGTTAGGGTCAGGTTCTAATTCACTCCAAAACCACGACCTAGGCTGAGGCAACTCTGGATACAGAGGCAGTGTGTTGTAGCAGCAAGAGCACTGGATTTAAGGTCATGTGTCTGTTTTTTGAGTCCTGGAGATTCTACTTACTGGCATGTGGCCTTCAGTCTGCCTCTTCTTTAGAAAAGAATTGCACTGAAAAGCATCTGCCCAGGCTGCAATTATTTCTCAGTACCATCCTCTTGTATCCAGATGAGGGCCAGGTGACATTCTAGTCATAGGATATCAACAGATGTTATGTGTATCAGTTCTGGACCAAAGAGCTTAAACCAAGGAATGCCTATTCCAGTTCCTCATTCTCTACCTGCTTGTTGGATGTAGAAGATTTGAAGACTAGAAGCCACAGATCCAAGGAGCCTAGATTCCTGAAATACCTTGTGGATGACTCTTCATCTACCCAGAACACCATGTGATGCCATAGGATAATCAAAAAGTAAGATTTATTGTATTAAGTTCTGAGATTTTGGCGTTTATTTGTTATAGCTGATAGCATTACCTTAACTAGTGTACAAGTTCCATGGGTTTTAATGTGTCACTCCTTCCTCTGTGCTTCAGTTTTCTTATTTGAGAAAAAGAATGAATAATACCTAGATTCGTACAGAATTGTTGTAGGTCTCCAAAGGGATGTAACAAGGTACTTTATAAACTGTAAGGTGACGTTATTATCTTTGAAGCAAATTGAGGGCAGCCACTTCGAGCTCTACAATTTAAATATCCTCAGAGCAGTTACAGGAGGCAGAAGAGCAATCTTTCTGTAGCTGCCAGAAAAGTCGATTTAACTTCACAGTTTAACTGCACCCCTCTCCCTCTGTAAGCTTCACCTTTGCTTTTCTGTGGTGACACATTTTCAATCAATCAATCAAAAAATAATTAATCCACAGTTCTTCAGTACCTATCATGTTCAGGGCATGGAGTTAAGATGTGCCTGATTCTTGTGCATTTAGTTCCAACAATTAATGTTGTCTTCCGTGTGTTTCCCGTGTTATGAAGTAAAGGATAAAAGGCATACACAAAATAAAATAAACTTAGTCATAATCCCACTGCAGCTATAACCACACATGGGTGAAGATTTTTCAAGCCTTTTATTTTCTATAGGAATGTAAATCTCTTATCACTCTCTACACACTGCTTTGTAAATATTCTTTTTTTTTTTTTCACTGAAAATATCATACATGTATTTTCTAAGTCAATAAATACAGCAACTAGTATATACTCATTTTTCTACTGGATATAAGAATTTCACTGTATGGATATTTGATGATATCAAATCTCTCTCTACTGATAAACATTTAGGTGATTTAATTTTTTAATATTATAAATAACACTGCAATTTTTTTTTGCACTGGTACAAATCTTTGCCATATTTGCTTGATAATTTTCTCAGGAGAAAAAATCCTAACATTTGTATTTCTTTTTGTTTGTTTGTTTATTTTTATTTTTATTTTGTTTTTGAGACAGAGTCTCACTCTGTCACCCAGCCTGGAGTGCAATGGCGTGATCTTGGCTCACTGCAACCTCTGCCTCCCAGGTTCTGGTGATTCTCCTGCCTCAGCCTCCCGAGTAGCTGGGATCATGGGCATGCGCCACCACATCCAGCTAAGTTTTGTATTTGTAGTAGAGATGGGATTTCACCATGTTGGCCAGGCTTGTCTCAAACTCCTAACCTCAGGTGATCTGCCCACCTCAGCCTCCCAAAGTGCTGGGATTACAGGTGTGAGCCACCGCGTCTGGCCTAACATGTGTATTTCTGCCTCAAAATATATGCATAGTTTTAAAGCTTTTTATCCAGCGTGTCTAATTAACTCCAGAAACGTTTTTACCTTTTTTATTCTCCAATAAGGCCAAGTATTTATTTCTATTTTTAAAAAATCTTCTGTATATAAAAAAGTGAAAGGCAATTAGTGCCCTGTGCAGGGTTGTTTGTTCTGGTCTTTGCATCTTAGAACATATTCCCAAGATGATATCATTTCTCTGGTATAGTCCTCACTTCCCTCTCAGTGTCTGCTCTTCCTTCAGAACTGAGCTCTTGAGCGCGTCCCTTTCTGCTCAGAGGCTTCCACAAAACCTGGGCACCCAGACTCACTCCATGCTCAAAACCTCCTCTTTGACGTTTTTCCTCTCTCTACTGTTTTCTCCATCAAAGCTATAATGCCCATAGTGAACATTTGCCATCTAAAAATGTAATAGAGGGCATTATTTAATTGATGTAATTTGCTAAACTGTAAACGTCAGATAAGGAGTTAATTTAAAAGGTTAATTTAAGGGTTAGCATAAGGGGCTAACTTACAGCCCCACAGCCTATAATCCTGGTAATGGGTCATTTCAATAGAGATTCTTCTTGATGAAAGACTTTCTAATATTTCAGTTTTGGATGCCAAGGGCTAGCTGTACAACAAGGCTTTGCTTATAAGTACTTGGGAATTCATATTTATACCATAGATTGTTTTCCAAACTGCTAAAGAATAAAATTCTAACAGTCCCTTTATGAATGACTGCTTAGTCTGTTTTGTAGGCTAAAATGACCCTAATCAATAAATATTATATTGATCACTTGAAGCAGTTTTCGTGATATACAGGTTATGATCCTTGTTCATATTGAGCTTTCATTTCATGTGACAAGTTCTTTTCCAATGTAACAAACAAAATACAACCTAGCACTCATGAATTTTATAATTCAAATGAAACAGCACAGATAACAAATGCAGAAAATAGTGAAGGAAATGGGTTAAGTGTATTTGAAATTAACCTACATAAAACCTCCCAGTTGCCATGTTTCAGTGACTGAACCGCACATTGGCTGTTTCTGGTGGGAAAATGCACTCTGGTGTGATTTACTGAGTTGCATCGTTCTTGCTACCTGAAAGGTAAAAATAAATTAAAGTTTTCTTATTTTAATCAGTTACTAAGTAAATACAATTAAATGAGAATATTGTAGTCTTATTTACAATATACTCTGAATATAAATATTGTCCTTGGTAGAATGTGGACATCTGTTATACAAACTGACATGACTTCGTAGGGACATTTAAGCAGCTCTGTTCTTAATTGTCAAAGAAGCCCTTAGGGTTCTCGTTTGTGGTATTTGTAGATTTTTTACAGGATATTCATTATTAACAATTATCATTAAAGGATCAACCTCATTCACAGTTTTTAGCTTTGTGAGTTCTGCTGTGTCTTACCTGGGTCAGAGATCATTGGAATTTGAGTTAGTAAAATGTAACAAAGTCTGTTGACTCATTACAATAGTGCAAATAATGAAAATGGCATATATGTCATGTATGTCTTTCATATACATCACAAATAATTTTATGTCATGTGGACTATTGATGGTAATATTAATACCATATTTTATTAAAAAAGCAAGTTACAGATTGTGATGGTAGCTGTAGGATACTAATACAGGTTCTGGCACCTACTTGGAAGTTGAGGAGTTTTTCTTGTATGCACACAGTAGATTACCACTCAGCAATAAAAGGGAATGAGCTATTGATGCATTCAACAACATAGATGTCCACTGATACGTACTCTCCTGCTGGTAGACATTTGTGATGCTTCTGCCTTTTGGCTACTATGAATACAGCTGCTTAGAACGTTCTTATTCCAGCAGTCTTTTATTGACATATGCATTTATTTATCCTGAATATATACCTAGGATGGAATATATGTAGCAGTTTAAATGCATTAGGAAATGCCACACAATTTTCCAAAGTGGTGGTACCATTTTATACTCTCATCAAGGATATGCACACCAGAACTTCCTGCTGTTACTCTTTACATTTTGGCATTATACTACTTGTGTAGTAGCATCTCATTGTGGTTTTAATTTGCAGTCCTTGATTACTAGTGCTTTGGAGTGTCTTTTCATGTCTTTATGGACCATTTAGATGTCTTCTTTGGTGAAGTGCCTATTCATGTATTTTGTTCACTTTAAAAATTTGTTTTTTATATTTTTATTACTAATTATCCTTAGTATCAATTTATGGGAGTTATTTATATATTCTGGACATAAATTCTTTATCAAAGATATATATATTTTCTCCCAGACTGTGGCTTGCCTTTTTATGTTTTTACTAGTGTTTCTCAATTAAAAAAATAGTAACTTAAAAAATGGTTGTAGTGTTTAACCTACTAGTTAATCCATAAATAGATGTAATTTTCCATTACCTACTAAAACACATGATAAATAAGATCAACAGTGATTATTTCTGGTAGAAGTTACTTCTGTAGGTTTTATTCCCCCTAAAGGCTAATTATGAAACTGTATCCTACATTTTCTACATCAGCCATTTATTTTCTAGATGATCTTGATTCTAGCAAATGAACATCATGAAAGTCTTTTGCCTCTTTGTTTCTGGTTGATTGGTCATTTGAATCATTGATGAATCACTCAGGCTCAATGATGACAGGATTATCTCAGCTGGCTCTGGGGCATTTCAGAAATCATGCTTCCGGAATTTTTTCCCACTCTTCAAAAAGAAATTCTTGAAAACTGATGCTCAGAAATTAAGCAACTTTCTCCCATAACATCTGAAAGTTTGAGAGACATAATCTGGCAAAGGTGGCAGCAGCACTAGACGAAGTCACATTGAGTCTGCTCTTGTTTCCAGGAGCAGCAAGGAGTTAAATGACACTGTAGTGACTCCTGAAACTTAGCAATAATGTACCTGGATGTTTGCTTTGTAGTTATCATAAATATTAATAACATGATTTCATTTCAAGTAAATAACCTTGTATTTTGTTCACTTTAAAAATTTGTATCTGTGGGATGTGTCTGTGGTTAGCCAGAGAGCAGATAGAGCTGAGAATGTGACCCCAGCAAGAAGAAATATAGTTATTTCTGAACTACATCTGCTGTTACTATGACCATCCAGTTTTACTCCATGATGATGGTGTCTTGGAGTAAGAGGACAATGACTGCTATGGGCATAGACTCAGTGTTCCAAATGGAAGAAAAGGAAGAGGACAAGACTGTGGTAGATAATGCAAGTAGCTGATAGTGATAGCAAACACAAGGATGTTGAATGACTGAAGAGTTCAAACTTGTTGCAGCCGTTTACTTGACCTATTTTGATAATTTGAAAATCCATTCTCCATTTTATTTTTAATCACTGAATTATTGGAAATGTGTTGGGCCTAATTAAGTGGCCTGATAAATTTTGCTTTAAGATAAACATTTGAGCGCTAGGTGATGTTACTGAATATTCAGGAGACAGCAGAGTTCATGAGACAGACATGAGTTTTTGCCCTTGGAACTTGGTCTATTAGGGAAGACACTTAAAAAGTAATGTGAGCTGGAATTAATGTTGCCAGGGGAATTTCAGAGTGATGTGGGAGCACACACGGCTTGGCTACCTGTCTTAGAGTTGGGTTACAGGGAAGACCTGCCTAGGGAGTGTCACTAAGTGGAACGCAATGATAAATAGCAACTAGCCTGATAAAGGGGACATGGAGAAATGTAGTCCAGAGAGCAGGGCGAAGAAACAACTGGTAAAATGTGAAAAAGCGATATTTAGAGGGAAAGTCTCATTTTGCTGGACTTTCAGTGTATTCTGGTTAAAATGTAAACAACATGGTACATTTTCACATTCATGGAAAATCTATTACATAAACAATGTATATGAATATGGCAAAGAAGTTTCACCCAAAGTAAAAAAAATCCCCTCAAATATACATACTTCTAAGTTTTTAATTGATGCCTTCTTACAAATACTTCTTACTAACAATCAGGGTTGGCCACAGTTGGGCCTCACTCAGTCTATTTCTTCTCTCACCTGATCTCCCATGCAGGTACTATAGTTTACTTATTACTGCTTTTCTCCCCCTAATTGTCAAGTTTCCATAAGATTTTCCTGAATAAAGAAACATTGAAACAAACCCCTTAGATTACCCTGGGATTTTGTTTAAAAAAAAAAAAGTTGCAGGAATTCCATTCTTTTTCAACGCCCTAGAGCTGATTCCTCACTTCCATAAGGGGAAATATCAAGTTATAGAAATCATATAAAGAGATCACTGCCATAGCTGATTTATTATATTTTTACCTCTTTTACCTTCAGTATATTTTAAGTAGCATGTTGTAATTAATTCCTGTTATTTTCTAGTCAATAAAACCAACTTTATCTTAAATCCATCTATAGTATTTGTCTCTGAGATGTACCTCTATCTGCATTTATAGCAAATTCATGCTTTATGCAACAACTGGTTCCCCACAGTGCGCTGGGTTCACCTTCATTTCTCTGAAGTGACAAGCAACAAACAACTTCTGTTTCCCAGAGCAGCTCATACTTATTTTTGAAAGTAGCAGTCTTGAAACAGAAGAGCTTATAAGGCTCAACAGAGAATGAGAAGACTCTGAAGGAGGAAGGGATAAGGACCATGTTCAAGTGGTTATTTTTTCGAAGTACAATAGTCTACAGATTCTTTGGTTGCTCTAAAAGAGTCTGTGAGTCTTTCCTTTATCCATCTACTGAAAACAAGTGATGTGTTAAAAAGAGTTTAGATACAAGAACCCAGGAATATATGACTGAGTGCGGACGTACAGAAAACCCAAAATATAGAAGAAAGTAATCTGTTTTACTTTTCTCTTGTAGCTTCTCTATGTTGTTATGAATTTTTCTACTTCCTGGACATTTATGGTACATTGCTATAGTTTGAGATAAAAAAGAAGATATGCTGACTTTTGGATCTAATTTTTATCAATTTGTAACAGGAGAATTGGAGGCATTAGAAAGAACCAAATTACTAGGATGCACAAGGCTTTGTGAATTATCACAGCTAATATAAACTGACTTTCTGGTAATTCTCAGCCTGGAACAAGCATTCTCCATTCCTGCTGCTGTGTAATGTGGGCAGGTGAGGGTATCGGATTTTCACGGTACTTTAGATCTGGTACCTGCAATACAATTCCTTGAGGCCACCATAATGTAAACATATACAAAAGTGATGAAAAAGAGAGAGGAGCAGAGCCCATTGGAGAAGAAGGGGGGAGATGGAAGAGGAGGTCAAGCAGGGCGTGTGGGCCTGGCATTCCCAGTGGAGGGAGGCATCGTTGGCCAGTAAAGGAGAAAAGAAGCCTTCAGGCACAATGGGAACATCTGAAAAGAAAGATATATATATATATATATATATATATATATATATATATATATATGTATATATATGTATATATATATATGTAATGTAGGATGGAAGAAGGACCGTCAGACATTGCTTTTGTCCTCCTTAAAACCATTCTGTAAATTCTGGCTCTCAAGGCAATACATACCATCAGAGAAAACACAAAGTATAGACTAATAAAAACATTCTTAGGATTTGGGAGAGGTGGCTCGCACCTGTAATCCCAGCACTTTGGGAGGCTGAGGTGGGCAAATTGGTGGAGCCCAGGAGTTGGACACCAGCCTGGGCCACATGGTGAAACTGGATCTTTACAAAAAATAAGGCTGGCAGGCGTGGTGGCAAGTACCTCTGGTACCAGCTACTCAGGAGGCTAAGGTGGGAGGATTGCTTGAGCCTGGGACGTTGAGGCTGCAGTGAGCTGAGATCATGCCACTGCAGTCCAGCCTGGGTGACAGAGGGAGATCCTGTCTCCAAAAAAAAAAAAAAAAAAAAAAAAAAAAAAAAAAAAAAATTCTTAGGAATATTCAGGAAAATGTAGAAGAAAGTACCTTTGTTCCAAAGAAATCACTTATAAAATTGATAGCGTAGCATGAGCCACTATTCCTTTGTACTACTGGAATTGGAACCAAATAAATGTACCCGACAGTAGAATCTCTTCCTCTCATACCCTGCCTAGTCACAGTCCCATTGAGGAAACTGAGGCAGCCTTCTACATTCAGTTCAACAGATGGTGATTCCAGATAAGAGAGCTTACTGAGGGGCTTCAGAAGCTCTGACTTAGTCTTTATTCATGTTGCTTGATTGTAATTTTACCGGAAGCATTCGTTAATGCTTTTTGAAACCTCAACAAATAGACCTGTTTTCTTCCAGATTAAATTTTTCTGTAGAGTTTAAATGTATTATCTTTCTATCCAGGATCAAATCAAGGTGTTAAGAATCTATAAGGTCTTTTGAGAAAGTAGTTTTCTCTTTTAAAAAACTGTTACACATTCCTCTAATAGACTAAGTGGAGCCACAGCTAAGGTTTGGTCTTGTCTTGCTGGGCCAAAAAAAATATGAGTTCACTTCATCTGTTAATGTATCTCCTATGTCCTGAGGTTTTGACTTCTGAGGAGGATATGGAAAAATTGCAACCTGTTATGGAATCCAAATATATATAATTAAAAAATTTTACATGTCCATATATGTAAAATTTAAATTTTACTTATTATATATAATTTTTAAATTTTACTGGTTACATTAATATATTAACAGTCAAGAATAGGGTATATTATTTTGTTAGAAAATGAGGACAAAAATATACTTCTTTTTTTTTTTTTAAGAAAAAAGTCTGTATCTGGCTTGAATGTAAACCTTTAAGTGGCTTACATTTGGATGTCTACTGATAGATTTCATTTCACGGAGACTTTTCAGTAAATACTCATTCTTTGTTTCTTGAGAACTTTTATAACTTGGTTTTCCTGTAATTCCTGTAAAACCAGAAATAAAGCTCTGAAAGTTGGAGAGTAAATTGCATCAATAGCCCAATGCACTGGTGATGTACTCCAGGGAACACTTTCTTTTTTTTTTTTTTACTGGAAGGCATGAATTTTCTAAAAACAGTCACTCTGTCTGCATATGTATCTATGCATGTAACATATGGCACTTGTGAATATATAGGGTTACCTTATTACCATGGGTTACCAGTGGCAACATGTGCACTGAGCTAAATCCTTCTCGGATTTTAATATTCTGTCTGTAAGAGATCAGAAGATAGTGAAAATGGACTAGTCTGGCACAAAGTATGTGGTATTTTAAATGGACATTTTATATGCATATATAATACAACCAGTGGAAACAGAGCAAAAGATCAAGAAAGCATCATGTATATCTCCACTGAAAAAGGAAAAAGAAATTAGGGAGCTAGCTTCTCCCTGTGCCCTACTTTCTGTTGGCCATGCCTTTGGATCTCTCTGTGACAATCCGTCACAAGACGTCACCGGACAAGGTTCTTCTAGGTTTCTGCAGCTAGGGAGAAAGCACGTGATAAAGAACAGAGGCTATAAGTGGGCAAGAATGTGTCTTTTCTCTGTAATGGGAATTTAAATTTAGGGAAAGTACTCTGCCAGTTTGATTATTCCACTTAATAAAAAGAATTTAGCCATTTTTCATTCACAAGGCTATTCACGTACAATCCACATTTTACCTTCTTGGCCTGGGAAATAGAACTCTTCTGAATAGAGAAGGCTAAATACAATATCCTAGAAAAAAGGGAATTACTCCTCTTAGCAATTTGCATGCAGATAGCTCTCCATTATGCATGAGCTGCTTCTTTGGTTTTGAATGATCAGTGTCTCCGCTGTTCTTTCTTCTCCCTTCTGTTTCCACCATATTGGCATTTCACTGCTCATTAATAATTGTGGGAAGGAAAAAGAGAATGCATTAATTGATGACTGCATCAATCAATACACCACTTTCCATGGGTATAAAAGTCTGGTGGCATTTTTAAAAAGGTAGATATTTTTGGTTAACATACCAGTGGGAGGTGGGGAGCAGGTTGTGAGTATTCTTCTCCATCATTAGAGAAAAGCCATCATTAGAGAAAAACTTTTTATTTAGGGTATTTGTTATGTCTCAGGAAAGCCAGATGACATAACATCCGGCTTTCCTGAGACATAACAAATACCCTAAATAAAAAGTTACAGCAAATAGCAATCATACACCTTTGAAATTTCTATTTTGAAGAGACATGAGGCTGGGTGCAGTGGTTCATGCCTATAATCTCAGTGCTTTGGGAGGCCGAGGCAGGAGGATTGCTTGAGGCCGGGAGATTGAGACTAGCCTGGGCAACTTGGTGAGACCCTGTCTCTACAAAAAGTAAAACTAAAAATTAGCCAGGCATGGTGATGTGCACCAGTAGTCCCAGCTACTTGGGAGGCTGAGGGGGGAGGATGGCTTGAGCCTAGGAGTTTGAGGCTGCAGTGAGCTATGATTGTGCCACTGCATTCCAGCCTGGGCAACAGAGTGAGACCCTGTCTCCAAAAACAAACAAACAAAAAAGAAAAGAGACACGAAAAATAATTTTAGTAGAGTAAAACCAGGATTGACAATTTTCAGATATGTGTCTTATGTCCAACTCCAGTATACACAGAGTATGTTCTCTGTGCATACAGAGAGGTGGATAATTGTTGTCTAATGGCAGGATAGAATTAGACAAAGCACCACTTCACCAACATATTTGATACAAACCATTCAGGTTCTACTATAACCCAGGATGCTTTCTCAGACAAACAGCGCTCCCTGTCATGTGAATTACAGAACTGCCAGTAGGATCAAACCCTCCTGTCCATTTAAATGGGTTATTTGGGGTAAATTGGCTTGAGACCATTTCTACACATTCTTTGATCACCGTGTGCCTCTGCTCTCACATAAGAGCAAGCATCTGTACAAATGTACAATGTATAGGTCATAGCACGTGCTAGAAACACATAGATGAATAAAATTCCTGAAAGAGCCTATTATCCAATTAGAGGAAAAGAAATACAATACTAAGAAAGTGAAATAACAAGCAAGATAAAAGACCAAGGGCCAAGAAAAAGGTACCGATATTATATGCTGGTGAATTCAAAAGAAAGGGAAAAATTGCTGAGAATGTATTGGAATGTTCAATGAAGTTCCTAGAGGAAGAAAGAGAATTCGAGTTAGGCTGAAAGAAGAGATATGGGAAGAGGAGGAAGCATTTCAAGTGAGGAAAACGGGAGACTCAATAGCCCGGATGTGGCAAGGAGAATGGTGTTTTGGGGAAGGAAGGACTCCCCTATACTGAGTAGAGCAGAGAACTCGCATAGGTGATAGGCAGGGAGTGAAAAGAGGGCAGAAGTTCATGACCAGGCTAAGTTTTTGGGCTCAATCCAATGCACAGTATCTTTAAAGTGTTTGCAATGGATTTGGGGGTCTTTTATTCTCTTTAAAAATTGGCCAAAGATATCCTTTAGGTCAAAGAATGTGGCAGTGGTTAAGGAGAAATTAGTCAGTTGACCGATTGTGACTGTTCCCTGTACTAAATCTTAAAACAGGCCCACAGAGCACTGTTTTGCAGACTATCGGGCCCTAAAAGGGAGAGCCAGGATTCACACCCTCATTTGTTATGTCCAGAGCACAAACCTAGCCACTGCTTGTACCGTCGGGGTATGATAGTTATAGAAGTTTGAGTGGAAAGAACCATGGCAGGGATTATGTTATATGAAAAATGACATTTCATCTTTTCATTATTATTAATAACCATGGTGATTGTCCTGCTACCTCCCGTCTGAGCCTTCCAGTCTTCAGCAGGGTTTCAAGTACATCATATCTCTTGATCCTCACAACAGCTCTGTTAAGTAGGCAAGAATTTTAAATTATAAAGTTATTTCTGGGTTCCCAATTATCTGTGCAATTAATCCTGGTTACATATGCAGTGCTTTCATTTGTATTGTCGTAAAAATTATAATGAACAGTTTGCCCTTCTTTTTTTCCAAAATAGTTTAAAATTCAGGACAGGTTGTTGCAATTCTCTCCAAAAGAGTAGGCTTATTTTAGCACTGCATTTTTCTCAGATTAGGAACCTCGGTTCCACATCAAAATAAAAGCTTGGATGCCACGAATAATCATTTAGGACAAGGCACTGCATCTTTAACATTCCTTAATTATGACCAGATAAAGCCATGCGCTTGGAAATCTTTGGAGAATAGGCAGGTGACCTGCTACATGTGTTTATTTATCTAAAACGATTTAACAATTTACAACCGTATCAACTCTGGTCTGCCTGTCGTGGGCATTTTCCAGGACTATTTCATTTGGTCCACATCAGATTTTCCTTTCACATCAACTTATCCTGCAAGCAGTATACTTTTGTTTTCCTTGTTGCTGAGCCAAAACTTGCCCATACCTCTTGAGCAAATTAAAGATAATGCTGTAAAATACATGCTTAAAATTCCAGTCTGCCGCAGACTAACTTCATTGGTATGAAACTCAGACCCCCTCTTATTAAACACTGTTAAATATTCTCTTCATTTTCAAGACAAATATGAATAGAAACACAACTAAACATGTACTGTATTAAAATCATTGATTCACAATATTTAAATTTTCAGCTAGCCTCCAATTAGCAGGCTTTCCAATATTTGAACAGAAGACCATTTTAATGTAATTACAAACACATTTTAGGCATCTAAATTTTTTGCATAATTAGTTCCCTATTAAACTATTTATGTAGCCCTTTTTCCATCAGAAACAGAGAAAGCAGAACAATTTTATTCCTTACTGTTACAATAATTAACTATGCAAGTAGAACAGCATATTAATAGAGTATAATTTGTTTACATTTAAAAGAAAATTGTGTTAGATTAGCATAGCAAAAGACTATTTCCATATCCAGGCAGTAATATGCAGGCCTAATAGCAATTTACAGTGTAGTTAAAGAATATTATTAATAAAGTAATATAGCATAATTCTGTTTGCCCCACCATATTTCACAATGTCCTTAATTACAGCTAATTCCATTGAGACTAATTTGCGTGTTATTAAGCAGTAGACACAGGAATCTTAAATACAACCTTTGCTAATAATGAATTTAAAAGTTACCATAGAACTTGTTCTTATAAAACATAGGTACAAGATGAGTATTTGTATTTTCACCCCAGGGTAAAATCTATAAACATACACATAATGTAATTGAGATCTGAAAACAAACTTTTCTGGATCCAATGTATTGTTCTTCACTCAATGAGAGGTTTATTGTAAATAAATACAGTGCACGTGAGATGGGAATTAAGTGACAATTTGGAGTGACACTATAAAATTATCTTAGGTGAAAATTCTGCTTATTAACAGCCTGATTTTTTTTTTTTTTTGAGACAGTTTTGTTCTTGTTGCCCAGGCTAGAGTACAGTGGCATGATCTCAGCTCACTGCAACCTCTGCTTCCTGGTTTCAGCGATTTTCATGCCTCAGCCTCCTAAGTAGCTAGATTCCAGGCACCCACCACCATGCTCGGCTAATTTTTGTATTTTTAGTAGGGACAGGGTTTCACCATGTTGACCAGGCTGGTCTTAAACTCCTGACTTCAGGTGATCTGCCCTCCTCAGCCTCCCAAAGTGCTGGGATTACAGGCATGAGCCACTGCACCTGGCCTGATATTTTTCAGTTGAGAAATGGCTAAACTACATTATGTGTTAGTATTTTCCCTTAAGGGAAATTAATAACAATACCTCTTACTAAAGAACACATTTTGCTTGGCACTGTCTAGCCACTTGTGTCATTTTTTCAGTTGAAGAAAGCCAAGCTATTAATAAGTGAAAATTTTCACCGAAGAGAATTCTAGGTTACCAGTACAAATTGTCACATACTTGACATCATCTATCCCATCTCACCTTCAGTGTGTTAATAACCTCTCCTTGAGTGGATGAAAATACCCCGGACTCAGAAACACTGGGTGCTATACAGGCACTATCATCAGTCCTCAAAGCAACCCTTGTAAGGTAGGAAATATTGTATCTCTTTTTCTAGATGAGGAAACTGAGTCTCAGAAAGTTTCAGGGATTTACTAGAGGCCAAGAAACTAGGAAAGAGTCAGTGAAGTTTCTAACCAAGACCTATTGTGGTTTCAAAGTTCGGACTTTACAGATACCATGCTGTTTCTTTTTTAGGATGTATGCCTTTGATCTAGTCCAAAGTGGACTGAAAAAAAAAAATTCCTTAGGCTTTGTTGCCTTTTTGGGAGCACTTCAGTGTGCTCTCTCTGTTTTGAGTTAAGCTTCAACGTGGAACTAGATAATGATGACTGTTTCTATTTTCTATGACACCTGTGTAAAAATCAGTGCAGGCAAACAATATGATAATGTTCCAATTTCTCCTCTAATATGCCTGCCTATATATTATATATTTTTTTTTTTAAAGAAAAACTGGGATGTTAAATGTGAGTGAAATAGCTCTGGCTAGAATTCTGAGTAGTATGATTTCCAGTCTGCCGTTTGTCTTCTGGCTAATTCAAGATTCAGAATTGGTCATTAATAATATTTGAAAAATAGAGGCCTGACATTGATAATATTTGAAAATTATTAGGTGTTTAATAGACACAGAACAACAAATACTTAATTTTCAGGTTGCTAGTGAACATGCTTGAGGTTTAGCTCCTTTTCTTCAGACTTTGCTTGTCTTCCCTATTACCTGATCCTTTTTTACATTTTGTAAATTAGAATGGTGCTACCCTTTTGTGCATCTCTAAGGGTGATATGAAAATTGGTTTACCTTTCTTTAGTGGACACTACGAATTAAATGGTAAGGGACCTATAGGTAGGCTAGATGGTGAGGCAAAGCTGCTCTGGGATGAGGCTACTAGCTCTGGGGTCAGAGGCTCAAGACCTTGACTCTGCCACTTACTAGCTACGTAAACTTGGGCAAGTCACAATCTCCTAGAGCAGTGCTATCCAATGGAGCTTTCTGCTGTAATGGAAATACTCTATATCTGTGCTATTCAATATGTTAGCCATGACAACTATGTGGCTACTGAGTACTTGAAATATAGCTAGTGTAATAGAGAAGCAGAATTCAAACTTTTATTTAATCTTAGTAATTTAAATTTAAATAGCCTCATGTGGCTAATAGTTAACTTATTGGAGAGTGTAGTCTTGGAGCACCAATCAACAAGCTCATGAATTAGTGATAAAAATGATTTCTTGCAATGCTTCAGAATATAGCTGTGGGCTTAAATAAGATCATATATGTAATGTGATTTGTGAACTCTAAGGCATTCCTCAAATATGTCATTAATATAATACTAATGATGATGATATCAGTAATGGTCAGTGCTTGTACATAGGGCACAAACTAGAAAATCTCAGGTTACCAAGCTTGAACTTTAGAACTGGCTTCTACTTTTCTCCTTTCCATAGTTGTGTGGATCTGTGATCCATACTTCCTGGGGGCAGATGGCAGCCATTGCAAGCTTAATTATATGTACTGTGGGGGGACCAAAGTAGATAAAAAGGCAGGGAGTCCAGAGAATTAGATTCTAATTGTAACTCTGCCATTGACTAAGTGTGAAATCTTGGCTTCCGCTAAAGCTCCAGGAGCCAATTTTCTATAAGCTTTGACCAAGAAAGTTCTCCTAATGGTTTACAGGCTCATAAAGTGTTATCAAAAAAGGGATCCCAGAGGTTATCTTAACCAGTCCTTTTCTTTTTCTAGGCAAGAATGGTGAAGGCTACAGATAGTAGATGACTTGCCCAAGATCTCTTGACTGGGTGGTGGGAGAATCAGGCCTGGGATGCAGGTCTTTGTCTCCTTGCAACTGTACTCCAGGCTGTCACTGTCTGCTATCAAGGCAGCGGGGTGGGGAGAGCCACTGTTTAATGCCATTGAAGATAGATAGTAAATTGGTTATCACATATCCCCACTGGACTTAATCACAATTCTATAAAAGCTGTGTAAACCCTACTGTAATTAGCTTAGCACCATGAGGGAGATTCGTTCATGCAGCACACATTCCATTAACTAGCTGTGCAACTCTGCTTCTACATTTGTAAAAGAATGGGGCCGGAAGAGTCAATCTCCAAGGTCCTATCCAGATCTGAAACTCTGTAGTTCTAAAACTCATGCACTGAATTTTTTAAAATTGTAAATGAATTTTTGGTTTATTTATGACAGTAGTTCCTATGAATATCTGAAGAGCAAAGATACATACATACATGTGTGAGTCATATTATTCTGTCTACAGATATTATTTGGTGAACACATGGATCTGCAGACTTCTTGTGAAAACTCCACAGTTTTGGAAGGGCCTGCAATCTCCAGGTTCATGTTGCTGGTCTAGAGGGGCACCGTTCTCTGGGGTCTAATACGGAATCAACTAGGGTTTTATTTTTTGGAGTATCTGACATGTTTCTGTCCTTTTTCCCCCAAGCCAGTTGTTAGAGCTCCCAATCATGATTTTATATTTTTAATTAGAAATTTTCGAATATATACTACATGCACAATACAATATTTACAGTTGTATAGAAGGGGACATGATAAAAAGATACTTTTCCCCAGGCACCACTTTTAACAGCAGGACCACCAACCATCACGTTTGCCCTGTACTGAGGGGTCTTCTGGGAAATGGAAGGTTCAGTGCTAAAACTGAGAAAAATCTCAAGTAAACCAGAACAAATGTGTCACCTTGCCAGGTTTCCTGATGCACCCAATTCCTGATTGATGATCTAGCACCCATCTTAGCAGTTTCCCCGACATGGAATTTCAATGGACACAAAGCAGTCAGTGTTCAACATTTTTCTCAATGACATCTGAAATGAATAAAACTCACCACTCCAAAGGAAAACATCTCAAAGCCTTTGAATATTTCATATTCTATAGGTTTTGGAGGAAAGGGGACAAGTGTTAAAAACCAGACCAACTTATTCAAAAGAAATAGAATCAATACGGCAACTGCAATTGTGCAACTAGTGATCTCTAAAGAGTTGAGAAAATTTTATGCACGAGAATACATTATTACTCGATGAAAACCAGCCTCCTACAGAAACATCACGTGACTCATTTAAAACTCATTTGTTGAAAGGTTTGAAAACGGACTAAAATTGACTTCTGCTTTCAGTAACACTAAATAATGGAATTAAATAAGGATCTCGGGTTGACAGGGCAAAAAAAAGAAACCAATATAACCTAATAACTCCTTTCCATTTTAATTTCTATAATTTTATGTTTGGGAATAATGGTAACGCTTTCCATTTCTGAGGGGTGAGCAGCTCATTCTAGAATGTGAATGATGTACATTCCTTAATATTTTCCCCCAAAATGAAGTTTCTATTTACCTTTTTAAAATTTCATATGTAAGGTTTTTCAAAATATTCCTCTGTTTTATTGAAAAGAACACAAAATTTTGTTTTTCCTTTAAACCAACTTATTCAAATCACCATATATTCATGGAGTAGCTATTATGTTTAAGGGACTATTCAGAGTGCTATAGGAAATACTAAAAGTGATTAAGAGATTCCCTGCCCTCAAGGAGCTTGAATTCAGGTGTAATAAGTACGCAAACAGCTCTAAAAGCAGACAACATAAAATAATTGTCAGAAAGAAAGTTTAATAAGGAAGGGCTAGTACATCTAATTGATGAGTAGGAACAACTTTAAAGATGGAAATAATAATTGAAATGGATCTTAATAATGAGTAGAATTTCGATGATGCAAAGCATTAAACTTTAGGTTCAGGGGACTGTGTGATAAGTATTGTTGGACTGGAGTGTCTGGTGTATTGAGAGGGTCAAAAAGAAGTTGGAGCTCTTTGAGCAGACCAAGGACAATAGGAAGAATTAGTGATTAAATTCCTCAGTCAATAGGGAGTAAATGCAGATTGCAGGGCAGAGGCATGATACCCTCAGACCTGCATTTCACTGTTTTTCCTCAGCACTGGTTTACAGCATGAATGGGAATGAAAAGAGCATAGTAGAGATGGAGACCAGGAGATAAGATAAGAAGTGTCGAGAACCGCTGGGCGTGATGGATCATGACTGCAGTCTCAGCACTTTGGGAGCCCGAGGCGGGCGGATCACTTGAGGTCAGGAGTTTGAGACCAGCCTGGCCAACATGGTGAAACCTCCTTCTCTACTAAAAATACAAAAATTAGCCAAACATGGGGGTGGGTGCCTGTAATCCCAGTTATTCAGGAAACTGAGGCAGGAGAATCGCTTGAACCCGGGAGGTAGAGGTTGCAGTGAGCTGAGATCACACCATTGCACTCCAGCCTGGGTGACAAGAGTGAGACTTTGTCTCAAAAATGAAACAAAACAAACAAGCAAACAAGTGATGCGAGCCTCAACAAAGGTAATAGGAACAAAAAGGAGGGAACACAAAAAGAGGGAGGAATGTGGTTAAAAATCTTCATAACTTGAAGCGCCTGAGTTACAGGAAGTCAAAGGTGACTCAGGTTGAACCTTGACAAAGGGGACTTAAGTTGGTGCTAAAAAAGCAGAAATGGCGGAGAAAGATGAAAGGTTGGATCTTCTTGGAAATTATTTCCATTTGTATTACTTGATGTTGATATTTTCCTTCACATTTTTCTCTATCTAATGTTATGCCATCTCTAATTTTTAAAAGATTTCCTTTTCTTTTAAATATCTTTCCAGCCCCTTGAAGCTAGCATTTTATTGTGGACTTTCTTACTGCTCAGTACTGCATGGACACTTGGTAGTACAAGCTACACAGAGTCTAGATTTACATTGTCCTAAATTAAACTAATTGTGAGCTCTTTCAGTCTTTCTTTTACTCCAAGCAAAATATCAAATAGCTTTTCAAAATGTCTATAGGGTAGTTAGGGGAAGAACAGCAATCAAAGATTTTAATACAAAAATTGGCATTGTAGTCCCAACTTTGTTTAATCAGAAAGAACTGTTATCGAATGGTGCTTTCCACTGGGTTCACATCACCCTCACTGCCTTAGATTATCTCCTGAGCTATTGATGCTACCAGATCTAACCCTCTAGCACGAGTCAAAATGCGGAGGCTTTCCAAGAGGCTTGGGAATGTAAATGCTTTTATTTTCTTCCTCTCTTAGATTGGTAAATATTCCATCAGGTTGATAGAAAAAGTGTTGTCCCAAATAAAGACATGGGCTATTGCCTGACTGCAGTTATTATAGTTGAAATCTTCTCAGTCACAATGGTGGCAGAAACCACTAGCTCTCTTCCTGACTTAGTCAAATTAGAAGGTGTTTGTCATTCTTTGCCTGGCTAGCAGGAAATTAAGTTTCAGTGAAGCATTTGGGTCACACCCTTAGTATCTAAGAATGATCTCCTCATAAGATAAGTTTACAGTATTCAGTTACTCTGGGGCATTACCTTTTGATTACTTTTTTCATAGAGCGAACATGTTTAAGTCAGCTTTAATATTTTACACAGCTGTTCCAGTTTCAAGACCAGCATCGTTTTGAGTCACGTGGCAACCCTGGCAAAGTCTCCAGTAATGTCAGAGGAGAATCTGGAAAAAATTGTCTGAATGTTTTCTCAAAAGTAATCAGTTTTATTTCTTCAAGTGGGCATTGTTTTCACTGTAAAATAGTATCCAGCTCTGACAGGCGTTAAGTGGTGGTGGCTGCCTAATCTTAAATGGAAGCAACAAAATGAATCTGCCTCCAAAATAATGCCTTTCTACCAACGTGTTTTTCTCATTCACTTTTTTCTTTCCTTTCACTGATGACTTTCCAGCTGTTCGTTGGGTCAGGCATAGTTCTTGCCTGTTTTTCTTTGTAGGCTGTTGACTCTCTGGGACTCACATTTAGGTGGCATACTCCTTTTTTTTTTCCCTTTGGTATGTTCTCCGACATTTCAACATGCTAAGAAAAGCATTCTACAATTTCCACCTGGGGCAAACTTGGAACATTTCATTCTAAAGTTCTGCTATTTCTAGTTAGTGAAATGATTTTAGAAGAATTTGAGTAAGAGTAAAAATCACAGACTGATTGAAGAACCAGCACATCACTTGATTGCTTCTCTCTGTTTATATTGTCCAGCTCACACCTGAATTCCATATAGTTTTCATGGCCATTTAATAACATTTGAAAAATTACTTTCTCTCTCCTCCCCCTCCCCCAAAAAGAAAACTACCCGAAGAGAAAAATCAGTAGCCCTATATACCATTCATCCATTCATTTCATCTTTTGTTGATTTTGTAAGAAAGAAGCTATATGGGTGCTTAGCTTTAACTTTATAATTAAAATTCAGAATATGATACAATTATCTCTGTGTTGTATTAACCCACATGTCTGTGGTTTTTCAGGTAATTGACCATTTAAATTTGACAATTGTGATCCACTCCAAAAATATTTATACTGTCTATTTCCCTATTTATTTTCCATATTCCTCTGTCCCTGAAAAATAATCCGTTGTTATAAAGGAGAAGCCATATGAGCATTTGGAGCCTTCCTACCCTGAGGGTGATTGGGAAGTCTGTACTTTCATTTTTATTTTACTTTTTTATACTTTGCACTTTACAGTGTGATTCAAAGTTGCCGAGTCAAATGTAATCTTTGTGCTTACAAATAAATTCAAACAGCTTTGAAATTGTTTGTCACAATTTTCATTTGGGCCCTTAGAATCTTGCTTTCTTTTTGTAAAAGCCACATTTTACATTCATAAACCATTGCATGTTGCTCATTTAACCCTGTTCCCACGCTCCACTCCAAATGCATTACTGAGTGACCCCGCATGTCAGCACTATAGCATTATACAGTAAATAGAGTGTTTTGCTTCATAAATCAAGCATAGAACTTATAGCCAACTTCAGCATAAAAAAGTCACTGAAATAATATGGCCCAGCTGCAGGAGAGACACATTGTATTCATAAAGCTAGCCTTAAATTACTGACATTTAAATCCAGATTTGACAAAGCTAAGACTATTTTGGAGGATTCTGAGTAATCCTCATGAAATTCCAAATTTTTCTTTTGTTGTTTTGAAGGATATTCATTTTTGAAAGGAGAGGTTAGATTCCGTCCTCCCCACAGTTATCTTTGATGGTATCAGCAAGGCACTCTTGGGTGGCCAGTTCACATAATCATCCAAGTCACTTTGCAAATCGTTTATTTTTTCTTTGGGAACCTGCTCTCTGAGGCATAGCTCTCTGATATTATTGTGTCAATCAGCAGCGAAATGCAAAGGTGATTTGAAAAAATCAGGTTTGGGTTTCTCCCCCATCTAAATCAAATTGAACACTAACGTCTCATTGAGGATGTCCAAGGATAGAAACTAATTTTATTTTGAGAAGCAATTTGTATTTCTCTGTTGGAAAAAAAAGAAAGTCGAAAAGCCCGGCAATCAGCCAGACTTCCAGCTTTCACTGTTCTCTGTTCATTTTCCTTATAGGTAGCAGTTTTGAATTCAAAATTTAAAAATACACCAGAAGAACCCATATTTACAGTGCTCTCTCCGAAAGCATGCTTTGCAAATCACCTATAACGGTAACACCCTGTCATTGGAGAATTGTGAACATACTGGCTAGTTTAGGCCATAATCTCTCTAGCCAACGCAATTTGCTGAAGAAAATTAAAATTATTCTGTTTTCCCATTAAATTTCACTCTCCCTACCTCACCAAAAAATCTGCTTTTTAAAGCACAAAACTAAATGCTTATAACAAACATAATTAAAATAGTATAAGAATTAATGAGATATATGAAAAAGTGATGTCTTTATCTTATTTTTCATGCAAGCAGATTGATATGCATTACCCACTTTGTTAAAAACATTTATCTAGTAACTATAACATGAGTTTGACCTGATTTTTTTTTTTAATTTAATGTCCTTACTAATAGGTAATTTCTTTGTTCACCCAGGATAGAAGAATGCAACTGAATTATATTCTTGAATAAATTGCCTTCTGGAATTCAACTACTTCTTTTGGAAAGTAGCAATATCTTCAAATTAACCTCAGTTAACACGAATGGACTAAAAAAATTGTTCAAGAATTTATGTAGTTCAAAAATTGTCAGATTTGTGGAAATGAATAATGTGTTTGGATTTTTGGAAGACCTTTACAAATTTTGAACCTCCTGCAGTTCCATTTGGTGTAAAGAATTATACTGTAAACAAGGGGCTCCATCTGTACTTTTGAAATAACTATTCAGTTTTCCATTTCAGTGCTCAGACAAATTGACACGACAAACTGAAAAGCAGAAGTTACTGTTCAAAGAAGTTCAAGAGTAAACATTTAGTCAACTCGTCTGCTCAGATTGAGAGAGATTCGGTGCACAGGAGTCTACAATTCTGAATGTAGGTTCTAGAATGGCAATGAAGACTGTCAGGGAGTGGACCTTCCAGTTGCCTCAGGTCACATCTAAAATATGAATCTACCCATAGGGCCCTCACATTTCTAGGTATTTTATATGCATTTTGCCACACTTAGGAATGAGAAGAAATATTTGTATTAAAACTTTATTTACTAACTTTAGCTTTTTTCCGCCCCTTTCACTGCTGACTTCAGGCTACTAGTTGGTCTCCATATTTGGCTAAGGGGATAAGAAATCACATTTCTAGGAAGCAGACCAAGGTGACAACAGCTGTCGGGAACTTCTTCCCTAGAACCCAGCAAGGGAAGTTATACAATGCTGTTTGAGTCATTATTTCAATTCAGCTCAACAGGAAATTACAGATCACCAATGCATAAGGTTTTATGATAGGTGCTCAGTGATCTGCTTATAGCAGGAGCTGTCATGTTTAAACCAAAATTTAGGTAAATATAAATGGAGAGGGAGGAGAGCAATAAGTCCAGACTCCCACAGAACATTTGGTGCATGTCGTTCTCCTGATCTCAGCGTTTTTTCCCCAGTGCTTTCTATTTAGGCCAATTGCTCCAGGATTCGGGGTCCAGTCCCAGTTTCTCCCACGATGCCCAAGAGTCATGCACACCCCAGTCAGACATGCATTCTCATTGTGTCTGCATGAAGCCCTGCACATCCTGTGAGAGACGATTCTCATGCCTCTTGCTTTTCAGTAATGCACTTTCTTCTCATTTCCCATTCTTTACATGCTCTCTCCTTTCGGGGCTAATATAAAGCTTCCATTCTTGGTGCAATCATGCCTGCAGTACTGCATGGTGTGGCTGTACTCTCCTTCTACATCTTACAGCACCTATGGTCTCTACCATTAATTTGGAATACACCATGCATACCCTGGCATCGTGATCTATCTTGTAATATGTCTATTTTTCTCTCCAACGAGATCATGTGTTCTCTGAGAAATCACAATGTCTTTTTGTTCCCTTTGGCCTGAGTACATAGTAGGCTCTCAAGGACATTTGGCTGATTTAACGATGAAGCATTGTGTGGGAGTCTGTGAAATTGGATAAGTTAACGTGGTACATTCCTATGGCAGTTAATCTGTGCAGATTTGTGTTGGATTAAATTCATCAAACTTAGATAAGACTCTTTCTGCTACTGACTGGTGCAGTATTATTTCTTCCAGATGAAAAGACAACTAAATTTAAACCTCTCTAAAGTGTGGAATGCAATTGAAAGCAACTTAAATTCTGAAGGCGTTTTATTTATTACAAGAATACCATTAAATTTCTGAGGTTGTCCCGCTCAGGGGAACATTTAGTAATTTCTTTAACAGTTAGATTATCTCTATTCAATGTCCTAAAAGAGATATCAAGAAAACTCCAGATGAGGATAAGGGATGGGAAATAGCATTGAATCCATGTTTTTTGGCATTTCATTCTCCCTGACAACCCTGCAAGGTGGATGGAATTATCTTAATTGTATGCATGAGAAATCAAAATTCAATTGTTAAATTAATTGTCCAAGGTACACAGAGACAATTCAAGCCTCTCTGTTTTTTGTCTCTTGTCCTACACCATCACTGTTGCAATAAGAAAGCCTGTGCTGTTCTGACAATTGGGTCGATGTCTTGTCAAAACTCCTCATTTTGTTCCAAAAGGAACATTGCCAGCACTTTCCCCCATGTGTGGTGCTGTGGCATTTCTACAGATTTGGGATGTGGGAGTGATTCTGTTGCAAGGCAAATGTGGTTTGGTTCATCTGGTAGGATAAACCCTTTAGGTAGAAGGCTTCAGAGTCTTCCTCAGTTATGTTTTTCCGCTTGACCAAATCTTGCAGCTCTGTGCAGTAATCTGATAGGTTACTTGGTTCTGTGTGAGAGGCTGTTAAGTCGGAGGGAATGGAACATCAAGACAGGTATCCTAGAGAGGGCCAGGATGATCACTAATGAAGAGCTTGCATATGAAGCTTCAGCAGACAAAGCTGGACCAGGGAGACATTTGGTCTATGTTATGCATTGGACCTGTCAGTGCTCATCCATCACACCTCTTATGGGTAGCAGTACTCCTGTAGTTTGTCTGTGGTCATCTCATGGTTTTTGTTTGTTTTGATCATGTTTTGCTTTCGTAGGTCTCCCTGGAGTGGACTTGATTCTCCACTTCCCTTTCCTTTCTCCTTTCTCTGATCGGTACAAAGCTAACTTTGTTTATGTTCTAAGTGGCTCTTCATTTTTTCATTTACCAGCTCTGTTGATGCCCTGTCAACTCTGCTAGACTTGCTGTGGTAGTCTCACAAGATGGCTGCCACAATTCTTCCTCTCCTTCTATGCATATGACACTTCTCTCCTTACAAATAAGGCCTAGACCCTTCCCCTGAAATCTGGCCTGGCCTTGTGACTTGCTTTAGTCAATAGAATGTGAAAGAAGTGATACTGGACAAGTTCTGATCCCAGCCCTCAAGAGGTCTGGAGGCTTCCACTTTCTTTCTTGGAAGCCAGCTCTATGTAAAAACTTGAACTACCTCGAGATCACCATGTTGTAAAAAAGGCCTGGCTAGCCACTTGGAGAGACCTTGTGGGAAGAGAAAGAGAAATAGAAACTCAGCCGGCCCCCATTGTTTCAGCCATCACAGCTGAGGCACCAGACAGCTGAGTGAAGGAGCCATCTTGGATCTCCCAGCAACCGTCATGGGGAGCAAAGCAACCACTCAGCTAGGCCTAGAATAGATTACAAAATTGGAGAAATAATTTTTTCGTTGTTTTAAGCCACTGAGTTTTGGAGTGTTTCGTCATGCAGCAGTAAATAATTGAAACAGTTGTTTAAAGCATGCATCCATAATCCACTGTGATATTCTAGAGCTGTGTGATACAATATGGTATTAGCCAAATGTGGTTGCTTAAATTTAAATTAATTAAAACTAAACAAATGTAAAAACGCAGTGTCTCAGTGTCTCTAGCCACATATGAGGTGCTCAGTAGCCTTTGTTTTGGAAAGCATATATGAAACCTTTCCATCATGAAAGAAAGTTCTGTTGGATCATAGTCATTTTCCATTTTCTGGAACTGTATGTTACTTATTTGTCAAGAAATATCAGTCCTAGGAAATTAGTTCAGTGGAGCGCAAGGCTTTTGTCAGGAGTAGAGACAGCTCCTCTGGCACAGATGCACAGGAGCCAGGCTAGGTGTCAAATATCAGGCCAAGATGGTCTACCCTTAGCCTGTAGGCAGTGGGAGCAAAGGTTTTTAAAAGAGGGAGGTGACCTCAGCTTCCAAATATGTTCTTAGGGAAGGTGAATCTCATGCAACATAAATTTACCTGGCTTCTACACTGAAAGGACCTCTCTTAATCTTGTTAGTCATTTGTTTATCCAAACTTCTCTTATTGTCAACTGTTGTTTATTTCTTCAATTATAATTTTAACTCACCCTCCTCGGGGTAGGGTAGGAATAGAATCAAGCCTATTTTCTGTCAATGGAGTAATTTGGCAACTCATTATGTCTCAACTTAATAGAATTGGCATAAAACACAACAAAAATCATGGTGCTGTTTAAAATATTACAGTTTTCCACAACATCACTGATAAAGATACATTTTTTACATCTTCTCTACACCAATAAAAATACAAATCTCAAAGTTTTTTGCTATGGTTCTCTCATTATTGTTTTTAACATGAAGTAAAATAAATGTTCCTTATCTGTGTTGAAACTAAATCACAAACAACCTGGTCTAATATCAACCAAAGAACATAAAATAATTATATTGAATATATATATTATTATAACTATTATAACTAAAAGAAAAGTTATATTTGATTAGTTCGGTTTTGTAGTAATTCTCTTTTTGTAGAATGTGACATAAATCAGCTTATCTCAATTAAAACCAAATAGATTTCTAATAGCATAAACTGTAGGCCTCCTTCAATATATCTGTTTACTATTTTAAAAATAATAGTGCAACAGGGAGCTGGAAAGCTTTTGGCTTCCTCACTTTGAAGGTGCAGATGTTGATCTTGGTATTGGTTCATTCTCTGGTGAGTGAGGTGACCATGGACAAGTTCCATCACCTATTAGATATGTCTATAGGAGGACCCCAAGGTCCCTTCAGCACTGCGTTTGTTGATTCCACACTTTCGTATAAGCTCTTCCAGCTTGAGCTACTGAAAAAAAAATATTCTTTTGACTCAAGATGTTACCAAGGTATAAAAAAAAAAAAAGCACTACAACTCTGCTGTTCCTCCCATTGGGACCTGATTCTTTGCTCCTCAAATTAAAAAAAAAAAAAAAAAAAAAATTCAGGACTGAGTGCGAAGACCCACTGGTTCCTAAAATTTACCCCACCATGTTAGTTTGGGAGTGGTTAAAAGGAAAGAAAAAATAGAACATTTCTTTCTCAAAAAATATTTTTCTGTCTCTGACTCCCTGCCGTGCTCTCATTTTAATGTGTTGGTGGCTAGGTCATTTTCGTTTTTTCTCCCAGATCTTCATGATCGCAGCTACCATATTTATGTAGAGTATCTGCAGAGAATTCTCTCCCACACAGCTAAGAAGAATTTTTGTTCTCAAAGCCATTTGTTGAAGTAACCATATGGATACTTCTCCCTCCTGTTATTCTGGTCTTGGGACTTTTTCTTATTTACATTCATCCTTGCTGCCTTCATTCTGTCCATCCACCCATCCATTAGTCCATAGACACACATGAATTATAGACCTATTCTCATGACACTTCTGTAGGGCTATGAGAAATGAAAGATCATGCAGAAGTATCTTCTTCTGAATAGGGCAGTAAGGTAGCTGGAAAGATTTCCAAGTCTTAACTTTGGAGGTGTAGATGGAGATCCTGGTATTGGCTTGTCCAGCATAAGTTTTTTGTCTTTGGACAGGTTACATCTCCTGTAAGATATGTGAAGGGTGTTGGCAAAAGAGTGGAGATTATCTTGCCCTAGAAGGAGAGAAGTCCAAGAACAGCCCACAAGAGGCTCTCCCTCAGCTCAATGCACTGATGCTGGGTGACTGTGGGAGTGACAGAGGGCAAATTAGTTCCTCACCTGAACCCTCGTTACTCATTGTACCTTGTCCTTATTTCCATAGGCACCAGAATTCTTTTTCTATTTCTGCCACCTTCCCTTTATCTTGCTTCATCTATGGCTGCTGGAAAAACAGTCATCCTTCATTGCTCTCAGATGTATATCATCTATAGGTATATCTATCAGCTATATGCATAATGCATCATGTAAAAAATAACTATGTTGAAAGTAGGACGCAATAGATCTACAGGACTGAGTAAATCTCATACATTAGAATATTTTCTTTGCAGTGCCTTATAAATCACAATGATCTCAAATATTCAGTGGAAATATCAACAAGTCTGATAGAGCTATTTGAACATGAAAGTCAAATTAACTATTCTAATTGTTAATTGGTAATATTTGCTGGGCACTTGCTACATGCCAGGTATAATGCTAACAGCATGAGAGGCATTATCTTATTTAATCCTCTTGACAAGCCTAGGAGGTAGGTGTCAATATCATCCACATGTTTCAAACAGAGAAATTACTATTCAGTAACATAACCAAGTTCTTACAGCTAAAAGAATGCTAAGCCAAGAGTCAAACCTAGTCAGGGTGGGTCCAGAGTTTCTCTCCTAGCCATCTTGTCTCTTTGATCCATTAAAAGCAAGCAAGCAAGCAAACAAACAAACAAAAAGCTTCTCTGTCATCTCCTGCTCTCCACCCATAAGAGGCAAATTAAGACTCAGGTTTATTGAGAACCATGCCTATGCTCAGAAAATCCATCATGATTGTCAGCACAGAATGCTTTCATTCTGACTAGATGATCATCGAACAAGTCCTTGAGGGCCATATGAGACCTTGATTCTGGTGTAAGCTGAACCACCGACCAGCTTCGTGACCATCTCTGAGCTAATGAGCCAAACAACTGTTTTTGTTTCCTCTCTTTATCTATTCATATGACTTTTTTCCTTCACATTTTTCAGCTCACTGTTTTGAAAAGTTGTGACTTGATATATGCAGCCTCCTCTTTCTCATAGATTCTCTCTGTCTAGCCAGACACTAAGCTCCTGTAGGCAGGAACTGTCTCATGTGAGATCTGCACCAGCACCTAGTGTTGGAGAACTGGAGTGAATTAACTGTTTCGAGATAGTTAGTGTCTTTTATTTTCTCCATCAATATCTGTCATGAGCATACCTCCCTCTCAGATGAAGAAAGAATTTTGGTGATAAACAATAATTAGTAGATCCCCATCAAGAGTTAGAAGAGGAAATCCAAAAAGTAAACAAACAAAACAGCAAAAGTAATTAAGAGCTGTCAGGCAAGTATCAGGAAGAGGTTGCAGCCCCAGCTGGATGGACACAGCTGGTCAGAGGCTGGAAGGAGCCCACAGCTTGGGGAGATGGAGTGTATGAGTGGGGAAGGAGAAGTGTCACCCTAGAAATGGACACATAAGGACAGACATTCATGACTTCATTTGAAAACATTTATTTATCACACCTTACATGTCACTAATATGGATTGGCTGTATCCCCCCACCCCCAACAAAATCTCATCTTGAATTCCCATGTGTTGTGGGAGGCACCCGGTGGGAGGTGGTTGAATCAGGGGGGCAGGTCTTTCCTGTGCTGTTCTCGTGATAGTGAATAAGTCTCACAACATCTGATGGCTTTAAAAACAGGAGTTCCCCTGCACAAGCTGTCTCTCTCTGCCCACTGCTGTCCATGTAAGATGTGACTTGCTCCTCCTTGCCTTCCACCATGATTGTGAGACCTCCTCAGCCATGTGGAACTGTAAGTCCATTAAACCTCTTTCTTTTGTAAATTTCTCAGTCTCATGGTAAGTCTTTTGTAAATTACCCAGTCTTTATCAGCAGCGTGAAAATGGACTACTACAGTCATGTACTGAGCTACAAGGATAAATAAGACACAGCCTGGTTTTCTGAAGGCTTACATCTGGTAGGGAAGAGAGAGATCTAAATAAATAAAATCAATCAATCAGTAAGATAAATAAAATAAAGAGGGTACAGATTAACCTGGAGACATAAATGAATGATCTGCTTCATGGTAGAGGTCAGGCCCGAGAAGCCTTATGCAAGGAGAGTCCTGAGGTTTTCACCTGGATAAGAGCAGGAGGTCATTCCAGTACCACATGAACCTAGGAAGCTGGCTGGCACAGATACTTGGCTGCAGGGACTTGCAGAGTTGGTTTCAGCTAGAGTACCAGGTGCTGTTGGTGGAGATCACAAAGATTGGGATGGGGGTATTTTTGGGTTCCATATGTCAGTCCGTAGGTCAGGAAGAGCAGATAGAAAAGAAGGAATTTGGCAAAATTATACAGATACTCTTTCATTACATCAAAACTTGTTGTTTCTTTTTTTCCTTAATTTCAGTAACAACAAACATTTATGGGGCATTTCCTGTATGTTGCACACTGTGCTTAGCTCTGCACATGTAGTAAGGGTTGTTTTGCAACCTACTCTATGGTAGGAAGCTGGGAAGGATTCAAGGAAGGTGACATTACTTTGTAAACCGAAGGACCTGAAAATCTGTATGCAAAGACAAGAGCACAAGCAAGAAATAACTAGACAATGCTATAAGAAACTGTAGGGTTAACTGCTGCTGCATCCTGAAAGTAGCAAGGTAAGTAGGGGTACTTTGCTTCTGCAAAAGGACGTCTTTGCAACTTAACATAGTTTTCATCTCTAAACACTGGACTGCTCTACGGGGCCTGAAGCAACATGGAGATTTGCTTAATGAACATACTGCAGACACAGGAGCTAAATGGTATTTATTAGTTTTACTTGTCCCTCCTATATTAACAAGTAATCACGTGCTGATGCCAGAGGGTTCAAGGATGAATGAAGTCTAGAAACTGATAGGACCTAAATAGTTAACAGTAAAACCTTGGGCCCTCTCTGAACCTTTCAAGGCAGCCAGTAAATTGAAAGCAGCAGTGAGAAAACAGAGCCACTTCTGCTCACCCATGGAAACAGTCAAGCTGCCACAATTTGCACAAGGTGCAACTAACAGATCAGCCTTCCAGAGGACCCGGTACACGCTGCACATTGCGGCGGTCTCACCTCGGTCATAGAGTCTCTGCCTCCCAGCTGGGCTGAAGGAATTAGCTTGCACACCAGAATATTAATGTCAGCATCTTTTATCACATGAGTTGGAGATTTGCAACCATTTGAAAAAACCACCAACTCTGCTTGTGATTATCTGTGATTTAGAGAAAGGGGCAAAGTTATCATTGAAAAAAAAGTCTGTCATCAAATGTGTTGATGGCAGCCTCTGTATAAGAAAATGTCACTGAAAGCACTTGGAATGCTTTCTTATTTATAAGCAATCATAACAATGTAAAATTAAACAAACCAAAAAATAAAAAACACCGAAAATTCTAGAAGGCGTTTTAAAAAGAGAATGAAAGGGATACTTCACCACTTCTACCCACCCCCCACAAATCCAACTGGCTATGAATTGGATATCAATGTAGACAGAGACACATCATAAAATATTTTGGGATTGTGTGCTGCTATTTGGTATATGTTGCCCATCTTGTTAGGATTGGGTGACAGGCCAAACAGGAAGACTCAGGGAAAGGTGGGGAGTAATGGGATAGGGTTAAACTGGGGGTAAGGTAGGACTCAGGACTCACCCAGTAGGTAGAGTCTTGCTTTCCACCATGGTCAGGACTCAGGGCAGCAGAAACCAACAAAGTCCAACAGAGAGAAGCCAACTTTGACACTGGACAAGATCTTCTTCAGGCATGAAACATCTCCTACTTTTAGGACGCAGATAATTAAGAACCCAGCCTCAGGTCTCTCAAGTTCTTACTTTCCTGTCACCAAATCCCAAAGTCAAAGCAATTTCTCCCTATGCTTCACAGATACTGTCTGAGGGTGCATCAAAGTCAACAAGAAACGTGCTCTCTGTCTTCTGGCCATGACCATTGTGAGACAGCAGGATGTTATTATTATGCACTCAGTGATGGTAAAAGTCTGTGCCCATAAAACCTATTACAACACAACTATCATGGAATTTTTTTTTTTTTTTTTGAGACGGAGTCTCACTCTGTTGCCAGGCTGGAGTGTCATGGTGCAATCTCGACTCACTGCAACCTCTGCCTCTCGGGTTCAAGTGATTCTCCTGCCTTAGCCTCCTGAGTAGCTGGAACTACAGGTGCGTGCCACCATACCCAGCTAATTTTTGTATTTTTCATAGAGACAGGGTTTCACCTTGTTGGCCAGGATGGTCTCAATCTCTTGACCTTGTGATCTGCCTGCCTTGACCTCCCAAAGTGCGGGGATTACAGGTGTGAGCCACCATGCCCAGCCTGCAGTTTTCTTTAAAAAAAAAAAAAAAAAAAGACTTCAAAATAAAATTCTGCTATAACTTTTCTCATATGAATACTTTTTGTATGTACCATATGACCCAGCCATCCCATTACTGGGTATATACCCAAAGGATTATCAATTATGCTGCTATAAAGACACATGCACACGTATGTTTATTGCAGCACTATTCACAATAGCAAAGACTTGGAATCAACCCAAATGTCCCTCAGTGACAGATTGGATTAAGAAAATGTGGCACATATACACCATGGAATACTATGCAGCCATAAAAAAGGATGAGTTTGAGTCCTTTGTAGGGACTTGGATGCAGCTGGAATCCATCATTCTTAGCAAACTATCACAAGAACAGAAAACCAAACACCGCATGTTCTCATTCATAGGTGGGAACTGAACAATGAGATCACTCGGACTCAGGAAGGGGAACATCACACACCGGGGCCTATCATGGGGAGGGGGGAGGGGGGAGGGATTGCATTGGGAGTTATACCTGATGTAAATGACGAGTTGATGGGTGCAGCACAGCAACATGGCACAAGTATACATATGTAACAAAACTGCATATTATGCACATGTACCCTACAACTTAAAGTATAATAATAATAAATAAATTTAAAAAATAAAAAAATAAAAAAATAAAAAAAAATCTTAACCTAGATAAATCATTTCCTTAAATACTTCATAAAGAGTGATGTGTAGTGCCTATCATGGTATATGTCTTCATTGAATCCCTCTCCAACTGCCCTTGGCCTCTTTAGGGATCTCTGCTTTGTCTTCTCTTATTTGTTACCCATTTTTTTTAATGTGCTAATAACTAATGATATGTTCTGCCTTACCTCACCCGACCCTGGAGAACGCCTGCATCAGCACCTACTCACCTTTTTCCCATCCACAGAAGACAGCAGTTCTGTACACTGCAATTCCCTGTGATGTGCTCAACTTATAGGCTGTGACACTTTAAGAGGCAAGTCAATCCTAGTCTCATAATGACACACCATTTTGTGTTGGCATTGTCATTGAGAACTCTTCCCTGCCTGATCTTCCAGCATGTCAGTCAATATTCATTAGCCAAATGTAAGCTGAGTGTCTGTTAAACACTCAGTGGCAGGCACTAGATGATATTCACCCGCATGCTGGTCGTGGTAACATGGAGTCAAATAATATCTAGTGCCCACCATCAGAGAGCATTAGGTGAAGACAGGCACAGAAAGAGTTGATCCTAGTGTCATGGTAGTGACATGCACAAATGTTATGCAGTGTATGCTGTAATGCCTGGCTGAAAAGCTTCACTGTAGAGATTGATGGGACTCTGCAGATCTGGCTATTGAAATGTTCCTGGATCCTTTTGCTCTTCCTCATCCTTCTCTGTCACCTTGTATAGCCCAGTCCCAAAATTTACTGAGCCAAATGGTTTTCTGTCTTTAAACTCCAAATTCCACCCATCGCTATGGACAGTTGACTTATCTTCTACTTTGCTAAACAATTCCAAGACTCCCTACCAAGATCCCATCCCTTTCCTTCTCTCTACAACCAATAATCTCTTGGACTTCAGCTATCTTCATATCCTTCATGCCTCCACGGTAGGACATCTGCTCTTTCCAAGGCTAATTCCTCCTGATTTCATTGAGTTCTGCCTCCTTCTCTAAGAGCTCACTGTTCAACTAACCCCCATCTCTCCAGTGTTGTCAATTAGTCTCTCTCTGTTGCTTTTTTTTTACACATGTATGTCTTAATCTAAAATATCCTCTCATGTGCTGAGGGTTTTTAAAAAACAATGGTTTAGATTTTTTCTTCCCATCTTACTATGGCAGGTTCATATTATGCCTCTTAAAGGCTCCCAGTGTTGTGCCCATACATGCATATTTTTTAAAGGAAAGATGAATGAATGAATTCCATGATACCTGTAGTTACATAATAATGGTCTAGTGGTGATATAGTAAATAGTGTATAAATTTGGGACTCAGTATTGTATTCTATACATCATCTAAATGACCTTAGGAAAGTTACTTGAATTTTCTCTGCCACAATTTCCTCATCTGCGCAATAGGGATAATGACATTTATCTCACAGGTAAGTCCATGAAGATCAACTGAGATGACAGATCTAAATTACTTGACATAGTCATTTTGTCACAGAGTGAATTCCCATAAATGCTAGTTCCTGCTACTTGAATTTCAGGAAATAATAGTCCACATAGACTAAATGAAGGCCAAAGTTACAGTAGTTATAAAGCAGTTATAGAGACTACTCTGGCCAAAGTATCATATTTGTTTAAGGTATTAGAGCAATACTGGTGAACACATAAGTGACCAATTTACACACAGATATATCATTTTAGTATATACTCAATGAAGTAACATATTTTATAGTACATTATTTTGTCTGGGGATTGTTTTGTAGAAGGAGGCAGAGTGAATGATTGAAGCACATTGTTGTTTAATTGAAAATACTACTTTCACCTTATGCAAAACAGAGGCATATTAAATCACTGATTTCAAAAAATGTAAATTCCAGGTCAGTAGAGTCATTTGGCGACAATTGATGTTTTATAGGTCTGGATAAAAAGGAGGTGTCTACTCCTATTTCCAGGAAGAATAACATTTCTAAAAGACTGCCATAAGCTCTCATCTGCAAAATTTCATCAATTTGGGACTTTGTCCTTAGGATAAAAGTAGACTCTTGTTCTTTCTGTTAAGGTGCTAACCGAAAAACAGCAGGCCCACATGAAAAGGAGGCATATTTAACATCTTAACAAAGTACATGGTTTTTAAGCAAGGGGCATTGTATATATTTTCATAAAACAACATATTTGCAATGGTAACATAGGCAGGCATTCTTTAGGCTGAATCTCTATTTCCTTCTCTTATAGCCTTGATTCCCTCTGGGCAACACATAGTTAAATACATTCCGGTTACTACAGGATTTTGAAACTTAAGAACAAGAAAGGAAAACGAGTAAGAAACTCTATAAGTCAACCTTTCTTCTTCTATCTCTATACATCATTTCTCCCATACAACCATCTAAATTATTTGGGATTCAGTGAAGGTTAGACAACAAAGTTTAATGAGTCCTCTTGTGAATTGAAAAGTGCCTAGCACTTAAATGTATTGAATCTCAGGGCTTCTGTCATTCCCTGATCTGGTCCATAATTGGCCAAAAAGAAATTATTGACACTAGTACTGAGGTCGTTTCTATAAAAATATGAAATCTTATCCATGTAATTGACAAAATACCACTAGCGATGTAAAGGGAACATGCCATTATGTTTGCATAAATATACTTTTAAAAAAGTATCTTATTTGGTATATATTTTATGAACAAATACCCACCACCAGAGAGGCAAATGACCTCTTCGTCCTCAGATCTCACTGTTCTCTGTAAAGTCTGTAATGCTTTCCTTATAGAATAAAGATCATAGACTTCAGGGAAACATCTTATGTCAATGAAGGCCTTTATTGTATTGTTTCTTTCCTTCTCATTTGTTCCTTTTCATTTTTAAATATAAATTAACCCTCTCTTCCTTTATCTTGCATGTTCGGATTCTTAACTAGATCATTAACTCTTCAGAAGACAGCAGCCAATATCTACCTCTAATTGACATTCATTAATAGCAAAGACATACTCTGCAAAGAGCAAGACTCTAACACATTGATTCTGTCTCTTGTTTTCTCAACCTATATTGGAAACACCTATGTTTCACTTCTTATTTCTGGAGCCAGATTGACTGTGGTCCTGTTGTGGATCTCTACAGATATAGGAGGAAGATATTTCTGAACATGGTGGAGGGAGATGCCTCTGCCTGTTCCTCCCATTAATCTCCAGCATCACCTACCCCATATGATACAACGTGACATCCAAATGTCCTTGAGGGAATATCAAAATCTATAAAGGCTAGATGTGTGATAGAACATGAAACACAATGGTGTACAAAATGAGCTATACAAACTGTGAATTCAACATCACAGTCTTTTGTTCCATTAAAAAACGCTAATTTTTCTTCAAGATAGGGATTACAAATAAAGGTTTATAGCATCTTGTGGTAAGTCTACCAATAGTACGTAGACCAGCAATCTCCGACCTTTTTGGCACCAGGGACTGGTTTTGTGGAAGACAGTTTTTCCACAGACCAGGGTGGAGGATGGTTTTGAGATGATTCAAGCACATTACATGTATTGTGCACTTTATTTCTATTATTATTACACTATAATATATAATGAAATAATTACACAACTCATCATAATGTAGAATCAGTGGGAGCCCTGAGCTTGTTTTCCTATCCCATCTGGGGATGATGGGACACAGTGACAGATCATCAGGCATTAGATTCTCAGAAGGAGCATGCAGCCTAGATCCTTCCCATGTGCAGTTCAAAACAGGGTTTGTGCTCCTATGAGAATCTAATGCTGCCACTGACCTGACAGAGGCGGAGCTCAGGCGCTAATGCCAGTGATGGGGAGCGGCTGTAAATACAGATGAAGCTTTGCTCACTTGCCTGCCACTCACCTCCTGCTGTGTAGCCCAGTTCCTAACAGGTCACAGACAACACTGGTCCATGGTCCAGGGGTTGGGGACCCCTGACATAGACTATTTCCTTGCCTCCCCCCCAGCCATTTCAGCCATGCTATGTTCCTATGTGAGATAAATTATTTTAGATAGTAACAAGATTATTTTTTAATTTTCCAGAGAAAAGCATCATCCTCATTTCCCATTTCTTTGTTAATCAGACAGTGAATAACCTGTGGAAAGATTATGCCAGTAAGTGACTCTACTAGATCAAGAATTAATTTTTTCCCTTAATAGGTAATTGGGTCTCAGTAAATTCACAAACTGTAATCAAATATCAGGGCAACTTGCTAGCATACTTGATGGTTTCTTCATTATTTAATACATCTCATGGAATTTTGGAGCTGGGAGAGAGTTTGAGCAGTCTAGTGAAGCCTTCTGGCTTCAGGGAAGACATTCAGAAGTAATTTCAAACATAGGAAGACAAATAATTGTTGATATGACTCTGCATAGGCTAAAATGGCAACCACATGGCACTCCAACCCAGTCAACCTCATAGATACCTGTTCTTTCCTCCCCATCACTATGTACATTTCAACCTATTTTAGAAGGAAATTTATTTCATTTCCTTCTAAAGGAATGGATTTCTTTTTACAAAGCTTTTCTTTGATGTTTCAACATATTGTTTTCTTCCAGATTAAAAAAAAAAAGATTCATATTCCTAAATTGTGGGGCCTTTTTACTTGCCTTTCTGTTGTTACCCTTCTCTTAAATATAAATGCTTTGTTTATTTGCATTTGTCTTCATAGTTTGTTTGCTTGGCCTGGTCCTTCTACGAGTTATTTAAAAATATATTGATCTTGAAATATTACTTCTACTCCTTAAAAAAAAAGTAATGCAATCACATTTAGGAAGGCATAAAAAATGGAGAAGAAAAATAAAATTAGTAAGGGTCTCACTATGGTAGGATAATCCCTGCTATTGTTCTGATATACTTCTTTCCTGTCTTTTTACTAATACAAAATTTTGTATTGCTTATAGTCAGAATTTTTCTTGCTCTTTACCAGTCTGTATTATAGCAAAAGCATTTTCAAGTTTTTGTTAGTCTTCATAATCACCAATTTTTAAATCATCTCATTGAATGGCTTTAACATTCTTCTATTTTATGACATTTAAGGGCTGTTTCTACATTTTGTGATTCTACATAATGCTGTAATGAACAACCCTGTATGTATACTTAAGATTATTTCATTAGAATCAGTTTCTCAGGAGACTAAAATGCATAAATATTTGAGGATTTCAATATGCATTGTCAAATTTCTTTGTAAAAGATTTGTATCCATTCAGATACAATTCAGAGTGAAACAAATAACAATATTTGGAACTATTAATTTCTTCTGACCCGCACCATCAAAGTCTGTTATACACTTTTAAAAATTGAAATTTAACAGACCAATGTATCATTTTTAAAAGTTTAGATTTCTTTTCTTTATAGTAAGAATAAATGTTTTCCTTATAATTATTTTCCTTTGTAAATTATCTTTTCTCTGTATTTGTCTATCTATTGACTAGTCATTTTAGGCATTTAAAAATATCTGCGTTCAGTTTTTTAAGAAACCTGAAATGTAGGTACCGGGTCTTATAACTTGAATGCATCTGTTTTTTTTTCCCCCTATTTTTCAACTTCCATCATATCCCCTAATTTTAGTTTACTGTAATTCGAAATATTCATTCTGATTTGCAAGATAGCACAGTTTTTCTCTTTTTTAAGGAGCTTTACTTCTTTCATGATTTCACTTTGCTGATTTGGTCTCCTGTAGTAATTTTCCGTTTTGGCATTATCCTTCAGAAACTTGGCCTGTTGTACACTTTCTGTAGTTCTCATCCACAGTATAGTGCCTGCTTGAATCTAGGATCACCTCCTAATTAGTTTAACCACGGACTGCCAATCTAGAGTGGCCTGCCAGCCTAATTTCTGCCCCCAGTCATTAATAGAAAGCCCTTTAAGGCTATATCAAATAAAAAAAACCTTGTCATGTAACAGATTTCCTCTTCATCCCATGACACATCGTTCTGACTGTTGGGACAATAAAATAATAGGAAGAATACAAGGCTGGTGGATGTGATTTTGTTCTCTTGGCTACAGACTTTTCATTCCCAAGGTATAACACTCATGTCCGTTAGCTAAGCTCTGGAAAGAAATAATCAGAAACAGGCGATGGCCTCGAAAGCATCATGGAATCAGTTCCTGAGCAATTGACTGCTCTCCAAAATGATGCCCGGGCATGTTCAAGGGAAATTCAAAAGAGTATAAATGTGGCAAGTCATGTCTGGGGCAAAAGATGTATCACAGTGCGACATAGGATATTCATTAGAGTGAGCAACAGAGCAGGGATCTGTGATTTCAAGACCTGCAGGTCATATCGGTACGACAGCCTGCTAATTTCTTAAGCTAGGGTTGTATTATTCTCTACCCTTTGGTCAGTCTCCTAAGAGATGGTCACTGTTTTCATTCATCCACCTTAAACATGTAAGAGGCAACAGGGCTGAGGAGAGAGTGTGGGCTTTGTGACCAAACAGACCTGTATATTCATGAGCAAATGACTTAATGTGTTTAAGACTCGACATCTTCAACTGTAAAATGGAAACAATAGAAATCTACTTGCCCAGGTTATTGTGAACATTAAAAGTAGTGTGTAAAATGTCTGGTTCAGGTCTTAGCAAATGGTGGGTTTCCATAAATGATATTCTGACTGCTATTGCTGTTTTTATTAGTGTACAGGGTTAACTCTTGAGCTGTGACCTTGTTATACATCAGAAATTACCCTTTGGAGAGCTGAGCTGAGATCCAAGTGGGTAGAAACTGCTAATTCATACTGCAGTGCTTGTGGCTGGGAGTGGGAAAAAATATTAATCATTCCCACATCGGTGCTACTTTCATCAGGGAAAATATTTTCTGTTTTTTTTTTTTTTTTGTATTTTCACTGTATTATATTTTTGCAGGATATGTAATGTTGATTATAGTAGAAAGGGGAAAGAGAAATTTGCAATATTGCTATTTAGCTATTTGCAGGAGTCAAGAAGGCACAGGGATGGTTTCATTAACCTTTGTACTCCCTGGAAATCATGATAGTGCTATCTGTAATCCAAAAAGTGATACACAGTATCGTTTAGCTAAAGGAAATACTCATTTACTTATACATCTCTAAACTAGATCTACCCTAAGGATCAAAGTCTTATTTATTAAATTAGAAAACAGACTTGAAAAAGTACTTAAATTCATGATCAAATTCCCCTCCTCACTACTTGCCTAACTTTTAAAATAAATAGAATGCACTAGGAAAGTAATAAGAAACAAAAAGCATGGATCAATGATTTCAGCCTGATAATGTAGGCCCCCATAAAAAGGGAATGTTTAGACATCCCTTGCCATCACCTCTAAAGACATAAAGCACTGACAAGAAATTCCAGTCGACAATGACTGAAAATAGATTGGCAACCATAAATTAAAATTAAGGAGCTTAAATATGATTTAAAATTATTTAATCTTGATGATTTATGCTGGTTCTCAGAGGCAATTGTTGACTAACGCTTATGTTTATTGCTCTTTTGACTTTTTTAAATTACAGTAAACCCAAAATTCAATTATACACTCTAGTATATATTTCGAGCAATAGTATTGTAAATAAAAAGGGAGCCAATTAATAATGTGCCTAGTCTAGCAAAGTTAAATCAAGTATAATACAAAACATGGAATAACTTGATAGAAATTTGAAAGCTGCAGGAAAGATCCCGTCTGCTTATGCTGGAAAATCTGAAGATTGGAAATGATGATCCCTTTTTCTTTTTTAAAAATAGAAGAGCTCTTTAGTAAATGACTTCTAACAGGTTACATAAGCTATAACTTTCTAAGTTTAGAGGTGATTAAAATCTATATATTCGAAAACTGCAACTTTCTGATCAATAATCAAGTTGTGATTTTTAAGCAGAACTTGATTGTTTTGGGGGTTTATCTCCTTTAACATCTCCCACTGGCATATGCTTTGAGAATGATATAGGCCGATCCAGCTGTGTTTTGGGTTCCTTAAACATCTCACACTATTCCTCAAATGTTTGGGGTTTGACAAAACCCCAAATGCATTTGGCCAAGCACATTTTCTCTTGATTTTTAAACACATGTGGGTTTTATGGGAAATTTAATCCATGTGTTTTTGATTCCTTTACACTTAACTCATCAAAATGTTGTTGTGTAAGGTCTCTTTGATGTCCAAGAAGCTTTTGGAGTTTTTGCTTTTTTTTTTTTTTTTTTTTTTTTAATGGGACACTTTAATCCTTTTTTCTTAGAAACAGGAAGTTGCACGATGCCAAGAAAAAAATAAGTGCCCGCAAAATACGATGGTGTTTGAGCATTTTAAAACCCTAGGGTTCAATTTAGTTCAGAATTTTACTGACATAAGTCTCCTGGTCATTAATTTCTTGTTAAATTTGTTGCTTCTTGGAGGTTTTTGAAACAATAAAAAGTTATGTTTTTCATCAGGAGAAAAGATAAAGGTGGTAAAAAATCACAGAGGGTTTTTAAATGAATGGTGACATACTATAAATGAAGTTAGCATTTCAACCTCTCTACGTCTACTAAAAGAAGAGGCTCTGTAAATTGAGGATTAAGTATGCCTTGCTCTATATGCCACGTGGGGGCCTGGAGAAAGGGTTACAGTGAAAGGAAAACTCACTAAAAATGTCAAAATAGGGTTGAGCTTAGTTTTCCCAAATGTTGGGAAACAAGTCCACAGGCTTTAATAGCATTTGTAATTCAGAGTGTCACAAAGAAATTAGAAAAATGTCATATATGTGCATATAAATGGAGGGTTATAAAATGAGAAGTGTGTGGACAAAGGAAGGCATCATGGTGGATTTCTGTGAAATAATAATAATTGTACTTGCCTTCTAGAATGGCCATGAAGTTTAAATTAGTTAATGCATATAGCATACTTAAGACAGTGCCTAGCACATTGTAGGTGCTCAGTAGGTGTGACTAATTTTATTGTTCAGAGTCAGACTAAATCTAGGTTTGATTCTAGTTCCAGGAGTTATTGTAACCTTGAACAAGTCCCTTCTTCCCTCAACCTCAGTGTCCTCCTCTTTCAGAAGTCCTCTAAGAATTACTGTGAGGTTTATGTGAACATGATATAGCACCTAGGGGTCTTTTATGCATTAATACATGAAATATCATCTGTTTTCCTATGAAGAAGGTACAAGCCCAAAGTCTCAGAACTGTAAATAATTGACCAAGGGTTTGAACTCAATTCTTCTGTTAAATAGTCCTTGTTCATGCTATTGCTTTTTAAGAAAACAGGCAACACATCGTAAAAATAGAAACAAAGAACAAGAAATAGAAATGCTGATGGTTTTGTAAGAACTGTCAGGGGCCAATACCTTAATATAAGACCTACCATTACTTCTCTCTTTGAGGGTCATCCATTTGAAATGTGATAATCTTTCCAGAATCATGAAGTTAGACCATGCTGAAGCAAAGAAAAGAGTTGTGTTTATGAAAGACAATTTTTCTGGTGACATGGTCTCCATTTTGCCAGTTCTGAGCCTAGACATGCCAGAAGAGAAAGCCGATGGAGCTCTTTTCTGTGCTCTCTTAGTTAGCTCCCTCTTTTATAAAGCTCAAATTTGAGATGAAATGTTAGAATTTAATGCTAGGGGCAAGGAGGACAGATAGAAACTATTATTACAGAGATCTTGTTATCGCTCCAATAATATTGTGAAATTGAGGAAATATGTCTCATCAAAATCATTAGCTTCACCCCATTCTATTAACATCATCAGAATTTGTCTACCAATTAAAATGACAAAAATTTTCTCTTACAATGCCTGGAGGTTATCACTAATCATCAGTGCCTCCAGTTCACTGATCCGGGAGACTGGAATAGCAGTGGAGGTTGACAAATACCTAAATAATTTGTGTATTTTACTAGTTACTTGCGTATGAGGTAGGTAAGAATTAGCTAAGATTACCTGCCTATCAGGTAACTAATGAAATACACAACTCGTTTAGCTATAATCAATTTGTTAAGTAAACAGAGCAGGAAATACTGACATTTCACATCTCAAGAACTATGGCCAATTTTAGATCAACCAGAAATGAAATTAATAATGTAAATTGAAGATAAACTTTTCTCAAACTACAAAATTATTACATTGTATTGTACTTTCAAAAACATCTTTTGGGCAAAGTGAGTGGCCTGTATTATGTTTTATTGGGAAGAAATCTATGCTTATGTTGCTTTTTTGCTTATACTTTGTACAAGTCCATACACAAAACGATAGTCTTGTTTTCATTGTAGGTTCCATGAATGATAACGTGGAAGAATAACTTACCATAAATTATTGATAAACAATATGATAGATGATAGATTTTCAACCAAATTCTCACACTGTTAGCATTATTTGCTATTTATATATTTATTTAAATAATAATAACTAACATTTATTGAACAATTGACATTTATTAGGTACTGTTCTTGGTATATTACAGAAATTAGTCCATTAAATCTGCACATGTGGATATTATTATTTTCATTTTACAGATTAACATTAACAAACTAGAGTTGCAGGTTAAATTACTTGCCCAAGATTACTCAGCTGGTAAGTGGCAGTGCCTGGAATACAAAGCTTTTACCTAAATATGGATTATTTGAAAGGGTCACCCTTTCTATGACTCTTGGGTTATAAGCATAGCTTTTCTCCTTTGCTTTGATTGGCCCCCCATGGATATATGGTACAGACTCCTTGGGGTAGTGTCTGTGTTTTTTTAATCTTTGTGTCTCCAAAGGACTAAGCAAGTTCCTTGTCCACAGTTGTTAGTTAGTAAGTACCAAATCTCACTTTCTTTTGTTTCAAATGAAAATGTGTCTCTACATAGTAAATCTGACCATAAAGATTGTTTTGCAGAAATGTGATGTTCACAGGTTTTAATAAGTCACGGAGAGGGTCAAAAGACCAGGCCAGTGTCAGCCATCTGGGAGAGGGAGCAAATAATTCTTCGAAGGTTTGTGCACAGGGAAAGCCTGGACAGCATGCCTTGGAAATGAACGAATAAACTGAGCCCTGAGCCTTGAATTACTTGGTACTGCAACTTTTCATGATGCTTCCCATCATACTTCTAACTGAACAAACCAAGGATGCAAGTCCTCTCCAGAAAGCGTTATTACAATATTGAAAACTGAACTCCAGACTCAGTAAAAAAAAAAAAAAGGCAACAGAAAAACAAACAAACAAACAAAAAAACTAAGGCAACAGGAAGACTAGGTAATTGTCATGCTTCATGATACAGAAAGCCTTAGAACTTATTTAGTGATTAGTTTCTTTCACTACACTTTTTATTTTGAATAATTTTAGATTTATAGGAAAGTTGCTAAGATAGTATAGACAGCTGCTGTATACACTTCACCTAGTGTTCCCTAATGCTAAAATCTTATGTAACCATGATTGGTAAATTTGTCAAAAGCTAAGACATTAACATTGGTACAATACTTCTGTGGTTTGGATCTTTGTCTCCTCCAAACCTCATGTTGAAATTTGATCTGCAATGTTGGAGGTGGAGCCTATAAGGGAAGTGTTTGGGTTACGCAGATGAATCTTTCATGAATAGATTAATGCCCTATCTGGATGGAAGTAGGGGTGAGTGAGTTTTCACTCTATTAGTTTCCAAGGCAATTGATTGTTAAAAAGAGACTGGCACCTTCCACTCCTCATTCTTGCCTCCCTCTCATGCTGTGATCTCTGCACACTCTGGCTCTCCTTCACTTTCTGCCAGGAGTGGAAGTAGCCTGAGGCCTTTACCAGATAACCAATCTTGAACATTTCTAGACATCAAAATCACAGCCCAAATACATCTTCTTTTCTTTATAAATTACTCAGTCTCAGGTATTCCTTTATAGCAACACCAAATGGATTAAGACAAATACTATGTACTCAACTGCAGACTTTATTTGGTTTTCACCCGTTCTCCCACTCATATCCTTTTCTGCTTCCTGGTCTAATACGGGAGACCACACAGCACTTAGCTGTCTCATCTTTTAGTCTTCTCTAACCCGTGACATTTTGCGCATCTTTTCTTTTTCATCAGTTGGTGTCAACTTTAATCTAAGAACAGGAGTTCTTAGATTAAACTATTTTATGTGCATGTGTTTGTGTGTGCATATACAAAGAATGGTCAGGGATAGTTCTCTGGAGGTGACACTTAAGCAGAGACCTAAATTTAAATGAGAAGAACCAAAGGATGAAAAGATCTAGAAAAGAATTCCAGGTGGAGTGGGCAGCAAATACAAAGGCCCTAAGGCAGGGAGGCAGGAAGAAATGTGATACGTTCAAGAGTCATGGAAATCCAGGATGGCTGGCGTGGAGTGACAAGAGGGTAAATATAGGGAAGAGATTGAAGAGATTCAACAGGTAGCTAGGGCCAGATCTTGCACGGCTTGGAGACCATCATTGCAAATGTAATATTGATAAAATGATAGAGGCAGGAGGCAGAAAAATTCTAGGTAGACAGGGGCACGTCCCTGGCAAAACTCCACCTTCCCTGAAACCTGCAGCTCAAAGTGAGAAGTTCTATCCCTGTTTCCTCGTTGAAATGTTGCCTTTTCTGAAACTTCCCAGGGCCTCCTTCCCCGCATCCTGTCCCTATAAAGACCCCAGACTCAGCCGGCAGAGAGGAGAAGCAGCCAGACATCAGGAAGAAGTGGTTGAACATCAGAGAGAGAAGCAGCTTGACTTCAGAAGAGAAGGTAGAGAGGTGACTTGACTTCAGGGGAGAGCAACCTTCCCTTCCCATCCTCTTTCCAGCTCCCCTCACCACTGATAGCCACTTTCACCACTCCACAATATTCTCCACATTCACCATCCTTCCATTGGCCCACATGACCTCATTCCTCTTGGGCACTGGACAAGAATTCAGGACACACTGGGTGCGGGTCACCAAAAAGTCTGTCACACTGCCTTTGCCCTTGCTGGCAGAAGGCATCCACCCCATGTGACAAGGCAGAGGGCCCAATGAGTTGATAACACACTGCTCTCTGCAAACAGCCAAGATAAGAGAGCATTGTAACATGCCCTCTGGGCCTTGGGGTCAGTGGTATTCCCCACCTGAACACTGCTGTGGGGCCTGCATAGTGTTTACTCCTACAGGTGCCAAAGTTCCTGCACTCTCTCACTCCAGTTCCTGCACTCATTTGCTCACATGCTCCCTCCCACGAGGGGTAGACAGAGGCAGGCTGAGTAAACGAGGCACCCCTGTTGCTAGTCCCACAAAGGGGTCAAGAAAATATCCTGCATCAATATGTTTTCCAGAAGATTCCCTTTGTACCTTTTACAACAGAAAAAATCATTCTCCAAAAATTAACTATAGGTGGAATTAAACTGTGACTACACATATTTAGACATTTCTCTGACCACCAGTACCAATCCATGCTCATTCTTGAGAAGTTAGGCAGATACCTGGCTGCCCTCTGAGACTGTCCAGCAATACTTGCTTTTCCATGTGAGGACCAATCTGAACAACCTAAAAGGAGTTGCCAATATTGTATAGCTCTCTAGGTGCTTGACGATCTATTAGCTGTTACATCTTTCCTTCCCCCTAGAAACTATTTCTCTACCTTAATCTACCTCCACCTCCATTGCTCTGACAATCAAATTTATGCAAGTTACCAAATATGATAACATTAAAGTGAATCATATGATTATTTTCATGATCTGAAGAAAAGATTATATCCTTGTAAGAGAAGGGTAAGAAAGTATGTAGTCTCAGAATGATTATTTTCTCTCCAATTCCTTCCTTAAAGTGGCTTGTGCAATCTCTTGATTTTCTTCTATTGAGCTATATAGTTCATGATCTGAACACCACTCCATCACTGGACCTTTGTCTTATATATGATAGCCAACAAAAAAGAGTGGTTTGTGAGCCATCGGTGTTGTTGCTTCTGCAAAAGCTGTTGTATAAATAAAATTGGAAAATTTCAAAAGCAATAAGTAAAATTTCAGCCATCTCTCTCAGTAGAGTTCTTCAAATCTTCTGTCATCCACAAAAATAAAGTGTATAAATTGGAATTGATTTTTTATAAAGCCTTCATAAAAATAAATCTAAACATTTAGAAACATCTGTTGGATGGCTCAAGAACTGTATTTTTATTATTTTTGAAAGAGTTCACCTTTAAAGATCTGGGACCAATTAAATCTGACAATGTACAAAATCAGTCAGACATACAGATATACAAAATGGGAAGGGATCATCACAAATGTGCTTTTCTTGTTGATCTTAGGCAACCTCAACTTTTCACTGCATAGCACAGGAGGTACTACCATGGGCTTTAGAGATGTACAGTCCTGGTTTTACCTCCTGGATCTGCCACTTATTTGCTCTGTGACCTTGGATAAGTTACTGAAACATTTCTAATCTTCAGTTTATGGATTTTTTTATATGGAAATAATAATATTTCTACCATCTAGAATGATTGTGAAGATTAAATGAGATAATTTACATCAAGGGTTTAACGTATTTTAAATGGATTTAACTCATTTAAATGGACAATAAAAGTTAACTATTAACATAATTATTATTATTAATAAAATCAAATATTTATGACCCTTATTATGTTAAATGCAATACTGCAAGAACTGTAAAATATTCAGCATAGTTTCCTTTTAGAGAACTGGGACCTAGTCACAAGCAAAGTTTACTGTAAGTAGAAGATCTAATAAGAAAAATAAAAGGGATTTAGAAAGGAAATGGATGACTAATTGTCAAGGACCTATAGAGTCAAAAACGAAACCTTTAAAAGTAAAGATACGCAGGATTCAAAAAGGCTGGGGGGAAAGGAGAGGTATTCTATTATTGTGCTTAAAGACTACACAGTTGCAAATTACATATTAAAGATTGTATTAATAGAAAACAGTTATTGTTAAATGAATAGTTACAGTGATAAAAGTAAGATTTTGATAAGAGATAAATATGGAGATGATTAACAGCAGTTAACTAGATTAATTAATGTCAATTAAATATACTGAATTAAATATACTGAAGCCTTTACATAAATCAGAACTCTTTTTTTTTTTTTTCATGAGAAATTCTTGTAATGGGTTGGAGTGTTTTTGTTAGACTTGATTGCTCCTTTCACTCAGCAACTCTGATCTTGTTGAGCAGTTGTGATAAGGCCAGCTGCATCTGAAATGAGCATGTATCAGTATTGTAACACCTTTAGGTCTATCACCCCTACAAAACCCTTGTCACTTTAGTTTAATTGCAAATTCCCTGGAGAGCCTCCTCTAATGACCCATTTACATTAAAGCTTTTAAATTAGATTTCAATCTTAATTTCACTTGAAATGTTACCCTGGAGTAATCATTCCATTATAAATCATTTTATTTGATTTTATGGAATTGCTCAATTACAAGAGAAGTATTGAAATAAAGTGCAGCTATATTGAGACAAGCAGAGAGACAAAAGCAGAATCTGTTTGACTTTGGGAAAATGTTATCAGTCAGGGCAAAACTTAGTCATTTATAAGCTACACAATGTCTTACAGTACTGAACTGTGAGATATTTTGTACCAGAGATAATTGGAGTAGTCTGACAGTTTGAATGGATATTAAGGTTTTAAACTTGGGCAGGAAGCATAGAAGAATACCAAGATCATTCCAGATCAAGGCAGGATGCTTATTTTCTTTCTGGACATATTGCTCACCCAGAGAGGCCATCTCTAAGACAGAGTGGCATTTCAGAAATTACCTTCCTCTTTAAGTCTGTATTCCATTTATATATGTATGTGCTATTGAGTCTCCTTTGATTGACGGGTCCTGTAGTACATATTATTTAGGCTTCACCCTCTGCATGGCAACTTTCCTATACACTTAACATGAGAACTTTCTCACAATGTCTTTTTAACTTACTTTGGGATGGGTCAAGATGCTTTTTGTTATTTAAAACTATGCCACAATACATTCTTCAGTTAACAAATATAAAAAGGAAAAGAAGGAAAGACAGACAGGACTTTTATATGGATAAGCAGTAAACAAGTGTTAGAATTGGAAGGGACTGCAAATACAAAAGTCCAATCATCAAATTTTAGAAGAGGTTGCTGAAACTTAGAGTTAGTTACATGACCCTTCGGGTTCAGTAACAATTCTAATTACTAACAGAGCAGGAAGTATTAATTAGGAACTTGACTGTATTTCTTCTCTATAATGTCAATATTTCACTCTAATAACTCAGACTTCTTTAAAAAATTTCAAAAGTTTCCTTAAATTCTCTGTAAAGAAATGAAATGATGACTGTAAACACCAACTAACAATAAGGAAGGCATTGTCATAGGATGCAGACTGTGTCATTTATAAATGTTTTTCAAGATTTTCCTGTGTGGCCTGACACGAGGTCAATTTTTAAGTAAATGTGCTGCATGTACTTACAAGAATGTATATTGTCTATTTGTTGCGTCCTGGGTTCTACTTGTTTATTCATTCATATATTCAGGAAATATTTAATATCTACTATGTTCCAAGCACTCAACTAGGCAGTGGGGTGGAGGCTATAACAGCGAACCCGAAAACAAAATCCATGACTTCTGTCAGCTTGTTAATATTATCACATTATCTATGGTCTTACTAATTTGTGTTCTTTTTGAGAACTGATTTTCTGAGAGACATGTGTTAAAATATCCTCCTATGATTATGGATATATCATTGCTTAGAATTCTGTCAGTTTTTTCTTTAATTCCTTCAGCTAAGTTTTTAAGTGAAGACAAACATTGATATAGCTTATCAGTGAAATGCACCTTTTACGTTTAGGAATGTCTCTGTCTTGATGATTTGTGCCATATTTTTTTTTGTCTGATATTAACATGTAGAGAGCAGCTTTCCTTTGAGTTGTGTGAAATATCTTTTAATAATCCTTCATCGTAAAATTTTGTATTATTTTCTTTCAAAAGTATTTCTTTTAAAACAACACAGGCATTTTTGGTTGTTTTTCTATTTTATTTCAAGCTCCTAAGCACAGCATTTTGTCAGCTCCATTTTTGTTTCTGGTAATCTTCTACTTTATGCACCCATTTTCCCCTTCTAGTCTGTGTTGAGGATTCCTTAGGTCTGGTGCACAAATATTGTCCTGGGATTTTTCTTTGGATGCCATATTTACTCCTAAATTTATTGTTTTATTTTGCAAATCTACATCTTCCGGTAGCTTCTTAAAAGAAACCATGTAGGTAGTAAGTACGTGATATTTTATATATTTGGAAATTTTCTTTTTTGGCTTCATTCATGTTTGATTGATAGTTTGGTTGGGTATAGAAATTATTTTCGCTTTGAATTTTTAATTGCTGCCTTGTCTTCTAGTTCCCAGTGTTGTTCCTGAAAATCTAATGCCATCTGACTCCTACTTCTTTGTAGTCAACTATCTTTTTATCTTTTTAGAAGCTATTAGTACTGCAAACTTGCAAATGGAATAATTGGCTGGCTAGGGTGGGAAGGAGTTTTGTTGACTATTCACATTTTCAACCAATTCCCCTTCAACCAATTCCCCTAATTTTAGCCCTTGCTTTATTCTCCTTCTACCATGTTCCACTAAATCATGTATTTTTATTTCTTGATGCCTTTTAGGTTTCTGCCTCACCAATAAGCATGCTTTGCATTATATCATTATCCTAAATTTGTGTGGTAATATTCTCCTCTACATTGAGTCAATTATTATTATCATACCTCTCTTCTAATATTTATTGATAACTTCTTGCTCCCTGTTGTGCCTTCTCCTACTCAATTTGTCTTTAATGGTTTATATAATTTTCTTTCTTTATTTTGATGGAATCTTAGGAAAGATTGATGCTAAATCCACATGTTCATTATGCTATATTTAAATATTTAATCAGAAGTCCATTGGATATGTTCTAAGAATTTACTTTTATTACTGCTAAAATCTTGGCCAGAATTTCTGTGAGTTGGGGAGGTTGGTTTGCATGTGTATGTGTGTGGAGCAGAGGTGTTGGAATGTGTTTTTCTATATTGATCCAGTTTGGCATATTTATTCTTTTATTTTAATTTCTTATCAAATCCTTCACAGAAGAAGAAACTGAGACTCAGGGATAATAAATCACTAACTGAAGACAACAAAACCATATCAAGTTGCAGAGTCCATATCTGGCTCCAAATCAAATGCACAATACAAATTATATTTATGGGTAATGATTAATTACTTAAAATGACAACAAGTGTGTCTATTAATAACAAATAGTTTCACCCACCAAAGGTCTGACTTGTGGAAGTGTCATTGTTTATAGTTACTTACACTCAACTTTCCACCGTCTATTATTTGGATTCCCATTCTTTGCACTAAGATTTTTATAACAATAGGTTTTGCCTTTTTGATTATAGACACAACCATACATTACAGAGGGTAATTTATGGTGAAGAGACAGTTAAATATGATCTAACTAGTTTACTGTGGCATGGTTCCATAATCAATCTACATAATTAACAATTAGGTACATCTGATGCAGTAATGTAGCAGTGTAATAGAGAAGCATAGGTCAAACTCACTCAGGGAGTCACTTCCAGCCCATACTGCCTCATGGAGACAACTAACAGCTTTCAGGTACTCATAATTTGCATATAGTCTTAATTGATCCCTTCTATGTCTTTTCCACTTTTTTTTTCTTTTTTCTTTCTTCTTTCCTTTTTTCCTTTATTTCTTCCCTTTCTTGGGAACTATTCCTCAAAAATTGTGTTCACGGTAGGCCAGTAGCGTCAAATAACTCAGAAGTTTTTGGGGTCATCATAAGAACTTTACCATAAGCACTGTACCCAGATAGTGAATACACGTTTGCTGAGTGAATAAATAAATGGATAGGTCATTGTATATTTATTGGTATACAATGTGTTTGTTAGCTGCTGGGAAAATGTGAACAATCCACATAGTGGTTTATTTCATCCCTGCCCATATTTTTTTTTTTTTAAAGTTACAATTCTTAAAGGTTATTTTCTGACTCAGACTCTCAATACATACATTAACTAGAAACAAATCAATATAAATATTATATTTTGACTTGGTCAAAGTATTAGGTATATAAATACATGACCTGAAGTGTTATGACTATAGAAAATTATGGGTCCTGCAGGAATGAAAAATGGACAGGGGTTAAACAATGAAATACTTACAGGGAGTAAATATATATAAGGTGCATGGCATGTGCCTAGGATGTGAGATCCTGCTCAATGTTGCCCTACAGGAATAGTTAAGTTCAGGGTTGCCAGATCTGATATTCCAAAATAAACTAGAAATTCAGGGATTTTGGTAAATTTCCTCAGTTTTTAAAGGTTGAAAAACATATCAGGTGGACTGGTTAATTGCAAATAACAGAAGCCTTTCCAGCAGGTATAAGAAACAAAGGAATTTATGAAACAATATAGATGGACACAGGCTCCAGGAGACCAGAATCCATCCTAGGATTATGCTGCCAACAATTGCACCCACAACGTACTGCAGGGATAATCTAGCGAAGATGCTGCCACTGTTACCTATGGGCATAGACACTGAGTCTCAACACCATTGATGCTGACTACCATGCTGGAACTCCGCCACTGGCATTGTTACCTGAATCAGACCAGTTTCCCTGCAGTGCCTATTTCTGAACTGAAGCCTCACGCTAGTGTATCTGATTGGAATAGTCCATATTCTTGCTTCACAGCAGCCTGGGAGGAAGCATATCTGACTTCTATGTCAGGGAGATAAATACTTATAAGGAGGAAAAACAAACAAACAAACAAGAAGCATATTCAAAGGAAATGGGTGGCTAAAAGATATGACACATTTCCTTGAAAACCACCAATTCAAATTGAAAAAGATAAACACCACGCTTGCCATCAAGACATAACTTTGTGTGAATTTGCCTGTCAATCATTTGTTTGTGGTCTCTTGTCTAGTGTAGGATTTTTCATTCTATATGTAAAAGTAATGTAATACTATTAATACTTGAAAAACTGATTGAGACAGCTAGCATGTCCTTCAGAACAATGGCAGAGAGTAGACTTCCACAGCTCTAAGCTCATTATCTCAGTAGCTAGAGTCATTTTTAATCTACTCAGATCTGCCAGCAATATCATATATAACATCATGGCTTGTCTCATATGTGCTTTATATAGTCTTATAACAAAACTATACTGAAAGATAAATGAAATAATAACTTTCTGCCTAACTAAAATTTCTAAAAAAAAGTGGTGCTTATAGCTTAGAAAAGTTTTACTTGAGCAGAAAGAAAAGATGGAATTAATAAACTCGGAGAATAGATCCAAAACATCCCTTATATATTCAGTGACACCCTATTCTTTTCCTCCATCTCCCCTTGACTTTTCAGCAGTTGAGTTTTGAGCCCCACGCTTGCTTCATAGGAATTATGAATGCATGTCTAGAAAAAAAGTCCTTTTTAAGAGCTCTTTTGAACTATTGCCCAATAAATATGTCATTTTCTACATTATAAAATTAGTATCCAGAAATTAATGTGTAGCTATCTTTTACTTATTTGCTAAAAATTATGTTACTAAAACATCACTGAGACCATGATTAAATTATTATGGCATGGTACGTCGGCCTTTCCCATCTTGTAGTTGAACTACTCCTATGTCTACCCTGGAGGAAATTTAGGGTTTTCTATCTCTCAGAATGGAAGGTTTGCTCTGTGTTTCAGACACTATCCTTATGCTTAGGGAGTAAATGAGTTTTGAAAAGAGAGCATCGTGTCATCATTATGATGAGATTTATTGGCCTCAAGACAAGAAAGCGATTACAACCTCTGAATAGTTCTAATGGTGGATTGCTCTTGAGGGCAAGTCTGAATATATCTTGATTTTTCTCTAGCCCTCAGTCTTTTATTCTATCCAAAATTCAAATAGTGAAAAGAGATGATTTGTTGTGAATTATTTTAGCAGTAGCAGTTAGCATCAGCTTTGGGTAAAACATTTCTTCAGTTTTTGTGACATACCTCCTCTTGGTCTGATTTTTTTTTTCACTCATTAATAAATTCTTGGTTAAAAGCTTTGAAGTTTGAACCACAATCTGGGTATCTTCCTCTTGATGAGTGGCTAGGACCACCAGGCTACACCCATCCTCTTCCCCAAATAGGAGAGCAACATAGGCTATCTGCAAATAATTATAACTACTACTCAAGATTTCCAAGAGTGTGTGTACTATGGAATTATCACTTGGGTTGGCCAATTTTCACAAGGTGCATAGAACTAACATTACAAAGCCTCCCAATGTCATGCCGTAATAGAAGCCGGATCTATTGTGTCAAGAATACCTGACTAGAAAAAGCACCGTCAACAGATAATTAACTGCTCCCCCAAACCCATCTCTTCTTCCTTTTAGAAGTAGAATTTCTTCAGTGCCTAGCTGGAGGAGTTATTTTTCAGCCTCCTTGCAGCTAGGTGTATTCATGTGACTAAAATAATTAGATGTGAGTGCAAGAGATTTGTATAACTTCTAGACAAAATCCATAAAAGGAATCTGCTTACTCTCTCCTTCCTCTTGCCACGAGCTAGAAGCGGTACTAATGAGCTGGCTTTAATCATCGAATGTGGAGATCATCTGGATGGTAAAGTGACAAGACAGAAGGAGTCTAGGTGCCTAGATGGCTTCATGGAGCAGAGTTGTCATACACGTCCTAGACCACATGTCTCTTCACTGACCTGAGGGAGAGAAATGAATGTCTATGTTATTTACACTTGTAACATTTTCTACCAAGGAGCTTGGTCTGTAGCTTAATCAATACAGTATGGAATGTAAAAAAAAATTCTTTGTTTACTTTCCACTAGTTTTTAAATTACTAGAAGACTGGATACTAGGATAGAAAGATCATGACATATTAATGTTAAACAGACCTGGTTTGACTCTAAGTCTTGCAACTTTTGGAGCTGTATGATCTTGAACACACTATTTAGTGTCCTTAAACCTCAGTTTCCTTACCTTTGAAGACAGTATATTAATACCTGTTTCATAGGGTTCTGGTGAGTTCAGCAATTTCTACCACATAGTGGGTAGACAATGTATTCCAACTATTATGCTTGTACTATCTATTGGAATTGACCCTAAAACATGACAATTGTATAGTGGTTGTATTTTATTAAAAGAGTCTTTTCATTGAGAGACATACATTGGAACATTTACCGGTGAAATTAAAAATAAACAACTATGGATTCACCATAATTGGTTTCTCAGTCTCCATTCTCTATCTTATCCAGTCTTACCTTCCTCCAGCCTCTAGATTTAGCTTCCTACATGCTGGTTTTAAGTTTTTAAAAATTGGTTTGCTTGTTTTATTATTATTATGTTTTGGGACCTCTTTATAGACTGGATAAATGTCCATTATCAGATGTGAGATTTGCAAATATTTTCTCCTAGTACATGTCTTATATTTTCATTCTCTTAACAGTATCATTTGAGGAGTAGGCATTTTTAATTTTGATGAAGTCCAATTGATTATCTTTTGCTTTTACATATTGTGTTTTTAATGGGTGTCCAAGTAATCTATGCTTAACCTAAGGTTGCAAAGATTTCATCTATATTTTCTTCTAGCAGTTTTATATTTTTAAGTTTTATATTTCTGTGATCCATTTAAGAGTTCATTTTTACATATGATACATATACATATTCAATTTTTACAGCACCATTTGTTGAAATACCATTCTTTCTCCACTGAAATGTCTTTGCACCTTTGTGAAAAATTAATTGACAGCAGATTTGTGGATCTATTTCTGTGCTCTCTGTTCTGTTCCATTGATCCACTTATGTATATTTATGGCAATTCCACTCTGTCTTGAGAACAGTAGCTTTATAATAAGTCTTGAAATGAAGTAGTGTAAGTCCTCCAACTTTATTCTTCTTTTTAAAAAGTTGTTTTGGCTATTCTAAGGCTTTTGCATTTCCATATGGATTATAGAATCAGCTTTTCAATTTCTGTAAAAAGCCTGCTGTAATTATGGTTTGAATTACATTGAATCTATTGATCAAACTGGGGAGAATTGAAATCTTAATATTTAGTCTGCATTTACAGGACAATGGTACATCACTCTATTTACTTAGGTTATCTTTTTTTTCTCCCAAAATGTTTTTGCAGTTTTGGTGTACAATTCTTACACATCACTTATCAGATTTACCCCTAAGTATTTCAGGTTTTTGATGCTATGATAAATGCTATTTTAAAAATTTTATTTTCTGATTTGTAGTATATAGAAACCCAATTTAATTTTGCATATGTGTCTTGTAGTCTGTAACCTTTCTAAATTCATATATTAGTTCTTGTAGCTTTCTTATAGAATCTACAGTGTTTTCCATAGAAATGATCACATCATCTATGAATAAAGACAGTTGTCTCCTGGCAATCTGGATTCCTTTTATTTCTTTTTATTGCCTCAATGCACTGAGTAGGCCTCTAGTATAATATTAAATAGAAATGATGAGAGAGGACGTCTTTGTCATGCTCCTGATCCTTGGGGAAGTATTCAGTTGTTCAACATGTTGTTAGCCATAGGTTTTTCAGAGATACTCTTTGTTAGATTGAGAAGGTTCACTATTGTATTAGGCCATTCTTGTGTCACTATAAAAACATACCTGAGAATGGGTAATTTATAAACAAAGGAGGCTTAATTGGCTCATGGTTCTGCAGGCTGTACAGGAAGCATGATGCTGGCATCTTCTTGGTCTCTGGTGAGTCCATAACAATGCCTTTAAAGGAATTTTATCTATTTCATTAAAATTGTTGAATTTTTTAGCATAAACTTAATTGTAATATTCCTTTATTATTCTTTTAATGTCTGTCAAATCTGTAGTGGTGTCACCTCATTCCAGATATTGGCAATTTGTATCTTTTACACTTACACTTTTTTCATCATCAATCTGGGTACAGATTTATCAATTATATTGACGTCAAAGAACAGATGCTGATTTTATTGATATTCTCTATTTCCTATTTCACTGATTTCTGTTCTAATCTTTATTGTTTTCTCTTCTTTTTCTTGTCTTGTTTTGAGTCTGACTTGGTCTTTTTCCCCCTAGTCTATTAATGGTCTTAATCAAAAGTAAGGTCTTTGATTGGACATGCTTCTTCTTCTTTAATATAGGTGTTATATTGTTATACATTTTCCTCTAATTACTGCTTTAGTGGCATCCTACAAATAATGATATGTTTTGTTTCCATTTTTATTCAGTTGAAAATACTTTCGAATTTTTCTTTTGTTTTTCTCTTCCTTGATGAGTTTTTAAAAATGTTTTACTTAGTTTTTATATTTTGGGGGATTTTACAGACACCTTTCTGTTAATTTCTGAGTTAAGTCCATTTTGGTCAGAAAACATACAATGTATTACTTACAGTTTTAAAATTTACTAAGCCTTTATTAATGGTTCCAAGTGTGTGTGTGTGTGTGTGTGTGTGTGTGTGTGTGTGTGTGTGTGTGTTTTGGTAAATGTTCTATCTGCATTTGAAAAGTGTCTTTGCTGTTGTTGAATGGTATATTCTATATATGCCTATTAAATCAAATTAGTTAATAGTGTTGTTCAAGTCTCCTGTATTCTTGGTGATATTATGTCTACATTTTCTTTCAATTACTTGGGAAAGGGATGTTTGAAACTCCAAATGTAATTGTGGATTTCTCAAAATCTCACTGAAGTTCTGTCTGTTTTTGCTTCATGTATTTTGAATCTCTATTAGCAGGACATAAACATTTAGAACTGTATGTCTTCTTGATGACTTAACTGCTATTTCATTATGAAATGACCAGCTTTATCTCTGTTAGTAATATTTCCTCCAAAATCTATTTAGCCAGATATTAATATAGGTACTCCATCTTTCTTTACTTTTGATTAGTGTTAGCCTATATTTTAATCCTTCTACTTTTAACCTAGTTAAGTCTTTATATTTAAAGCTTATCTCCTTTAGGCAACATATGGTTGGGTCTTGCTTTTTATATCCAATGTGAAAAATCTCTGCTTTTTGGTTGGTGGGGTTTTACTATTTACATATAAAGGATTTTTACTATTGTTGAGTTTAAAATTATCACCTTTCTACTTGTTTTCTATTTGTTTCAACAGATATTTGTTCTCTTTTTCTCTATTTTTCTGCTTGTTTGTGAATTGAGTATTTTGTGATTATTTCGTGTCTTTTATTAGTTTATTAGCTATAACTCGATAGGGGTGTGCATGTGTGTGGATGTGTGTATTTAGTGACTATGTTAGAGTTTCGAGGGCTCTTATGTCTTCTATAGATCTAGTATCATTATTCTTCTGCCTGAAGTAATTCTTTTAACTATTTTGCAGTTCTGGTCTTATAGTGATTAATTATTTTAGCTTTCACACATTAAAATTATTTTTTAACTACATTTTTAAATGTTTCTTTGCAGGGCATAAAATTCCACATTGAGAGCTTTTTTCTCTCAGTACCTCAAAGATGTTGCTCTACTATCTTCTGGCTTTGCAATTATTTTCTAATAAGAAACCTGAAGCTGTTCTTATCTTTGTTTTTCTACACATAATGTGTGTCTTTTTTCTGGATGCTTTTAAGATATTTTAGTCCCTGATTTTAAACAATTAGATTATGTGATACTCAGGTATAACTTCTCTTCAGGTTCTTGCACTTGGGTTAGGGGAATTTCTTGGATCAGTGGGCTTATAGTTTTCATCAAATTTGGGAAACTATTAGCCACACTTGTTAAAATATTTTTTCTGTTCCCTTCTCACTCACTGCCCTTTTGGAGACTCCAACTACATGTGTAATCTAATACTTAAGTTTGTCACACAGGTCTCTGATGCTGTTCATTTGTTTCAGTCTTTTGTTCTTTATTTTATTTAATTGCCATGGCTGTGTCTTTAAGTTCCACATCAAGGTCACTCCATTTTTCTTCTGCTGTGTGGAAGGTAGTTGATCTATTTGTATGAAGAAGAAAATATTGTCTGCAGCAGATGCACATCGCCATCAGAGAGTTGCATGTAAGCAAAACACAGCACAAGTTGGATCTTATCCTCCCTCACTCCTTCGTCTACAAATCTATATAAGGCCAGACCCTATTTTGCAGTACAGAAACCACACAAGTTTATGTTGTGGCCCTGTATATCCTATAGTCCATGAATAAAACACTGAACCTAAGCAGTTGTATGGAGAAGTCTCAGAATTTTTAGGGAAAAGACATTGGTTTTTAAAGCATTAAACTGTTCCAGAGCCTATAAAATGAATGAAAACTTCAAATTGCTGTTATGAAATACACATATATTGATATCAAAGGCCCAAAATAAACCCATATATGCACATACACTGAAACTACCAATGACCTCACAAACAAATATTAATGCAAAATCCACAACAAAAGACCAGCAATAGTACCTAGCAGGATACTAAAAGAATAATATGCTCTGGGCAAATGGGGCTTATCTCAAGCAGGCAAGGCTGGTTCAATATTACCAAATCTATTAATATGATTATAATAGATTAGAAGAGAAGAACTCTATGATCCTCCAAAAAGATGCTGAAATGTATTTGATAAAATTCAACATTTATTCCTGACTAAAATAAACAAATGAACAAATTCAATAATGTAAGAATAGATATTGCAGTAACATGATAATCACACCCTCACATATCTTAACCTCCAAACCAACATCATTTTTTAATGATAAATCATTGCAGTGAAAGTCAGGGACAAGATAAAAATTCCCACTATAATCAATTATAGAACAATAAATTTGAAGTATAATAATTGGAAAGAAGAAGATAAAGTCATTATATTTAAGATATATTGTTACATCCCTGGAAAACAATCACATGGAAAAATATTACAAGGAAAAGAAATCAGTAAGTTGATAAAATAAGAAAACAGTAGACTTTGTATACTTATAAGTAATGAACAGGAAATATTATGAAAGAAGAGTTGATTTCTAAAAGTTGGTTGATAAAAATTAATTATAAAATAAGTTTATTGTTAAGAATTGTAAGTTGCATTTCCAGTAGCAACAGAAATAAAAAAAATCTTTAAAAATCAACTTAAAAAGAAATGAGCAAGACATAACAAAGAGCTTCAGAGAGCTATGAAGAAACAAAAGAATGACAAAAGGAAAAGCATGTTTTCCTGTAAGAAGATAGTATTAAAATATGCCGATTTTCATAAATTAATCTGTGTATTTACTTCATTCTTAATAAGTTTATAAGCAAGAATTTGAAAGCGTATTTAGTTTGAGAACTGAATATCACAAACTAAAGTTTATACAAGGAAAATGCATTGGCAAGAATAATCAGCAAAATTTTGAGGGAAAAAAATAATTAAGGAAGACTACATTTACCAATCATCAAATCATATTATAAAATTAAAGTGATTAAAATAGAATAGTAGTGATACTTGATACCAGTAAGCCTCCCTTGTAGAGAAAAATAAAACCATATAAACTACTAATGGGAGTATAGAAGCCTGTATCTTCCATGAGGGGAAATATAGCAAAATCAATCAAAATTGTCAAAGCATATAGCTTTTGACCCAGCAAATCTACTACTAGATACTTATTCTACAAATATATTTCCACAGGTTTAAATAATTGATAATCAAGACTATATTTCATAGCATTTTTAAAAATAGCAATGGACTAGAAGTAATGAGAATTTCAGTGATGGTGGACTGTTTAAGTAGTTTATGGTAAATTCATGCAATGGAATCCTAAGTGCCCATTAAAAGCAATGATGCTATTTCATATGTAATCCTATAGCTAATACACATTGTTAAGTGAAAAAAAAATAAACATAAAACATTATGTATAGCATGCTACCATTTGTGAAAAACAATGTAATTTGCATTGTTGTATATTGATATGTGAAGATTATCCCCAGTACAGAAGAAAACAAGGAATAATTGTTACCTCTGGTGCAAGGGACTGGGTGCTCCAAGGACTTCAGCTGGAGATTAATTTATCACAGATTGTCTGCTTCTCTTGAATTTTGTATCATATACGTGTGCCAGAGGTGTTTGAACCAGAGCAACTCCATCTTGAATAGGAGCTAGGTAAAATGAGACCGAGACCTACTGGGCTGTATTCCCAGATGGTTAAGGCATTCTAAGTAACAGGATGAGATAGGAAGTCAGCACAAAATACAGGCCATAAAGACCTTGCTGCTAAAACAGGTTACAGTAAAGAAGCTAGCTAAAACCCACCAAAACCAAGAGAGCGACAAGAGTGACCTCTCTTGTCCTCACAGCTACACTCCCACCAGCACCATGACAGTTTACAAATGCCATGACAATGTCAGGAAGTTACCCTATATTGTCTGAAAAGGGGAGGCATGAATAATCAACTCTTTGTTTAGCATATTATCAAGAAATAACCATAACAATGGGCAACCCACAGCCCTTGGGACTGCTTTGTCTATGGAGTAGCCATTCTTTATTCCTTTACTTTCTTAATAAACTTGTTTTCACTTTACTCTATGGACTCACCCTGAATTCTTTGTTGCGGGACATCCAAGAGCCCTCTCTTGGGTTCTAGATTGGGGCCTCTTTCCTGTAACATGTGCATTACCTAAGTTAAAAAAAAATCATTATTTGATTAACAGACTAAAGAATAATGCACACAGTAGGCTAATTTATATTGTTCCTCATGTATTGTGTATCCTAGAATATTAGAAAGCAATGTGTATAAACTGCCTTGATATTTTCTCGATTTATTTTTAGTATAAATGACCTTATCAGGCTGTATTCTGGACACGTGAGTTAACCTTCGTTCTCCAAGGAGAATTTGAGCTCTTGTTCCTTCCCATGACTCCACCAACCTTACTGAAGCTGCTTAACAGTGAGTTATGGAAACCAGCACTTTGCCTAGTTTTCCTTAGGACAGATAGATCTCACCTGGATCCTTATATGTAAATCAACCATCATTTGACAAAAGATTTTTAAATATTAAACCTGTACATTGTAATGTAAGGCAAATTAAAATCTCAGAGTATTTTTATAGTCATTCCATACTGATTTACAGTGTGTGCCTGTGGGATACTAGACTGTCCCCATCTGGAGTTGAGACCAGTGCGGCTTTTAGAGTAAGGTCTCTCCTGAGCTGGAACACAAAACCAAGAAGAGCCCAGTTCTCAGTGGATGTCAGGGAACCACCTCCTGCAGAATTCGAGGGAGGTTGATTTCCACAGTGGCAAAGTGTAAATAAAATTTTTTTGCTCTCCTGAGAGAAGCCCCCAAAAGGAAATAATTCATGAAAAGGTAATTACCAATTAAATAGTAAACGTGCTACTTGGCCTGTAAGAAGAATAAATTTATTTACGCTTCAAAAAGAAGCAATTAGTGGTAGTTGATTCACTAAGGAAAGTCCCAGACCAGGACAGAGGAAAGAGTGTAAATAGATGAAGACAGAGAGATTTATTATTAAATTAAAGTCCCTTAATTACTGCAAATGTTAAATATGCAGTTTTCTGACATTTAAATGATGCTTTTCACCAAAACGAAAATGAATTGTCCGCCTTGGATTCCTACTTCTTAGGCAGCATGTAAATGTCAGTCCTAAATTAAAGTTAACTAGTTTCTGCTATACATTAAAAAAATTAATTAGAATCAATAAACCATTTTCTTAAAAAATTGAAGTCTTTAAAATGTTCTAGTCCAAACATTCAGCCAGTTCCCTAAAAGGAAGGAACTGTCGAAGTTTCCTTCAGGTTTAAGTGTAAGGGGAGACCTCTGTCTCCAAGGCATCGTCTGTAAAGCCAAGAACAAACAGGTGGTAAACTAGGAAGAGAACTCCAGACTCCCAGCCGTGGCCCGTGCCTTTTAAACCTACTCTCTCTTTCCTGGCTTTTCAATGTCCCCAAATGATTGAAGATTTGTTTTGGTATTAGAAGCACATTTCTTTTTAGGATATAATAGAGCTACCTCTTATGAATGAACTGCTGTGTGCTAAGAGCTTGATATATATGTCCTATTTCAGCCTCATAAGAGCCCTCCGAAGTAAGTTTTATGATCATTATTTGATACAACCCAGACAGGATGGCTGAGTTTCAGAGGTCAAGAGCCTTAGAGAGAGCTGGGATTCCAACCTGGAACTCTCTGCCACAACATCATACTGCCACCATTACAATACAATGAAAAGAGAACAATAATTAAAAACTTAAACAATTTTTAACAATCTGCTCTGAATCGTAACTTTAGAGAACACTACAGTCATGTTACAATGTTTCTGGCTGTAGAGTCTCCTAACTTATCCCAGAGATGCTGGAAGGTAGTCACTATCTGCCTTAGTTCTGGCTCAAGTAAGGGAGGAGACCACCCCTCATATTGTCTTATGCCCAATGTCTGCCTCCTAAGAAAGAAGAGGTAGAAACTAAAAGGCAGAAATGGAATCCACAGGCAGATAGCCCAGCACTGCACCCTGGGCCTCGTAGTTAGAAAGAAATCAACTCCTTACCTAACTGCTTGCGTTATCTATAGATTTCAGACATTGTATGGAAAAGCATTGTGAAAATCCCTGTCCTCTTCTATTCCATTCTGATTACCGGTGCATGCAGCCCCCAGTCATGTACCCCCTGCTTGCTCAATCGATCACGACCCTCTCATGGGAACCCCCCTTAGAGTTGTAAGCCCTTAAAAGGGACAAGAATTGCTCACTCGGGGAGCTCGGTTTTTGGAGATGTGAGTCCGCCAATTCTCCCAGTTGAATAAAGCCCTTTCCTTCTACAACTCGGTGTCTGAGGGGTTCTTGTCTGCAGCTTGTCCTCCTACATTTCTTGGTTCCCTGACGGGGAAGCGAGGTGATTAGCGGAAGCCGGGCGCAACTCCTTAGGCAGTTTAGGCCTGCCCTGTGGAGCATCCCTGGTGAGGGGTCCAACCAGCCTGAACAACAAGAATCCAAAGAGTGCTCCCGGGTAGGCAATTGCACCGGTGGACCACCTCTCCAGAGCAGTGCATGGCAGGCCCCCATGGAGGACCAATGCAATGGCTGAACACCGGGAAGGAACTGGCACTTGGAGTCCAGACATCTGAAACTTGGTAAGACTGGTCTTTGGAACTTGCCCACTCTATTTGAGTGGAAGCGTGGCCTGATCACCCACAACATGCCAGTACCGGCACTTTGGTTTTTGTTTTGGCTTGACTTGGATTGCTTGACACTTTGGTTTTGGTTTTGATCTGGCTTGGATTTCCTGATACTCTGATTTTGGTTTTGATTCTGGTTTGGTGTAAACTGTAAAAGTGTGTGTGGGCTCTCTTTACCCATTCTTTGTTTTGTGGTGTGCATGTGGTGTGAGCATGGTGTTTTGTCTCAAGGAAACATTGGTCAGGCGCAAAGTAAGCCCACCCCACTAGGAACTATGTTGAAAAATTTCAAAAAGGGACTTAAGGGAGACTATGGGTTTACTGTGACAGCAGCAAAACTTAGAACTTTGTGTGAGATAGACTGGCCAGCATCAGAGGTGGGTTGGCCATCAGAAGGAAGCCTGGACAGATCCCTTGTCTCGAAGGTATGGCATAGGGTAACCTGTAAGCCAGGGCACCCAGATCTGTTCCCATATATAGATTCTTGGTTACAGCTAGCTTTAGATCCCCCACAGTGGTTAAGAGGACAGGCAGCAGCATTAGTAGTAGCAAAGGGACAGTTAGTTAAGGAAGGTTCTCGTTCTACCTGCCAAGGGAAGTTGGTGCCAAAAGTCCTGTCCAACCCAACACCAGAAGAATCATGGCAGGAACTGGTACCAGTAGTGCCCCCTCCTTATCGAGAGGAAGGGCTCCCTACTCCTGAGCCCACAGCACCTCCATCTCCACTAGATATCCACACTCCTAAACCACCCAGAGTAGACAAAAGAGGAAGTGAAGCCAGGGCAGAAACTTCTCCCTAGGCAGCTTGCTTATGGCCCAAGAGTGGAATCCAAATGCCCCTGAGAGAACAGTGATATACTGGGGTAGATGAGGATGGACACATGGCAGAAAGGTGTGCCTTTGTGTATCAGCCTTTCATCTCTGCTGACCTCCTCAATTGGAAAAATAATACTCCATCTTACATCGAAAAGCCTCAAGCTTTAATTGACTTGCTCCAAACTATTATACAGACTCATAATCCTTCTTCGGCTGATTGCCACCAGCTGCTCATGTACCTCTTTAATACAGATGAAAGGTGAAGGATGCTCCAGGTGCAACTAAGTGGCTAGAGGAGCACGTCCTAGCCGATTACCAAAACCCCCAAGAATATATAAGAATTCAGCTGCCAGGAACAGATCCCCAAAGGGACCCGAATGAGGGACCAGACGTGGAGAGGCTAAGATGATACCATGAGACATTGATAGAAGGTCTAAAGAAAGGGGCTCATAAGGCTACAAATGTAAATAAGGTTTCTGAGGTCATCCAAGGAAAAGAGGAGAGTCCAGCGCAATTCTACGGAAGACTGTGTGAGGCTTACCGTATGTACACTCCTTTTGATCCAGATAGCCCTGAAAATCAGCACATGATTAACATGGCCTTAGTTAGTCAAAGTGCAGAAGATATCAGGAGAAAATTGCAGAAACAGGCTGGGTTTGTGGGTATGAATACCTCGCAGTTACTGGAAATAGCCAATCAAGTGTTTGTGAAGATAGATGCAACAAGCCACAGAGAAAACTGTAAGGAAGGCGAAGGCCAGGCCAGGTGAAACACTGACTTAGTGGCCGTGGCCATTAGGGGAATTCACCTGAAAGGATGGGAAAGGGGGGTTCCGGGAAGAATACCCAGTGTAATCACCCACGCTTGCAACGTAACCAATGTGCTTGTTGTAAGGAAATAGGACATTGGAAAGACAAGTGTCCCCAGCTGAAGGACAAGCAAGGTGATTCAGAACAAAAGACCTCAGATAAAGATGAGGGAGGAGCTTTGTTCAATCTGGCTGAAGGGTTATTAGACTGAAGGGGACAGGGTTCAAGCGCCACCAAGGAGACCCATGATCAGGATTACAACTGGGGGCAAGGACATCAAGTTTTTGGTCGATACTGGTGCTGAACATTCAGTAGTGACAACCCCAGTTGCCCCCTTATATAATTGGAGCAACAGGAGTTTCCACAAAGCAGGCTTTCTGTCTACTGTGGACCTGCTCAGTGGGGAGACATGAAATAGTTCACCAGTTCTTGTACATGCCTGACTGTCCCTTGCCCTTGCTGGGAAGAGACTTGCTTAGCAAGCTGAGAACCACCATCTCCTTTACAAAATAGGGCTCTTTACAGCTAATGTTACCGGGAACAGGAGTTATCATGGCCCTTACGGTCCCCCAGAAGAAGAATGGAGACTTTTTCTAACTGAGCCAGGCCAAGAGATAAAACCAGCTCTAGCTAAGCAATGGCCCCGAGTATGGGCAGAGGACAATCCTCAGGGAGAACCAAGCCCCTGTACTCATAGAAGTTAAGCCTGGGGCCCAACCAATTAAACAAAAGTAGCATCCGGTTCCCAGAGAAGCTCCTGAAGGAATCCAGGTTCATCTCAGGTGTTTGAAAACCTTTGAAATTATAGTTCCTTGCCAGTCTCCATGGAATGCCCCCCTCCTACCTGTCCCTAAGCCAGGGACTGTAGCTTGGTTGACCAAGCTACAGTGATTCTGCACCCAAGAGTTCCTAACCCTTACATATTGTTAGGGCTGCTGCTGGCTGAGGACAGCTGGTTTACCTGCCTGGACTTTAAAGATGCCTTCTTTAGCATCAGACTAGCTTCTGAGACCCAGAAGCTGTTTGCCTTTCAGTGCGAAGATCCAGAGTCAGGTGTCACTACTCAGTACACTTGGACCTGGCTTCCCCAAGGGTTCAAGAACTCCCCTATTTATCTTTGGGGAGGCCCTGGCTTGAGACCTGCAAAAGTTTCCTGCTAAAGAGCTAGGCTGTGTCTTGCTCCTGTACGTGGACGACCTTCTGCTGGGACACTCCATGGCAGTTGGGTGCACAAAAGGGATGGATGCCCTGCTTCAGCACCTGGAGGACTGTGAGTACAATGTGTCCAAGAAGAAAGCTCATATCTGCAGATAGCAGGTACGCTACCTGGGATTCACTGTTCGGAAAGGGGAGCACAGCCTGGGGTCAGAAAGAAAGCAGGTCATCTGTAGCCTACTGGAACCTAAATCCAGAAAGCAAGTAAGGGAATTCCTAGGAGCTGTGGGGTTTTGCAGATTATGGATTTCAAACTTTGCAGTACTAGCCAAACCTTTGTACAGGGTTACAAAGGGAGGCAACTGGGAGCCTTTTGAATGGGGGCCTCTACAACAGCAAGCCTTTTGTGAGTTAAAGGGAAAACTTATTTGGCCCCAGTCCTAGGACTACCAGATTTGACAAAGCCCTTTACACTTTATGTGTCATAAAGAGAAAAAAATGGCAGTTGGAGTTTTAACCCAGATTGTGTGGCCCTGGCCAAGGCCAGTGGCCTGTCTTCAAAGCAACTAAGATGGGGTTTCGAAAGACTGGTCCCCATGTCTAAGGGTCCTGGCAGCAACGGCCCTGTTAGCACAAGAAGCAGATAAATGAACCCTTGGGCAAAACCTGAATATAAAGGCCCTCCATGCTGTGGTAACTTTGATGCATACCAAAGGACATCATTGGCTAACAAATGCTAGATTAACTAAGTACCAAAGCTTGCTATGTGAAACTCCCTGCATAACCACTGAAGTCTGTAACACCCTAAATTCCACCACCCTGCTCCCAGTATCAGAGAGCCCGGTCGAGCATAATTGTGTAGAAGTGTTGGACTCAGTTTATTCTAGCAGACCTGACCTTTGGGACCAGCCATGGGCATCAGTAGACTGGGAGTTATACTTGGATGGGAGCAGTTTCATCAACCCACAAGGAGAAAGATGTGCAGGATATGTGGTGGTAACTTTGGATGCTGTCATTGAAGCCAAACCATTGCCACAGGGCACTTCAGCCCAGAAGGCTGAGCTCATTGCTTTAACTCGGGCTCTAGAACTCAGTGAAGCACAATGCAAGGCAAGGCCCCACTGTTTCGCTGGGCATTCGAGCTTATGGAGAGGCTCCTTTTGAGGATCTTTGGGTGGATTTCACAGAAACGCCAAAATGTGGAGGTGATCACGTGTGGATCAAGTACTGGAACGTAGCCCCTTTGTGGCCACGGTGGAAAGGAACTCAGACCGCCATCCTGACCACCCCCATGGCTGTAAAGGTAGAAGGAATCCCAGCCTGGATCCACAATAGCCGTGTGAAACCTGCAACTGCTGAAACCTGGGAGGCAAAACAGAGCCTGGACAATCCCTGCAAAGTGACTCTGAGGAGGACGACAAGCCCTGCACCAGTCACACCCGGAAGCTGACTGGTCTACGCACAGCCGAATCATGAGGAGAATCCTTGTGGAACTCATTTTCCTTATAATTTGGACTTGTATAGTAAAAACTTCCACTGATTTTCCCTGCATGGAGGACTGCTCTCAGTGTATACATCAGGTTACTGAGGTAGGGCAACAAGTGAAAACAATCTTTCTCTTCTGTAGTTACTATGAATGCCTAGGAACTTTAAAAGGAACATGTTTAGATAATGACACTCACCACAAGGTATGTAGCCCAGGAAATGACTGGCCAGATGTGTGTTATGACCCCTCTGAGCCTCCCTTGTCCACAGTTTTTAAAATAAAATTAAGGACTGGAGACTGGTAGGGACTCGTAAATGATACAAGTAAAGTATTAGCCAGAACAGAAAAAAAAAAAACGGGTGCCCAAACGCATAATCTTGAAATTTGATGCCTGTGCTATCATTAACAGCAGTAAGTTAGGAAGGGGATGTGGCTCTTTTGATTGGAAAAAAGACTGTATGACTGAAAATAGGTAAATTTTCATGAATTAGGACTGTGTGGAAATAAATGTGGATACTGGTCTAGTGTCATTTGGGCCACTTAGATAAAACATGAAAAGGATCCAGTCCACCTTCAGAAAGGAAAAAATGGCCCTTCCTGTACTAAGGGACAATGTAACACCTTAGAGCTAGTAACAGCCAATCCCTTTGATCCTTGCTGGAAAAAAGGGGAGCGTGTGACCTTAGGAATTGATGGGGCCAGACTGGATCCTCGAGTAAATATCTTAGTTTGAGAAGAAGCTTACAAACGCTCTCCTGAGCCAGTGTTTCAAACTTTCTATGAGGAACTAAATGTGCCAGTACCAGAAATTCTAGGAAAAACAAGAAATTTGTTTTTGCAATTAGCCGAGCATGTAACCCAGTCTCTCAATGTCACTTCATGTTATGTATGTGGAGGAACTGAAATGGGAGATCAACGGCCATGGGAAGCCCGAGGATTAGTACCTACAGACTCATTTCCTGGTGAATTCCCAGCTCAAAAGAATCATCCTGGCAATTTCTGGGTCCTAAAAGTCTCAATTATTTGACAATATTGCATAGCTAGAGAAGGAAAAAAATTCGCTCACCCTGTAGAACTACTTAGTTGTCTGGGACAGAAACTGTATAATGGTACCAAAAAAATAGGCACTTGTTGGAGTTCAAATCACACAGAAAGGGATACATTTAGTACATTCCCAAGGTTGCAAACCGTGTGGACCCACCCAGAATCCCACTGTGGGCTGTCCAGTGGGGACTGTCCAGTGGGGGGATTACACTGTCCAGTGGGGGAATTATACTGGATATGTGGGCATAGAGCTTACACCAAATTATCCTACCAGTGGACAGGTAGTTGTATTATTGGCACTAATAAACCATCTTTCTTCCTACTTCCCATAAAAACAGGCGAACTCCTGGGCTTCCCTGTCTATGCTTCCTGTGGAAAGAGAAGCATAGCTATAGGAAATTGGAAAGATGACGAATGGCCCCCTGAGATAATCATACAATACTATGGGCCTGCTACTTGGGCACAAGATGGCTTGTGGGGATACCAGGCCCCCATTTACATGCTCAACCGAATCATACGGTTACAAGCTGTCTTAGAAATAATCACTAATAAAACTGGCAGAGCCTTAACTATTCTGGCCCAGCAAGAAACTCGGATGAGAAATGCTATGAAAATAGATTGGCTCTTGACCACTTGCTAGCAGCTGAAGGAGGGGTCTGTGGGAAATTTAACCTTACTAATTGCTCTCTACACATAGATGATCAGGGCAAGTACTTGAAGACAGAGATGTGACAAAACTGGCACATGTGCCCATGCAAGTGTGGCATGGATTTGATCCCGGGGCCATGTTTAGAAAATGGTTACCAGCACTAGGAGGATTTAAAACTCTTATAATAGGAGTTATAATAGTAATAGAAACCTGCTTAATGCTTCCTTGTTTGCTACCTGTACTTCTTCAAATGATAAAAAGCTTCATCACTACCTTAGTTCACCAAAATGCTTTGGCACAAGTGTTCTATAAGAATCACTATCGATCTGTCTGGCAAGAAGACATGGGTGAAATGAGGATGAAAGTGAGAACTCCCACTAATGAGTGAGGCTCTCAAAGGTGGGGAATAAGGGAGGAGACCACCCTTCATATTGTCTTATGCCCAATTTCTGTTTCCAAAGAAAGAAGTAAAAACTAAAAGGCAGAAATGGAATCCACAGGCAGATAGCCCAGCACCGCTCCCCAAGCCTAGTAGTTAAAAATCAACCCCTGACCTAACTGCTTGTGTTATCTATAGATTTCAGACATTGTATGGAAAAGCATTGTGAAAATCCCTGTCCCGTTCTGTTCCTTTCTGATTACCGGTGCGTGCAGCCCCTAGTCACATACCCCCTGCTTGCTCAATCGATCACAACCCTCTCACGTGGACCTCCTTAGAGTTGTAAGCCCTTAAAATGGACAGGAATTGCTCACTTGGGAAGCTCTGTTTTTGGAGACGTGAGTCCGCTGATTCTCATAGCTGAATAAAGCCCTTTCCTTCTACAACTCAGTGTCTGAGGGGTTCTTGCCTGAGGCTCGTCCTGCTACGCAAGTACCATAAACAAAGTGACTTATCAGCGATAGAAATGTATTTCTCACAGTTTTGGAGGCTGGAAGTCAGATACCAGGGTGTCAACATGGTTGGCTTCCTTGGAGGATCCTCTTTTGGGTCGCAGATGGCTCACTTATTGCTGTTCCCTCACAGTGCAAAAGCTACAGAACTCTCTGGGGTCCCTATTACAAGGGCACAAGTCCCATTCATGAGGGCTGTACATTCTTGACCTAATTACCTCCCAAAGGCCCCAGTTTCTAATACCATCACATGAGGGGCTAGGATTTCCACATACGAATTTTGGGGGACAGAAATATTCACTTCATAGCACTATCCATAAAAAATTTCTTTTCTACTTAAATTTGACAAGGTTGGCTTCTGTTTTTTACTGCTGAGCACCCTGAAAGCATGGATCTGGTTCTCCACTTCCAGCTTAAATTGTTCCATGACTTCACTGAATTCCACAAGTGCTTACAACAGTTCCACATACGCCCATTGAGTTCCAGGCATTGTGCTATGCACTATAAGGATCATCAACTCGGTAACAAGAGTCTTTCCAACTGTTCTTCTCCTGAACTGGATATTAATGGAGAAGCAAGTATACAGTGATCATGTCTTTTGAAAACCCTGACTGATCCTTGCTCACCAGCATTCTTTTATTTCAAGACTTTACGGAGTCCTTTATGTGTTAATGTGCACTAGGAATCTTAAAAAGAAAGATAATATGTGGGGATTTCAAAATGTATGTGACGTGGAACTTCTTTTGTGAGAATCTTTGTGTGAATAATATCTAATTAAACATATTAGGAAATTCTGGAATAAAAATAAAAACTATAAATGAAAAAGAAGAAAGAAATAATTTGAGAAAGTGTGATAGAGGCAGTGGGAGTTTAAACAGAAGTGGGGAAATGAGCTGAACTCTGAGAAGGCAGATTAGTAAAGTCAAAAGTTAAAAAAAAAAATTGTTTCAAATCATTGTCACATGCAATAGGCAATAAAAATTCCCCAAATGAAATCTTACAAAGTATTCTTGGATCATAGCATATCGAAATCTCAATATGCCTCATTTTCAATAAAATATTTTATAAAATAGAAAGTAGCTTAAAGTCACAGAACAGAGTCTCATATGCAAATCCACTTACCTCTGGAGTTTACAACCAAGAAAGTTTACAAAGTGCTGGTCATCATCAGAAACAAATTTACAAATCTTATCTATCACATAGTGCATCTATAATTGCGATATCACAGACTATTCCAATCTGTCTCCCTCAAGGAAGCAATAAGAAGCTAGAGAGATTGAGAGAAGGTAACTAGAATTGTCAAGAGCATATAGCAACTTTATATGAGACACAAATAAAAAATATTTAGAGGAGAAAGAAAGTTTACATATTCATGTTTATAAAACACTTGCTATTGTAAGGGTGACAAGAATTTTCCCTTCCCCTTTAAAGGTTCAACTCTGCGGAAATGAACTCACAAGAGGCAGATTTAACAGGAGAAAAGGCATACAAATTTATTAACATAACTTGTATATGAGCCATGCAAAATATGGCCCTCAAAGAAGGGCCAGATGGTTGATGCTTAGATAGCACCCTCTTCAGAGGCAAGAGGGAAATAGGGGAATATAGGCGATTTTGAGGAGGAGCACATGATTTTCAGGGGAATTGAATGAGCACAGAGGACAGTCAATGAGCTGGAACGAAGTTCCTCTGAATTCTGGGGAGATGTCAAGAGATAGTGGGAAGGTGAGGAATGAAACTTCACTGTGAAGGAAGATTGTCTTATACAGGTAAGTCTCCCAGGCAACCTCTTGAAGTTATCCTCAGAAGAATAGGTGAAAAGAATAGGTGTCTGGGTGTGATGACAACATATGGTATCTTTTCTTCTCCAGTGGTTAACCTTTCTGGTTGTTGAACGAAATTTCTAGAGAGGGGATTTTAAGACAATCGCATTTCTTTTGGAAGAAGTTTTCCTCAGCTAGATACGAGAAATTCCAGAGAGAGCCGTTCCTGTGCTTGTTGGGGTGCAGGGGTTGGGGGTATTGGAAGAGAAAGGGGAAGGTTAGAAAGTCTCTAGTTTTTGAGGCCACTTCTAAGGCCTTCCAATTTCCTTTAATTCAAAAGCATTCCAAATAACTATACTTTGGGGTATCATTCCCTGAACCCCAACACTCTATTCAAGGACCTGTGTTAAAATAAAATCCTAAAAATATAGAGAGTAGAGTATCAGTTTTCACATTGAATCTTGGAATAGGAAACTAATTTTTTCCTATTGTGTTTTTTTCTTGAAGCTTCAAAACACTGTTTTAGGGAAAATGAAAAGAAACTCTTATTTATATAAATCATGTGTAAAAAACTCATCTTTCTTAAGGATTTGTCAAAGTGTGTTTTATAGTATTAATAGTTCTCGAATAAAAAAAGGATTCCATGATTCACTCATTTGGGATTCTTTTTCAGTGACTTTGATATGCTATACAGAGCTTTATGACTCTCTACAAGAGGATGATTCTAAATGTCCCCAATGAATTATAAATTTTAGCTATCTACTTAGATTCTGTTATATATCACTGAAATCTAAGATAAAAAATACATTTTTGAAATGTTTAACAGCTTGTTGAGTGCCTTTCCACACGCTCTCCCATTTAGTATCCTGACAACAAGTGTTATCAGGTAGATGTTATTAAACCATGGTCCAGAAATAGCTAGTTCTTTTCTCAAGGTTGCATAGTTTATAAGTGGAGAGGCCAGAACCTAATCCTAGGATTTTTGACTGCATATTTTGTATTCTTTTCATTCCAATCACTCTTTGTAAGGTTAAACAAGAGAACTAAGAGCCCTTAGGCTGATTCAGAACCTGCCTTGAAAATTTCCATTGCTGCTCTTTATTGCAATCCCTTAATACATGTCTAAGAGAGACCCAAATTATCCTGTGGTCAGTGTAGATACTCCTTTAGATCTGGTCTTAGGAATCACATAATACAGATTTTCATTCTCAGCTATACCTCAAAGAGTATTGTAGAATCTGAACAATAAATTATGATTATTGAAGTGCTTAGTACATTGATACATTCATGGGAGGAAACACAACTCTGCCTCTTTTTATTGGGCTTACCAAAATTCAGAAATGACTTTCACAAAGCAAATTTTTCCCTTTTAACTTTTAAAACCATGTGCACTTTAAAGGAAATTTATTCCACATGTTTCTAAGTCATTTGCACTTGATTTATCAAATGTTGTTTGGTAAAAGCTATTTGGTTTCCCAGAAGCCTTAGGACACTTTTGTTTATAGGATTTAAAAGCCCTTCTTTCCTTAGGAGTCTCATTATGTAAGGTTCTCCACTGTACGTAAGCCGCAGATGACCCAAACTCAGGATCCTTAATCCTGGATTTCCTAGGAAACATCTTTCGATGATTCTTTAAAGTCACTCTTTACTTGGCTTCCATACTAATGCAATGTCATGGAGGTGGAACTCTATCCTTCCACTTAGATTAGTCATTTTTGCTGTGGATGCAGACAATCACAGGTAAAGCTAGGCTTCCTCGCCTTTGTAGGATTAACTGAAAAGCATCTTATCCTTGAAATCAACTCTCAATTTCTTCAACATTCTTCCTAATTTTCTTTCCAAAGTTTTCTGAAGAAAGCTAGTCATGCCAGCAGCCAACATGACTGGCTATTGATGTATCACTTGCTTCTAAAATTCTCATTCTTGCTTTTGACCCTAGAACAAAATAGCATAAAAGGAAGAAAGAAAAAGAAAACCAGTGGTTTTGCTGCTCAAGAGAAAAATGACAACAGAATTTCTTGTTAGAAAATTGAGAGTTTAATGCCTTTCATGATTAAGCATGTTCAAAAGGTCTAGGGCAAGATGCCTTAGGATGTAGCAGTATTAATAATATGTGCAAATTTATAAATTTAAGTTAAATTGCTGGTGTAATATGCTAATAATTAAGAGTCTTGCTATAGCATTTTTGTAAGGTCCTTTGCCAAAATTATTTAGACAATTCCTTAGGATTATAATAATTAGCATTAATTGATCAATGTTAGCATTAATTAATATTATCATTAATAAAAACTAATATTTATTAGCTATTTGCCAATGTTCCAGAAACTAGTATCTTATTATGGTGTCACAATTACTCTATGAGATAGATGGTATTACCATGACCATGCACTTCTGTGGCCAGAAACTCCACTGGGAATGCCTGGTGTGGATCTTCTGCAGACAGATAGCTTACTATCTTCATGAAGAACAAAAGGCTTTTGGTAAAAGAATAAGCTTCAAGCTTAGAAGTTATTCATCCAAGGCATTAAAATTGTTAGAATGTTTCAACTAGAGGAATTATTGATGGATTTCTCAAGGTATTTGCTGAAGATTAGAAAAATCTGCAGCAGGGAAACAGACTAGAAATAGAACTTTTCTTCTGAGAAAAAATGGTGAAATAGCTTCAATAAATGGTGGTTCTCAAATTAGCTTTAAGCACACCTTGATCATTAATTAATCAATCCATTTTCTGTGGTGAACTCAGACCCCTTCCAATTCTCTCTGCTTTCCCCCAAACCCTACCTTGTAGTTGCTGAGGAAAAGAGATCCTCCTTGCTCAGCCAATGTGCTAACTTGTTTTGAATGGACTATGCCAGCCAAGGGGAGGAGCAGAATTGCAGGGATAATAGAATACAAAATTTTAGATAGTATAGGGAAAGTAAGGTGGTAAAAGATGAGAAATAGGGCAAGAACACCAACTTCGGTGGGATGGACAGAAACATCTAATCAGGAACAAGAATTTTATTTCCTGGGGAGTGTTTGATGTGAATCTACTTCCCACGATACCATAAGATGTTAAATAAAACATTGTCCAGTGTTTTATGGAGTTGGAGCTTTAGAGTGCCTTCATGCCTTAAATTCTGCTTTAAGCCAGGTGTAGGATAAGAAAAGAGGTTGGTCAAATTGTGCCATATATATAGAAATTATTAATTCATTCAACACATTTATCAAGTACCTTTCTGTACCATGGTCTGTGCTAGATACTAGGGATACTATGTGAATAAAAACATTCTCCTGTCCCCAAGAATTCACAGTCTTGTGAGGGACATGGGCACATAAATAGGCAAATCTGATACAGCATGAGAAGGGTTAAGAGGTAAGTAAACATACGGTGCTTGAGAAAAGGAGAAGAAAATGCTATTCCCATAAGAACATGTGTAGATGGAAGAAATGTGACCTTCAGTGGCAGAAAGGTGAGAGAGATTTCGCATCCCTACATGGGAAAGCTCTCTAGAGACTAAGAGATTCGTGATGGGTTTGGAGGCCTGGAGTGACTGAAGTTTTAAAATTGAAGAATTAGAAAAACAGCCAGGAATATATAGGAGAGTTGCCACCAGCCCAAGAACAGGATATAGCTGACATGTGAACAAAATTGCACTTTTTTCTAACACTTTTTAGCAGCTCTTAGCAAGCACAGAGTGGGTTTGTACAATGATGCCCCCCTCCCCACCACTGTTGGTTAAAGACTGCATTTACTAGAGAGGAATTTTCCCTGTCCCAAGAGGGTATGTGGCTAGATTAGGCCATGGGATAAGGTTTGGAAGGACTGGTTTGTTTTCCTTGTATTTTCTCACAGTGGTGACAGAACTAAAATTGGCCCCATTAAAGAAGAGACCTGAAAGCCTGCTTGTCTCCTCCTTGGCCTAGAACCCAAAACAATAAAGTCGCATAATTCAACACTGACCAGGAAGAGAAATACCTACTCTCTTAGGGTTAGTGAAGACTTTCATCACTCCTTGTGTGTTGTTAATGAATTGAGGCCGCCACAGATACCTGGCATGAAGGGTTAGGCAGATTCATACTTTTGAGCTAAAAGCATAATTGTGGCAGCATTTTTTCTTTCTTTGAAAATGTTCAAAGCACGTTTTTGTTGTTGTTGTTGTTAGATGCATTGCGTAAGGCCACTAGGCAGCACGACTCCATGAAAACGAGTCTGAGAAAAGGCCATTTATGCTCTGCAGGCACACAAATCAGCCTGTCATCAACACAACATGGCCCCTGACTCCCCAAGCCTGAGAGACAAAACATTCTGTAATTGGAGATTGCTTTGAATTCGTTTTAATTTGATTAGTAATATCCCAGAAGGCTACTCTAGCATACAGAGATTATGGACAATTAATGCCGTGATCAATTAGATCTAAATTGTTAGTCCATTAAGAGGAACTAACAAGAACTCTGATTTTCAAAGACTTTTCCCCTAATCCTCTTGCCCTAGCACTCCTTATAATGACAGATAAAAGCTCTTCTGTTACTCCCATATTATGCCACAAATTTAGACAAATCCATTTGTTTTTGTTATTTAGGAGCACGCAACCAGATATCCCAGGTCCAAATCATGTTGAAAAAATCTTCGCAAATACCACACACTTTCTTTTTATCACCATCATAAAATCAATAAAAATAACCATCAGAATGGCTTTAGCAATCCAGAATATGCAGACCATGTGTGCGTACAGTGACCGATTGTCTCTGGATAAATTAGGTACAAATAGCCTCAGATTAGTTTGTAAAAGCTTCAGAGCACTGTCTTCAAAGGGTGCTTGAACTTTAAAGATACGAAGTGAGAAAGAGCAATGTAGAAAAATCCTGACTTCAAAACCAGACTTTGGTCCTTTCTCTTTTTTTCTTTTTTGGTAATAAACTCAGAAGAGTTTTCTGTTAGAGGAATTTTCAGGAACAGATTTTAGTGAGCCTCTGTTTATGTCTTTCGTCTTTATCCAGGGCAAAAATGTCCCTCTTATATTTTCCAGCGAAATTCTCCCAACCCTCCAGACTCAGGTCACACGCTACTTTCTCCAAGAAGTTTTCCATGATCAGCCTGGAAAATGGATGTCTCAACTCCACAGGCATTCATTCACTGAGCCTCTTACAGTTCATGTTGTGATATTTTTCTTTGTCTTAGTTCCCCTTCTCTTCTAGAGGGTAGGAAACACATTGTATACTATTTTCTACATTCTGCAGTATCTGGCATAGTACACTGAGCCCAGAAGGCACAAATAAACATTTGCCAAATTAATCAATGACTTACATAATTATTTTTAGAAGTTTATTTTTACGACCTTTAGGAGATCACATTATTTTCATTAACTAAGATCTAAATTGGAGTTTTAGTAAGACTTAAACTTGTGACCACTGATACATCAGCAAAGAAATGTGGTTGCTCACTTAAGAAAGTTACTGTAGGAAAGATTTTATACCCCATACTTAAAACGATGCTCTTTAAAGCTTTAGTCAAGAATAGACGTTTAACACACCCTTGGTAGGAGTTGATATTTAGGAGAATTAACCTAAAACCTTTTGAGAATTTTTGAAATCTTATTTTCAGAGAGCAAAGCCTATGAATGCTAACACTTTAAGTATATTTTATGTATAACAGAAAAGAAAAGATTCCAGGTAAGAGTTTATATTTGAATCTATGTCCTACAACTGAACAACTGTTATTTTGTTAAAAGAAAATGCACATAAATGAGTGCATTTGCAAACCTAACAGCAATGAGATTGAAGGTGATGGAAGAGGTTGTCTGGCTGTGGCTGTGATAACATCCAAAATTCCTTCTCTCCAGGTTTAAGATTATATCCCCATTTAATAGTGAATGGTCAATAGATGTTAACAATGATAATCTGAAATGAGGGAAGGGGCCACTGACAAGACAGATGTGAATAACAGCTTCAGAACAGGATCCCTGAGATTAGGGTTTTCACTCTAACATCATCCTGTTGCAATTTTTGTTTGTAATATTTGCAAAAAAGTAATATTTCATTTTTTTTGACATGTTTACATAAATCTAAGGGTCAGTTATCATCAGCACACAACAGGAGGCATACAAGAGGTGTCCTTGGTAAGCTCACACAAGGAAGGTCCAAGGAAGGGGCAGAGGTTCAGAGAGAAAGATGTTCCAAAAGAGATAGGAAAAATAGAATTCTGTGGGGGCTGGAGGTCTGCATTCCATCCCTGCCTTTCCCATATCACAGAGTTTATATCACTTCATTTAAGACCTTGCAAATCTTTAGCAGAAAGAGAAAACTTTTTTAAAATGGTGCCAAGAACATACAAAATGTGATTTTACTCCTAAGCAAACCATAGACTTTGCATAGCCTAAAAATAAGGTTTCATAAATTATGAAATGAAGTTTTATGTAATTTTCTCTATTTTTATGTTAAGTCTTCTAAATATTACTCCTACCTAAGTGTGTATTGTTAAACCTTTATTCTTGATCACAGCTTTAGAGAGTGTCATTGTCATTCTTTGCTTTAGATGGGATAGTTCTTTAATTCCCAATCCTTTTAGAGAAACTAGGGGCAAAAAACTGCACCAAAGTGCATGGCTAGTTACTACTTAGGCAACTATGTTGTTGCCTGACACTGGATTAAAGAGTCCTGTAAAGATTCGTTCTGTCTGCAAATATTTCTGTGTTGGTCAGCCCAGGCAGAGGAGAAGCTGCTCCTCCAAGGCACCTTGAATTACACATTTTACATCTGGCAGTACATTTGGATGTAATTCTCACAGGCAAGGGCATATAGTGTTATCACCACCATTTCAAAGATAAGAACATACAAGTTCGAGCAGGTGGAGCAGATCCCTTAGCTGGTTAATGCTAAGCTTGGGAAGGAACTCTAGTAAAGAGGACTTTAACTCCACACAGGGCACAAGAAGTTAATGTTGTAGCTCCCTGATGGCACTGAATTTCATTAATTTGGTGTTAATATTTCCAGTGTGAAACATTCTAATGAAGTGTTTACTCAAGGAGAGGAGGAGTAGGATGGAGCCTCAGTGTTGCATCCCTAACAACAAAAGAGTCAGAATTTCTTCTACTTAATTACTTGGGGGGCATCCTGCACTGTTGGGAACACAGATGTTACCTATGTAAGAAAAAACCAATTTGAGGAAATAAAAATATTTCATTTTGGAAGTAATTATTTGCATTGCAGAAGGATTCTTAAAGGATTTACATTTTACTTCCTTTAAACAGCGAGTTACTTAAATGCATTTATAATATGATTAATCTACAAAAGGATCTGATTGACATAATTTTCAAATGGATCCATTTATTGATTGCTTTCAGAATCTATATATTTCTGAAGACCAAACAAACTGACTAAAGAATGATAGGAAGAAATTAGAGAATTTGAAACTACTCTTTTGAAGGTAGTTTCTCTCTCTTCTCAGGGCAGGGAAGTCCCTTTACAGCAGCCAAAGCACAGAGACCAACCTTTGCTGGAACAAGTCTCATAATGAAATACCCAAATTTCTCATCTTTAAAAGATCTACTTTATGTATCGGCAAAATTTTCCTCTCTGCTATCTCCACCCTATCTCTTGTTCTGCACTAGGGAGCAAAAAAGACCATGTGGCCCTCTTCCCCAAATTATTCAAATACGCACATGAAGACAACTTAGACTTTTAAAAAATCATATCCATTTTGACTGTTTCTCATAGAATGTGGTTTCCAAACTCCCCTCTCTGTTACGTTTGTCCTTTTCTGGGCAGTTCTATTCTAATTGATGACTGTATCCTCTTACATCTAGGGAACCAGAACTGAAAACAAATATAATAAGTGTGTTCCGAAGAGCGCAGAGCACGAAGTAGACACTACAGTTGGATTAATAATGCAGCCCAAGGAAAGGGTTCTTTCAGCTGTAAGCCTGCACTCCTGCAAAGAAGTCACTGACCTTGACTTCTTTTTTTTTTCTTCTTTCTTGTTGAGACAGAGTCTCACTCTGTCACCCAAGCTGGAGTGCCATGGTATGATCTCAGCTCACTGCAACTTCCACTGCCCAGGTTCAAATGATTATTGTGCCTCAATTTCCTGAGTAGCTGGGACTACAGGTGCAGATCACCACGCTCTGCTAATTTTTTTTGTATTTCTAGTAGAGACGGGATTTCGCCATGTTGGCCAGGCTAGTCTCCAACTCCTGACCTCAGGTGATCCACCTGCCTTGGCCTCCCAAAGTGCTGGTACTACAGGCGTGAGTCACCGTGCCCGGCTGACTTTGACTTTTGATAGTGGCGAAGCAGCATCTTGATACTCAGTCCACGTCTACCAGTACCGTTTTCAATGAGTGACTGTTATAAAACATTTCATTTTGAGGAATTTTCTTTTACATTTGGTCTTAATTCAAAAGAAAACAGAGGTCACAAATCAGCTCTGTGAATGTTTACGTGTATGTTGCAAAAGAGACATACGTGTTTCCCATATATGAGTCCTTAATTCATTGAGGGGAATAAGCTTGGGGGCATTTGCCGAGGGAAAGACCTTGGGCTAAAGCAGACACCACTGGATTGTTTCCATGTTGTTAACTGACGTGGAAATTATGGTGAGGAGAGGCTTCTGTTTATGGTGAAGTTGGTCTGTGTAAAATTTTATTTCAAGATGGCTTTTTGGTGAAAACTTGCCGTTTCAAGCACCGGCTACTCACACTTTAAAATGTACCCTGTGCTAGGCAAGACATAGGTATATTCAATCATAAACAAGAACTTGAAAATTATGGCTTTTTAAAAATTACAGTGTCTCAATAATCAATGTGAAGCACAGGAAATTAAAAACATGAAACATATCCAGGTGCTAAAGCTGTATCCAAAATTATTAGCAAGCAGGGTGACCTGGGATTCCTTGGCAAATGACTTTAAAACAAAATTCTCATCAGACATTTTTAGTTCCATTCAATAAAAAGAGACAGTGTATGTATGGGATTGGTGGGGGTCGTGTGAATCATTCAGTTGGTCTATCGTCATTCGTTTAAATCGTAGGGAGTCAATAGTTACGGTCAGTTGTAGAACTGTATCTACTGCAAAGCAGAGGCATAACACTAACCGAGCCCCATGAGTCAGCTGCAGGAGTGAGCTCCCTGTGAAAAATGGGATTCCATGGCTCGTTTTCCTTGTTTCCTTTATTGCCACTGCCCCTGTACCCTCGCCTGCCTTTACTATTCAAGGTGGGCTCCTAAGTTTCGGGCCAAAGATAACATAAACATGGCTCTTACATGGGCCCATGGCAGACCTTGGGAGTCAGTCTTGACTGGTACTTGTTTCCATTGAGCCTGGATACAAGATCATGCCCACTCTTAACACGGGGTGCTAGGCAGCCAACATATGGAATAAAACTAAGAATTTGCCATTCTCATTCAGTCCCATTCAGAGAACCCATCTCATTTTAGTGCTCTCCCTTCCCCACCTTTACTTTCTTTCACGCAGACACTTCAAGATGTCTTCATTTATTCTAGACCAGTGCATTCTGGTGAACTTCTATCCAAGGGCCTGAAGACTTGGTAAAACTAGGGTAATAGATGAAATATAAAGAAATAATGGGCCACCAGAGAATAAAGACAACATGAAGGAGTCTTAAACAATCCTCAATATCTTCTGTTGTATAATTTCATATCTCAATAGCATGGGTTTTTGTCAGTGAGTTTGTTCAAGAAAACAAATATCTGGAATAGGAAGCCCTATTCCCATTCAGGATATGACTTTTTTGCAATTTGATAGAGTGAAAACCACTAAAGCATGGGTCATCTGTGCAGAGCTGTAGCCCATCAGGTGCCGACATGATCAATAACAACGACATGATCAATAACAACGACATGATCAATAACAGCGAACCTTACTCAGAAGACAATGTCTTAGTTTAAAAAGTTAATCTTTTTTGTTTTTCTTTTTAATTTTGATGAAGAACATTATCTTTAAAGTTCAGTCACCCTATGCAATTCCTTCTTTCTTCTTTTTTCTTTCCTTCACACCTTCCTGCCGTCCCTCCATCCCTCCCTCCCTCCCTCCTTTCCTTCCTTTTCCTATTTACTTGAGAATTTTCTCCCACTCATGAACATTTGGGAGAAGTTAAGCCAATTCAGGGATGACATTTCATGAAAATTACACCTAGTAAGACAAAACATGTTCCATCTCTTTTTTGGATGCCTGAATTGAAACTAAGCAAATAAACACAGGTGGGAGGTGTCACTCATGCAACAGAACCAACTATACTCCAACATGTACCTCAATATACCATAGCTATTATTTTCAAGACTGGAAAAGGCTCCAGGCATTTATCTTACTGTCACCATGATCATAATTGTAATGGTAGCTAAGGTGCTGAGGGCTGACATGATACCAGGCATATTATATGCATTACGTTACTTAATCTCCAACAACCCTAAAAGCAGAAACTTTTCTAATGTCCACTTAGGTGATGGGGACACTAAGGGTTAGTATAGTTAAGAATCTCATTTAAATGTCACAGTGGTGAAGTGGTGAAGAGGAATTTTAAACCCAGGTCTTCTGGCCTCAGCTCCCTGTTTTAGGGCCTCTGCAGAAACAGTAGTAGAAATAATTTCTCCTCCACCTCCGTGTTAAATAAGCCTTTATCTACAAGTTCATTATTGCTACCTGTACGAAATGAGGTACATAATAACATGAATAAATTAGTTCAAGTACATGTGACTCCAAATTGGAGGTGCAAACCATTGTTGATAAACCACCAGCTAACCACCGTCACTCTACATTTCCTGAGGAGTACAAAGGAAGTTACAACCTATCTTAAATCTCTGATGTGCAGGATGATAATTTTCCAATAAACTAAATCCTGCTACTATCGGATGATTTGAACATTTCTAACGATTATTACCAATGCCTCCAAACAACATGGACCGTGGCAGCCAATCAAAAGGCTCAGCTGGGTTATGCTTGACTTTTATTTCCAAAAGGTAACTTAGCAGAAATGGAGTAACTGTTCATTATTTTCTGTCATTTTTATATCATTTTTTTTGCCATGCATATTGTGCAGTAATTGCAGGAAATTAAATTTGAATCTTGTGACACAAGCATGTTGTGAATATCATAAAAAACACATATGTTCATAAATGGTAAGAAAAAGAAAGGTGATAAAAATTACATTTAGGAAACTTTTACAATCTTTCTGAACAATGGAAAAGAACATGTTTTAGGGTTCCTTTGTTTAGGCTGAATTCCTAGCTGACACACTTTTAGAAGGCAAAGTTTTGTGTTTGGTGGGCATATTTGTATTTTTGCTGTTTTCACTGTTTTCCCTGAGACTTTTTTTTTTTTTTTTTTTTTTGAGACAGAGTCTCTCTCTGTCGCCTGGGCTGGAGTGCAACGGCCGGATGTCAGCTCACTGCAAGCTCCGCCTCCCGGGTTTACGCCTTTCTCCTGCCTCAGCCTCCGGAGTAGCTGGCACTACTGGCGCCGGCCACCTCGCCCAGCTAGATTTTTTTTTTGTATTTTTTAGTAGAGACGGGGTTTCACCGTGTTAGCCAGGATGGTCTCGATCTCCTGACCTTGTGATCCACCCGTCTTGGCCTCCCAAAGTGCTGGGATTACAGGCTTGAGCCACCGCGCCCGGCCCCCTGAGACCTTTTTAATGGTACTCTATGAGCAAGAGGACAACTGAAATCCCATACAAAGAAGTGGCTTCAGCAAAATTCCCACCCATGTCCAGTAACTGCAGAGTCTGTACATGAAGCCATTTTTCATTTACTACATGGGGGTGAGAACAGACAGAAAATCTTTGCATGTGCTTTGGCTTTTGCTTGGCTATGACTCCTTTGTGGCACCTGCTGCCGCTGTCCTTGCTGCCTCTTTGTAGATGAGGTTACTTCCTATCCGATCCTTTTAGTGACACTGTAAAAACATTCGTGAAGCTAAAATTTTAAAATTTCACATCCCACTGTCTGGTTTGGCATAGAGTTGGCCTCATCCCTTGACATGGTGGAAAAATAAATGATTGGCTCCTGGACTTTGGTTTCATTGCTGTCATGACTTTCATCTCAAATCCAACTTTGACATCAGATTTCTCTGGGTCTGTGATGGTTCTTGGGAGTTTCAAGCAATTTCCTTCTACATTTTTCTATGCTCTGGCAGAAAATGAATCCATGCTAACACAGTTGCAAAACTAAAACCACTATCTTTTATCAAATGGATGCTACCCAGAATTGACAAGTTTTGTTAAGCACCCAAGTCTTTCTACCAACTGGTCCAAATCCTTCACATTCCAACCATCCAGATGGTATTTATGGCCCAGTTCAATCTCAAGCTTTCTATGAAGGGTTCTCTGACCACCTGAGTTCACAATAGCTCCCTCTGAAGTACTTGATGATTGAGTTATTCATTTCAGGCTTACTGTTTAACACTAATTGCTAGGATCTTTTGTAAAATTTTCAAGTCTTTGTGAAAATTTTAGGTCTTTATCATCCCTGAAATCCTAAGGATGCTTAAATATTCTTTATCCTCATTCCAAACCAACCCATATTCACCTTCCCAAACCAGTTCCACTGCCTCCCTTATTTGTTATTATTTTTTTTTTTGAGATGGAGGTTCACTCTTGTTGCCTAGGCTGGAGTGCAATGGTGTGATCTCGGCTCACTGCAACCTCTGCCTCCCAGGTTCAAGTGATTCTCCTGCCTCAAACTCCCGAGTAGCTGGGATTATAGGCACCTACCACCATGCCTGGCTAATTTTTTGTATTTTTAGTAGAGACAGGGTTTCACCATGTTGGCCAGACTGGTCTTGAATTCCTGACCTCAGGCGATCCACCTGCCTCGGCCTCCCAAAGTGCTGGGATTATAGACATGAGCCACCGCACCCAGCCTGCCTTCCTTCCTTTGTTGCTGCTGCTACTATTGTTCTGAATACCAGGGTCAAAATTCTAAGGTTTGATTCCCTCTTTCTCTGTCAATCACCATACCTGATTAATTAGCAAGTTCTATGGATTGGCAATTTTTAATAATTTTTGTTTGATTTATTTATTTGTATTTGAAAAGACTTTGTCAAAGGAAATCTTATATGGAAACTTAATAGATAAGAAAAGTCATTCTGAAAATAAGCAACTGAATTGAGATCCTTGAACCCACAACTGCAGCCCTTGAAAGAGCCCTCAGAATCCCTGAGGCTGAGCACGACTGGGGGGCCCAATAGAGTAGGGCCTCTCTCGTAGGGTTGACTTCTACATTTTCAGAAAACAGCACAGGATGGTGAAAAGAACACGGTGCAAATCAGAGTACCTGAATTGAGCCTTGATTTTTTCTTTCTGTAGAATAAGATATCTTTCCTACTTATATCCTGGGGTTGTTATAAGGATCAAGTAAGGTTCTGTGTGTGAAAGCACATTGTGAACTGTCTAAGGTCATGCAGATTTAGGGAGCTGTCACCTCTTCTTCTCATCTCCTGGGCTCCATTCTCCTTTTCATCTTGCCCACTATCTAATCTGACCATTGTTTCCATATTGATCTTCATAAAGCACATCTCTTTTTGTATCATTCCTTGGCTCAGAAATGTCCAGGGATCACCAGTGGCTACCAAATTAGAGAAAAAGTGTCTTCGCTTAGTATGTAAGCCCTTTCACAGTGAGATCAGACTTCTGCTTCCAGTATTAGCTGCCTTCATCCTTCCACATAAACCCAATGCTCTAGAAAAATTACTTCCTCGCTCCTTCATGCATCACCTTCTGTGCCATCCCTCAACTTCTGTTCTGGCTGTCCCATTTGGCATCACTCCTGAAATGCAATTTATGATTCAAGGTTCATCTTCAATACTTTATGCCCAATGAAGCCCTTCCTATTCCACCCCGTACTTGTCTATCCTCCAGATTCCCAACAGAAAACAGGGTAAATTCTCATGGATTCCTGAAGTGCAGCGTGTAGGTCAGTGTAGATCAGGAATAAGAATGTATAAAATTTGCTTGTAAGAGCTTAATCAATTCTTAATACTTTCTTGTTAAAGTAAAATATGTTTGGGAAAACCACCTTTCTCACTCTCTCTTTTTTTAAAGATAGGTAGACCTCTATTTGAAGGTATACTTTCTCAGTTTATGATCTTTTCCTTCTTTCTGCAGAAAAATTGAAATGCAAGAGGATTCTGGCTTGGCAGATGAGGCCTGCCACACTGGGGCCAGGAAGATCCTGATTTCTGAAAGCTTTTATTTCTTAAACTGAGAAGTATGGGTTTCTGTACACAAAAAGACTTTACTTATTTAAAAACCTGCACAATTATCAATAATATAATTCATATTTCAAAGAGAGAAATGCAGGCTGAATTGAAGAATACATTTAACAGAAAAAAAATGTTACTTTCAGGTATAAAAGAAAAAGAGACCATCTGCCACGTAGAGGTGCTTATCAGTGTTTAATGTGGTGACTAAAAAATCTGTAGAAAATTCATAATGAGACAGAATAACTCAACTAGGCATTTAAAGATCTCATTTATTCAACTATGTCATAGAGACCTTAAGTAACATGTTTAAATAAATAGGCAATGATGGTTTTAAACGATCAAAGCTTTTTTTCATAATTATCTACTTATGTTAAAAGTAGCTTTTAAAAAATTAGCTTATATCCTTTCTTGTTGACATCCTTTGTACACTGTATATTTGTCTTTTTTACAAAGAAAGAATCAACTGTAAGGATAAATTTAGTCTAGTATCGTTTGAATGATTTCTCTTACCAATTAAAGAGTTTTGAATCAATAATGTTTTATGAAAGTACACCTGGAAACATGATATTACATGGAAACTCATCTGAAACTTTATGTTTTCCTCTGTCACTTAGATAGAGAAAAATTTTTACAGCACAGTCATTCACTCAGGTAACCTTGGAGACCCAGTGGTGAAGTAGAATATCCAAGGCGTCATTGTGGAGATGGTCTGAGGCTGGCATGCTCCATTACCTCACAGGAAATTGACTATAGGTGCTGCTTGGTGAAGAGGCAAATTAAAAAATAATAAGAGAATTTCTTTTTCTGCCTAAAAAGGAATAGCAGGGATCAGGTTTACTCTACTGCCTCAAACAGTAAAAAAGAAAGCAAAGCAAAATGAAAACCTTGACAAAAATAGATAAAACAATGGTTTTCAAAACACTGGATAACAGACAATTAAAGACAGTTTAAAATGAATTAAATATGTCTGCTTTACAATTGCTTCAGAATACCTCCCTGAGAGAGTTTCTAGGTTTCAGTGCAGGAAGAGAACCCAAACACAGCCTAGCAGTATCCCTAAGGTGAAGGAGGCAGAGTTGAGCAACCAAGGAGAGCAAGAGGTTTAGATTACATAGAGTAGAGTATGGGAAAGGAGATAGCTGCACAGAGAAGTAACTCCAGAGATCTGCAGAGGGCTCCCCTCCTTAAATAGTCAGGTAATTACTGATCAGACCATATGTGTGAGGAGGCTACTCAAGGCTGTGAAAAATTTCTCCTGAAATGATAGTGATAATGATGCCCCACACTCACACAGAGTTGACAGTACTACTTGTTCTCACCAACCAGACTAGAGAGTCTCATGATTCACATGGTGCTGGGGGAATAAACAAAGGGATCTTGCCTCAGTAGTTGAGAATAATTAACCTCAGAATTAATACTGCTAAAGTCCTGCCCAACAAATATTAGAAGACCAGAAAAGATGAAGTTGTTTCCAAATAACTATGTTGCAGAACAAAACTCACAAATATTTACAGAAATAAAATAAATTCAGTGCCTAAGAAGTAAATTTAATATGGCATTCAATCAAAAATCACTACACACACACACGCGCACACACACACACACACACACATAAATGTAACCACTGATGAGGAGAAAAAAATAAATTAATTGAAATAGAACCAAAACTGATGCAAACATTAAAATTAGCTAACAAGGACAGTAAAAGTTATTATAACTACATTCCATATGTTTACTAAGTAGATAAAAAGTTAATTAGCAACATAGGTATTTGAACTTGTTCATGTACAAATGTCTGCGTCACTATTTAACAATGTCTGAGATGAAAAATACACTGAATCAGACCTTGCAGAAAAAAAAGATTAGTAAACTTGAAGACATAGTGATATAAACTATCAAAATGAAAAACAGAGAGAAGATAGAATGTTTAAAAATGAACAGAGCATCAGTGAACTGTGGGAAAATTTTAAGTGGTCTAATATAGATATAAGTGGAGGTCCCAAAGGGATAGGACAAAATTATTAGAAAAAATAATGGCTGAAATTTTTCCAAATTTGGTAAAAACTATTATCCTAAAGATCCAAAAGCTCAAAGAACTTCAAGTATAAGAAATATAGAAAAAAAATACCAAGCATATCATAATCAGATTGCTCAAAAACAGTGATAATGAGAAAAATCTAAAAGGCAGGCAGAAGGGGAGGAAAACACATCACATGCTGAAGAACAAAGATAAGAATGACAGTAGACTTCTCATCTAAAACAATACAAGGGAAAAGATAATGGGGAAAAATTATCTCAAGTATTAAAAGAAAACAAATTGTCAACCTTGACTTCAATATCCAGTAAAAATATTTTTCAAATTTAAAGGCACACTAAATACATTTTATTTTATTTTATTTTTATTATTATATTTTAAGTTCTAGGGTACATGTGCACAACATGCATGTTTGTTACATATGTATACATGTGCCATGTTGGTGTGCTGCACCTGTTAACTCATCACTTACATTAGGTATATCTCCTAATGCTATCCCTCCCCACTCCCCCCACCCTATGACAGGCCCCAGTGTGTGATGTTCCCCACCCTGTGTCCAAATGTTCTCATTGTTCACTTCCCACCTATGAGTGAGAACATGTGGTGTTTGGTTTTCTGTCCTTGTGATAGTTTGCTCAGAATGATGGTTTCCAGCTTCATCCATGTCCCTACAAAGGACATGAACTCATCCTTTTTTATGGCTGCATAGTATTCCATGGTGTATATGTGCCACGTTTTCTTAATGCAGTCTATCATTGATGGACACTTGGGTTGGTTCAAAGTCTTTGCTATTGTGAATAGGAGGCACACTAAATACATTTTAAACATACAAAAGCTGAAAGAATTCATCCACATCAGACCTCTGCTAAAAGAAAGTCCTTCAAACAGAAAGAAAATGATACCAGATGGAAATATGGATCTAAACAAAGGAATGAGGAGCACTGGAAATGGCATCTACATTGGTAAATATATAAATGTTATATAAATGGAAATACATCCCATGCTCATGGATTAGAGGAATCAGTATGAAAATGACCATACTCCCCAAAGCAATCTAAACATTAGATGCAGTTATCAAAATACCAGTATCATTTTTCACAGAGTAAGAAAAGAATCCTTAGATTTATATAAAACAAAAAAGAACCTGAATAGCCAAAGCAACTCGAAGCAAAAACAATAAATCTGGAGGCATCACATTATCTGACTTCAAATTATACTACAAGCCTATAGTTACCAAAACAGCATGGAACTGCTATGAAAGTAGATACACAGACTAATAGAACAGAATAGAGAACCGAGAAATAAAACCAAATACTTAAAACCAGCTGAACTTTGACAAAGCATACTAAAACATAAATGGGGGAAAGGACATCCTATTCAATAAATGGTGTTGGGAAAACTGCATAACCACATGTAGAAGAATGAAACTGGATCCCTATCTTTCACTACGTACAAAAATCAACTCAACATGGATCAAAGACTTAAATCTAAGATCTGAAACCATACAAGTTGTAGAAGAAAACTTAGCAAAACTCTTCTGGACATTGACTGAAATAAAGAATTTATGACTAAGACCATAAAAGCAAATGCAACAAAACCAAAAATTCATAAAATGGGAGCTAATTAAACTAAAAACCTTCTATATAGCAAAATAAATAAGCAGCAGAATAAACAGACAATGTAGAATGGAAGAAAATATTTACAACCTGTGTATCTAACAAAGGACTAATATCTAGAGTCTACAAGGAACTCAAATCAGAAAGAAAAAAAAAACACAAATAATCCCATCACAAAGTGGGCAAATGGCATAAATAAACATTTTTCAAAAGAAGAAACACAAATGGCCAAACATATGAAAATATATGATAAAATATCAACATCACTAATCATCAGAGAATGCAAACTAAAACCACAGTGAGATATTACCTTACCCCAGCCAGAATAGTCATTATTAAAAAGTCAAAAAACAACAGATGTTGGTGTGGATGTGGTGTAAAGGAAACACTTATACACTGCTGGTGGGAATGTAAACTAGTACAACATCTTCCTTCCTTCCTTCCTTCCTTCCTTCCTTCCTTCCTTCCTTCCTTCCTTCCTTCCTTCCTTCCTTCCTTCCTTCCTCTTTCTCTCTTTCTCTCTTTCTCTCTTTCTTTTCTTTCTTTTCTTTCTTTCTTGACAGAATCTCAGTCTGTCACCCAGGCTGGAGTGCAGTGGCGTGATCTCGGCTCACTGCAAACTCCACCTCCTGGGTTCAAGTAATTCTTCTGCCTCAGCCTCCCTAGTAGCTGGGACTACAGGCACATGCCACCATGCCCGTCTAATTTTTGTATTTTTAGTAGAGATGGGGTTTCACCATATTGGCCAGGCTGGTCCTGGCCTCGTGATCCGCCCACCTTGGCCTTCCAAAGTGCTGGAATTACAGGCGTGAGCCACCGTGCTCAGCCCGGATATTTCTTAAAGACTAAAAGTAGATCTACCATTCAATCCAGCAATCCCACTCCTGGGTTTTTATTCCAAGGAAAAGAAGTCATTATTTCAAAAAGACACCTGCATGCATATGTTTTTCACAACAGAATTCACAATTGCGAAGATATGGAACCAACTTAAGTGCCCACCAACTGATGAGTGCATTAAAAAATGTAGTCTATATACACCGTGGAATACTACTCAGCCATTAAAAATAATGAAATAATGTCTTTTGCAGCAACTTGGATGGAGTATGAAGTTGGAGGCCATTATTCTAAGAGGAGTAACTCAGGAATGGAAAACCAAGTATTTATACCTAATGTTCTCACTTATAAGTAGGAACTAAGCTATGTGTACACAAAGGCATTCAAAGTGGTATAATGGACATTGGAGATTCAGAAGGGAGGAGGGTGGGAGGGAGAAGAAGGATAAAAAAACTACATATTGGGTACAATTTACACTACTTGGGTGATGGCTGCACTAAAATTTCAGGCTTCACTATTATACAATTCATCCATGTAACCAAAAACCATTTGTACCACAAAAGCTACTGAAATTAAAAATATATCAATATATATGTTTTAGTTAATACTTAAATCACGTTAAACAATAAATGATTAAAGAAAAATAATTTAATGTGCAGTTATAACATATCTAAAAGTGAAAGTATAACAGCAGAAGCATAAAGTTAGGGAAAGAATATGTTGATAAGATTCTATTATTATATGTGAAGTGGTATAATTTGAATATTTGAACTTGTATAATATAACTTGATAAGTTAAAGATATATAGCAGATATTGAAACCCTAAAGCAACCACTAAGATAACAAAAAGTTATAGATAATAGGTCAACAAAGACTATAACAATAAATTATTTTTGAACAATAAATTGTTTTGAAAAAATTTTTATGAAGAAAGAAGAAGGCCAAAAAAAAAAAAAAAAAAAAAAACCAAAAAAACAGTGGGATAGATTTAAACTCAATCACATAAATAATCATGTTAAATGTAATTAGTCTAAATACCTCAGTTAAAATGCAGAGGTTGGCCGGGCGCAGTGGCTCTCGCCTGTAATCCCAGCACTTTGGGAGGCCAGGCAGGTGGATCATGGGATCAGGAGATTGAGACCATCCTGGCTAACACGGTAAAACCCCGTCTCTACTAAAAATACAAAAACAAAATTAGCTGGGTGTGGTGGCGGGTGCCTGTAGTGCCAGCTACTCGGGAGGCTGAGGTGGGAGAATGGCGTGAACCCGGAAGGTGGAGCTTGCGGTAAGCCGAGATCGTGCCACTGCGCTCTAGCCTGGGCAACAGAGCGAGACTCCATCTCAAAAAAAAAAAAGTGCAGAGGTTGTAAAACTGGATTGAAAAAAATGTCCCAACTATATGCTGCCTATAAGAAAGGGACTTTAAATATAAAGACACAAATGAGACAATAGTAAAAGGGAGGAAAATGATATACCATGCTCAGACTTATCAAAAGAAAGCTGGAATCTACTTATCTACTTACCAAAAGACAACATAGATTTCAGAGCAAAGGATTTTATTAGGGATAATGGTATTATTTTATTGTAATAGAAGGGTCAATTCCTCAAGAAGGCATAGCAACACATATCTTCTGTGTGATGGTTAATTTTATGTGCCAACTTGACTGGGTCATAGAATGCCTAGATACCTGGTTAAACATTATTCCTGAGTGTACCTGTGAGAGTGTTTTTAGAATAGATTAGTGTTTGTGTTGGTGAACTTAGTAAAGCAGATGGCCTTCTCCAGTGGACGTGGGCCTCATTCAATCTGTTTAGAGGCGGGGTAGACTAAAAAGATGGAGAAAAGATGAATTTATGCTCTGCCTGACTGCTTGAGCTGGTACTTCTGGTTTTCAGGCCTTCAGACTAGGGCATGAATCTATACCACATCTATGCTCAGTGGCTCTTAGACTTTCAAACTATACCACCTATCCTGACCCTCCAGCTTGCAGACAGCAGATACGGGCTCTGTTTCTCTGGAAAACCCTAACGCCTTATGTGATAGAATAATTTCTGTCAGTCTGTGGTCCTCTGTTCCTGCTGCCATATCTAAGCTGTTGATGCTTATACAGTACTAATGCATATTGTGTCAGGTCCTTGGATCTTCAATGTTGACTGTGCATCTAGGAACTTATCACTTTATATGGTCCTTGTTTCTCTGTTTATGTAGGTTGCTTGTAAGAAGAAAGAGTCCCTCTCTTCTTGTGCCATACTCAGGGGCATGGAAATTATGCTACTCTTAAGCACAAAGTAGGACAAAAAAATGTGGTTGTCTATAGGCCTGTTAGCCAAAATACACTAACCATTTCTTCTTTATGATTTGTCCCCTCTTCAGAAGTCTACCATGGGCACAGAGATCAGGTTCCCAGACTCTCAGAGATCACACACTTTAGTCTTCACCTCTCCAGGGCCCTTCATGGAAAGCTACCCTAAACAGTGCTCACCCAAGTTTTACTCTCATAATTGTTTTCTCTTCTTTTGATCTTCTACATTTTCCTACCTAGGGAATTTTTTTAAGAAAGAAAGAAAAAGAGACACAGAGAGAGAGAGAGAGAGAGACAGAGACAGAGAGAGGCAGAGACAGAGAGAGAGAGAGACAGAGAGAGAGAGATTGTATGTGTCCATGTGTTGAGAGGTGGCATAGCTATTCTCAAATGTTTTCTCTATGCCTCTTCATTCCCTGCTACTTTTGAAACACAAAGATAAAATGTGTATCCTTTCTTTTTTTTTTTTGCTTTTTTTTTTTTTTTTTTGCTTTTTACTCTGTCATATCCTACCTTGAGATAATGGGGGGAAAATATCTAGTGTCCTGAATAGAGAGAAGATGAGAAAGGAAAACTAGAAAGACCATGAGAATGACATAATAATGTAAAAAAAAAAATACATATACATAGACTATTCCTATTTCTTCATTTGATGGCCATCATAAAAATGAATATTTTTATAATTGCAGTCTCATCAGATATATTCTAAAGATCCTAACCATTGCAAACATACATCTCAAGATAAAAAATATGACTTAATGGGAAATCAGGACTAAATGGCACCAAGAGGTAACTGGGCAGGTGGATGCTGTGTTGGAAACTCTCACATACTGCTGCCACCTTCTCCAACCACAACATTCTAAAATATACGTCAACACAAGGCCTTCAAAAGTTGGCAGACTATTGTAAGGCAAGTTACTCAGAAATATAGATATACTTTTAAAAGGTTTCATATGCCTTTTTGCATTATTCAAAAATGTGTAAATTAATTCTACATAAAATAGGAGGTGGAAATATACATAAAAGGTTAAATAACAGCACCAGGAAGAATATAATGAAATGCCAAGTGACTGATATAGACCATTTCTCTCAAATGGGAGCACAGAAAACCTGAGCATCCACAACTTCTTTAAGAAATGTAGAATTTTGTTTAACTATTTCAGTACCTGACTTTTAATTTAAGTTTACAAATGCATGTATGATTATAAATGCATCTTACAAGTGAAGGTCAACTGACAGCACAACTTACTGTATAAATGCAGATTTCACAGAAGTCCAAATGGAGAAACCTAAAAGTAGAATTGAGTCATAAAATATACATGATAATATTGTCATGGAGACTCAAAAGGCTTTGCATGGCAGGATTATATCTTCACCACAACCACAAGCATTCAAGGAAGTCCCATTCTGACTCCAGGTGTCATTGGATTAGTTACCCATTTAATGCAGGTTTCTATAACACTGTCATGTGATCCTTATTTCCAGGTGAACAAGTCAGCATTCCAGAGAGATCAAGGGACATTGCATTAAAGTTGAGTCGTTAAGTAATGGACTTGATTATCTTAATTATCAAATAAAGCTTTGATGTTACCAATGCCAGTTTCATTGCATGTAGGTAGTAAGCATTCTCTGTACAAATAATACTAAAGTTATACCACAAAAGCAGATTTAAGTTATAAGTAAGGCTATATTTCTTCCATAATTAAGCCCCATATTCCAGGTTTAGTTTCTGCAAAACAGTGTAGTCTATCCCATTTAAAATTCATACTGTCAAATTGAATTTTATTGGTTTTGTGGTTTCAGTGATATAATTGTATTAATACTAAACACACGAAGATAAATGTGCTAATACTTGTAGAGTACTTGGTACAGTCCCTGACACAAAAAGGGTGTTCAATAAGGATTAGTTATAACTATTTTGTGGAAAATATATATTTGTACATCTCATTTAGGATGAGACTGAGGTTCTCAATCTTTTCTTTGTTAGTTCGCTGAGGTTCTCAATCTTTTCTTTGATAGTTCGCTAAACATTACTCAAGTATAATAAACACAAGATGGGGAGTAACTGCCTGGAGATTCATCTGTGACGGGGGAGATGGGGGTGGGTTCCTGGAAAAGAGGCATTCAAAGAGGTATTATCTCTTCAATGAAACACCAGAAAAGTGGTATCATTGTTATGACAAAAACTTAAAACTGAGGCACAGAAAAATAAAGCACCTTTTTCAAGCCCTTTCATCAGGGCAGCATAAGAACCGCTTTCACTTTTAGTTCTCAGTTGCTAAGACTGTGAGTTCTTTCGTTTTCCCTTCTTACTGAAGTCCAAGAATATGTAGCACTTATTCTTTTGTCTTTACATAATGTTTTTGGAAGTAAATAACAGTTGATTATATTTGGCAAGCAGTATTCTTACCATATTCTGATATAATAACATTTTTTCAGTCTGCTTTGGAAATTGACAATTATGATGACATTGAATAGAGGTTAGAGGCGATGTGAATTATCGGGGTAACCTAGATATTTACATGAATGCTGGTTTTGATGAAGCATAAAACTCTTCTTTGACATACACATTATCTCAGTTGTGAACATGAGGACTACATTGCTGTGGAAATGCTGACAATGCCTCTCAATCTGTTTGCCAAAAAAAAAAAAAAAAAAGCATTAAAAAAATCAAATGTGTATCAGACGTGTTTAAAAGGTATATAGATACCACATTTCAAAAGAGATCTATATATGTGCTAGAAAAGACATTACACATAAAATATATTCTGTGGAGTACAATCATAGTGGTTGTAGCTCTCCATTTAAAAACATAACATAGCAAAGACTGACTACAAAACTTAGAAAGATTTGCCTTCCAACTACAAAGTAATGAGAAACCAAACACCCAAAACAAGCACAAAAGGAGTGATTACTTAATCTTTTCTTTTGTAGCTGTTCAGCAGGATATCTGAGAGGACCTTTCATATGCAAGGTGAATTAATTATGACTAGGAACTCTAAAATATATATATGTATAACACAAATATGTGTTTACAAATGTATGTATATCTACATATACATATCTACATATACATATGTGTATATACACACATGGCAAGTATGGTCTTCTTTTAGGAGCTGGAAAAATCTATTGGGGAAATGAGATTAATGCATAGAGCAAAAGTAAAGAATTCCAAAGAAGGTATAACTGTAAATTGCAGCTCTGTGTCTCTCAGCATTCTGGGTCACACTTCCCTTTTATATCTCAATACCATTTAGAATTCCTCCAAGAGGTGGAGGGAAAGAAACGTCTTTCAGGCACTCCACATTCCTGAATTCCCTGTGCCTGGTGTTTATTCCTTCCTGTGATGCTATCTTTTCTACACTAACTGCCCCTGCCCCTCCTAACCCCAGGAGTCATTCCCAGGGTATCAAATGATAGCTATCTGCAGGTCTCTCTCACTCTCTGCTTCTCCCCCTCTTCCTTCCTTTCCCTGTGCTAATGCCCTTATCTAGCTAAGCAAGAGCTTATTCCACTGTTATCTGGGTATTCATCCTAGGGAAGGTCACCAAAAACTCGGCCCCAGTCAGATCCTGACCTGCTGCCACTATTTTGTAGTTTGTTTTTTCTTCTTTATTGGTGGGAGTTCTTTCCTCCACCTCTTCTTTTTCATCCTTTTTTTCAGTATTCTCTAAAGTCCTGTCTCCTAGTACATAAGGTGGTGATCTGGGGAGACTGAACAGCCCGTTATTTCATTATGCAGAATAATTGTCTGCATCGTAAAACCGGTCTCAGCTGCTTCCATTCCAGACAAGTCCCTGTGTCCCAGCTTTGTCTAATTAAAATAGTCCATTGAAGTATTTTTCCCAACAGTGGAATCCACCCTTAAGAGGAATTTTGCTACTTCCCTTGAGCACAGAAACAGCATTTTTCTTAGTATTATATAAATAACAATTGTAATAGACTATAGGAGTAATACAATAATACTAGCATATTGTGTTGCTAGGAAAAAAAATTGTCTGAACATATAATTGGAGTAAGGTGGAAATGAGTTGAATGGGTAGGGAGAATTCATATGGCAGGAAGCTTTGAAGGCCAGGCAAGAGTGTTTTATTTGGGAGCGGCAATTTTGGGAGGTGCTGGTAGATTTTGAAGTAACTTTTCCTGGGAAAAATATTAGGCAGATATATTTGAGACTTAATCTTACTGTATATAGTCTTGTATCTTTTTTTCTACTCAATATTGTATTATAAGCACTTCACTATATCTTGTATGAATGTTCTTAAAAACATGATTATTCTGTGGTGTGCTGGAAATAGCATACACTAGTTAGCAAGAGCCAGTTGCGTTCGTGGCTCTTCAATTCCACATTGAATGACTTTGATTGGTAACTTGAAATTGACCATGGTGGGAGTATTTACACCATGAAAGTTGTTGTACCAGTACCATGCTGCTTTGGTTACTGTAGTTCTGTAGTATAGTTTGAAGTTGGGTAGCATGATACCTCCAGCTGTGTTCTTTTTGCTTAAGATTGCCTTGGCTATTTGGGTTCATTTTTGGTTCCATATGAATTTTTAAATAGTTTTTTTTCTAGTTCTGTGAAGAATGCCAATGGTAGTTTAATGAGAATAGCATTGAATCTATAAATTGCTTTGGGCAGTGTGGCCATTTTCATAATATTGATTCTTCCTATCTATGAGCATGGAATGCTTTTCCATTTGTTTGTGTCATCTCTATTTCTTTGAGCAGTGGTTTGTCGTTCTCCTTGTAGACTGGGTAAAGAAAATGTGGTATACAGACACCATGGAATACCATGCAGCCATAAAAAAGAATGAGATTATGTCCTTCACAGGGACATGGATGGAGCTGGAGGCCATTATCCTTAGCAAACTAACCCAGGAAACCCAGAAAACCAAATGCCATATGTTCACACTTATAAGTGAGAGCTAAATGATGAGAACACATGGCCATAAAGTGGGGAACAGCACACACTGGGGCCTACCAGAGGGTGGAGGGTGGGAAGAAGGAGAAGATAAGGAAAAATAACTAATGAATACTAGGCTTAATATCTGGGTGATGAAATAATCTGTACAACAAACCCCCATGACATACATTTACCTATGTAACAAACCCAAAATTCTGCACATGTACTCCTGAACTTAAAATAAAAGTTAAAAAAAGGATTATTAAGAATTGAATATCAAGAATCAGGATGATATTGCTTTAGACATAAGATTCTTACCATAACAAGCACTATTATTCTGCTTAGATAAAATACACCAACCTACTTATTTTGGGGGCTGAGACATTGTTTATGTACTAGACTGTGAGTTCCTCTAGAACACAGATCACATCTTAATGATGTATTCTTTTTGTGCCTTCCCATCCCTACTATCCAGTGTAGTACCTGAAAGATGGTAAAATGTTTATTAAATGAATCAATGAGTGAGTAAATTCATGACTGTTATGATCCTTGAGTAGGTTATATAAACTAAAATGATACCGCTTTGTAGCACCTCTGCAGATGCATCTGGAGGCAGAGTTCTCACTACAATCTTTCCAAGAGCTGTTTCAATTATCCCTTCAAGATTTACTTAAATAATAATTGTTTAATAAAGTATGAGGCTCGGTGCACCTTTTTCCTAAAACAAAAACAAAAACAAAACAATTTAACTGGTAAAAAAAATACAGAGCAATCATTTAAAATGTCTGTCTGAAAATTGTCCTAAGGGCAGAAAGATTCATTTTAAAAAATCTACTAAATCTCAATAAAAGCCATGAGAGTCTATGGCATCTGAGCTACGATCCAGTCTATTACCTCCACCCCTAGCTCAATGTTACAGAAGCTTTGCCCTAGGCATAAACAGTCAAGTAGATAGGGGTTCCTTCTCCCTCCATCTCCAAGTCTGGACTATGGTTTGATTCAGGAAAGGACAGGCTTTTGGCATTTCTCTCCCTCCAGCCTCATTTGTAGAGGCTTGATTCCAAGTAGGTGCACCCAAGAGAACTAGCTTTCCTGATTTCAAAACTTACTACAATGCTGTAGTAATCAAGACAGCATGGTATTGCATAGGAATAGACATATAGATCAATGCAATAGGAATCGTGAGTTCAGAAACAAGCCCTTATATTTCTGATGAATTGATTTTTGACAAAAGTGTAAAGAAAATTCAGTGTGGAGAGAACATTTTTGTTTTTCATCAAATGATTCGAAAAGTACTGAATAGCCACAAGCAAAGGAATGAAGTTGGCCCCTGACTCACAATATAAAAAAATTCATTTAAAGTGCATTATCAACTTAAATGTAAGAGTTAAAACTATAAAAATTTTACAAGAAAACATAAGGCATAATTCTCTGTGATTTTAATTTAGACACAACTTCAAAAATACAAGGAAGAAAAGATGAAATAGCATGAACATCACAAAAGTTAAAAACATTTGTGCTGCAAATGATATCATCAAGAAAGTAAAAGAATGGTGCACAGAATGGGGGAAAATATTTACAGAACACATGTGATAAAGTACTTGTATCTAGAATATATAAAGGACTCTTACCACTTATTAATAAAAAGATCAAAATACAATTTAAAAATGGGCAAAGGATTTGAATGAAAATGTATCCAAAGAAGACACATAAATGATCTGTAAGCATAAGAGTACGTGCTCAACATCATTAGTCATTAGGGAAATGCAAATCAAAACCACAATGAGATCCCATCTCACACCCACTGAGATGGCTAAAGTTAAAAAAGGGCTCTAGTTTCTGGATGTTGGTGATGGAAATGAGCACCCTGCAATCTGTGGCTGATTTTGAGAATGCCTTTTTGGGACAGTTTAATATGAAGGTAGAGATGTGAAGTGAACATAGCAGAAAGCAGCCAGATGAGAAAGAGATTCTAAACCTTCTTCTGTAATGCCCAGCATGTCTGAGTCAAAAGACTTGGATGACTTGAAGGATACTGGACCCTGACAATGGCCCCAGCACTGAGAGTGGAGAGTCGCCCAGTTGATGGTTGGACTTATGATTAATGGAGAAAGGACAGTACACATTGGGGTATCTATAACAAATGGTTTGTAGACTACTAACAAATTATATTCGCAAATACAACACGTGACTAAGGATTAAATAGACTCTTCCAGAGGTCAGTGAGGAGAAAATGAAATCTCCATGGAATGGTAGCTATAGGCAATTCTAAGAAAGAACAATGGACTCTCATCATAGAATTCTCTATTATTAAAACAACCAGGTAATATCTTAAAATATTACCTAGTTTATTTTCATCCCTGTTAATTTCTACTGCCCAATGGCCTTTTACATTTGAGACTGAGGCACACATCGCTTAGGTGGGAGGAAGTATCCTGGCCAACTGAATACCATGAAGACAATCAACCTTTTGCTTTCAAAAGAAACCTTAAAAAAGTCAGTATGTAGACACAAAGATCAATAAAATTCTGCTTTTTAATTTCAAGAGCCAGATATTTAAGGAGAAAAAAAGGTTTCCTGGATTCAAAAATGTTGTCATGTAAAAAGTCAAACTTGTGAGTACTCAGAACATAGATTATGTATCACATTGAATTTTCTCAAATATTTTTCCTGCATGTGTTGAGATGGCCATATCATTTTCTCTTTTATTCAGTTGTTGACATGAATTATATTAATTGATTTTTGAATGTTAAAAAAACCCTTTACATTTCTTGGATACATTCAATATAGTCATGATACATTATTCATCTTATACTTTGCATTAAAAAGACTTGTCTGTAATTTTACTGTATTATAATATCCTTGTCAGGTTTTAGTATCAAAATCATATTCAAAGTGAGCTGAAAAAATGCTATTTGTTTTTCTATACTGTAGAAGAGTTTCTAGAACTATGGTATTACATCTTTGTGAATGCTTGGAGGTGTTGAAGCCATGCGGACCTGAAATTTTCTTTTCAAGGAGATTTTAAATTACAGAATTGTTTTTTGTTTGACTTTTCTATTTCCTCATTTTCAATTTTGGTGAGCTGTAATTTTCAGTAAATTTTTATTACTTTATTTTACTTTATTTGAATTTAATTTTAAATTCTTTTCCTAAATTATTGAGTGTGAAGTATGTCATTGGATTTCAAGTTTCTCATTTTCTAATGCATACATTTTAAGGCTATAAATTTCCCTCTAAACATGGCATTACCTGCATGTCACAAGTTTTTGAGATGTGCCACATTAATGATATTTCAGTTTAACTTGTATTATTTCTTCTTTGACTCACGCATTATTCAAAATATTATTGCTTAATTTCTAAACATTTTGGAAATTTTCTAGTTATTGTCCTACTTTTTCCTTCTAGCTGAATTCTACTGTGGTCATAGAAGACACTCTGTCTGGTGAAGGGAATAGAGGTCACTGCTCTGGAGCCAATTAAACTCCTCAGACAGGACACTGAAACCCAAATGAAAAAGGACAAGTGAGGACATAAAAAGCCACAAAATCCCAAGAGCTATTCCCCCATTCCCTGGGACAGCACCCCTACCCCCACTCAGTCCAGTCCTGCTCTTCTAGATATCCTTAGATAAGTGCTTGGGGAGCAAGGATAAAAAGAACAAAAATATCAACAACCCCATTCTGTCCTACATGGAGGCATTAACTTCTTACTTTCAAAAAATGAATATTATTAGCAATATATCTCTATATTTCTGCTGTCTCATTCGCTCTTTACCAAATCTATTTGCCCTCTCTGGCCCTGTTTCTTCCACAAGGACAAAGTACATGACATAGTATATAGGGCCATCACTCATAAGATAACTTCTCCTTTTTAAGGAGCTTGTGACAGAGCACAGCCACCCTGTGCTGAAATGTATGCATTCCATAGACCAGGTGCTACACAGCATATAAAAAGTGAAAGAGTCCTGTGATCTAAGAGTGTTTTTTGATCCTGGATACATTTCTGCTATGGCAACAACCCTAAAGACATGGCTTAAGCCTAATCCTGGGCTGTGATCACATACTTTTTTCCATGTTTTATTTATAAACATTTCAGGAAGACAGTTGACGACAGGGTCATGTGCAGGAGGAAGACTGTTATGCAAGGAGACTCAGAAACAGGAAAGACTAATTAACATTCAGTAGCCTTTCCCAGGTGTATGTTTTCTGGACCTCAGGCATAAAAAGCTGGACCAGTTGCCTCCTTCTTCCAAAGAAATAAAAGAAAAATAAATGTGCCAATGATATCTACAAGGCTTACTAGAAGCAGAAAAAAAGACAAACTTTCTCCGATAGGGTCATGTAGAAAACCAACCTAAAAAAGAATCACTAGAATAAGGGCACTTTTTAACCCAACTAATATGGAAAATTGTATAGCTTTTTCGATACTGTATATCATATAAATTTGAAATATATATTTTTAAATGCCTTGAGTTCAACTCAGTTTTTGAGTTACTCCCATTTAAATAATTTTGGAACTTTTACATAATTTTATGTAATAACCTCATAAACATTCCCAATTTTGAGATATCTGATTATGTCTTAACCAACTGCTTACTGTTAGACTGTTATGTAATGATGCTATCATTTCTACAGATAATGCGTTATCTGTAGATAATACATTATGCTCTTTGTTAGTTTAAAAATAAGCTAGCAAAATGTTCAAAAATGCAAAGAAAAAATCACGATATCCGTTTAAAAATAAAACCGTATTTTATATAGTTGCCATCATACTGTAATTATAATTGTGTCTTTTTAAACTTAGCATTATGTACTAAACATTTCCTTAATGCCATAATGTTTTATAATTATCATTCCAATAATTCTATAATATTTCACTTAATAGAAATCATCTAAGTGAATATTTTTTATATTACTGGACATTATGTTATAGTTTTAAAATAAATGGTGCACTAATGAGTATTTTAAATAAATACCTTTAAATTATTTTTTAACAAGAAATTCCCACAAGTAGAGTTGTTGGGTCAAAAGGCATGGATATAACTCTTGATACACATGGCGAGCGATTTTGGTGGTAGATATCCAACATCAATTTTCGTCTTCTTACTAAGAGTACCCTGTTTCTATCCCAGGTGTCTATCATCTTCTATTCAGCCACATTCTTCAAGGAAATGTGGACCCATGTTCAAGCTCAATGGTTAGAAAAAGCCCACCATAGTAATTATATTCCCTCTGTCAGTGATTGGCTTAGAAAAGAGAATATGATTTAATTTTATTTAATAATTGGTGAATGAAAATTTGCCAGGATGATTTCAGATTTCAGGTGATGGTTTCTTAGATGTTAAAAACAGATTTAAGGATAAGATCACTCTTTTTAAACTTTCTGTTATTGGTGGATAAGGATGTGATGCCTAGAACTGTAGCAATCACCATGTGATGTTGAGGAGAACTAGCTCACAAGCACATGACACAGAAGAAAGACAGAAAGAAACTCAGTCCTTGTAATCTGTTGAACCATTAAATTAACGCCCTTAAATTTCTCTCCTTCTGGAATTCTTATCATGTGAAATTACAGGCTTGTTGTTGTTGTTGTTGTTGAAGTGAATTGAATTGAACTTTCTACTATGTGTAATGAAAACTTCCAAAATTATTAATCATATTGTGCAATTAGTTCCCAAAGGGTAGCAGCAATTCTCCTATCAGCAATGTGTTGATATATTAGTTTCATTGCAATACACACACACACACACACACACACACACACACACATATATATATAAGTATCCACATATGTACCTAAACATGTATAAACTGATGAGATATGTATATTTAAGATTTGCTAAATTAAGTTGGTTAAATTTAAAATGTTATCTCTTCATTATTTCTTCTGCATTTTTGTGTTCAATTACAAAGTTGTATTCCAACTGTTAGGTTTACAGATGCAATGCTTTTTACTACTACTAGGGAATAGAGTTGTTTGTGATGTGCTGCTCCTCCTCCTCCTCCTCCTCCTCCTTCTTCTTCTTCCTCTTCCTCTTCTTCTTCCTCTTCCTCTTCTTCTTCTTCTTCTACAGTGTCTTGCTCTGTTGCCCAGTATGGAGTGCAGTGGTGCAATATCAGCTCATGGCAACCCCTGCCTCCTGGGTTCAAAAGATTATCATGCCTCAGCCTCCCAAGTAGCAGGGATTACAGGTGTGCACCACCATGTCCAGCTAATTTTTATATTTACTAGAGATGAGTTTTTGCCATGTTGGCCAGGCTGGTCTTAAACTCCTAGCCTGCCATCATCTGCAATATGGTGACAAATCACTTAAGTCTTTTAATGAAATCGATCAGAAACTGGATGGGTCACCACTACATATGTAGTCACCCAAAGAGTCCAGATCACGAGAAATTTTATCTTTCACAAATGCAGATGTACAAAAAGGACATCTCTTCATTTAATGAAGAAGTCTCAGTATTTTTATATACATGCACAATACTTGAACACAAAGTCAACATGGTCATAATGCATTTTGGTGGAGTCAAATTTGTTAAAAATGCATAAAATGAATCTGAACTCTCTAAAATTCTTTGCATAATTTATACCTCCAGTATTGTAAGTAATATGAAGATGAAATACAAAGCATAGAAAATTGTAGAAAAATAATGCTGAAAATTTAAAGTAGTAAAAAAAAAAAAATCCTAAAAAGAAAAAAACTGAAAAGAAAATTCAGCATATGAAGCAGTAGATTACAAGGTTAGATCCACTGATTTCAGTCTCCCAAAGTGCTGGAATTCCAGGCCTGAGCCACCGTGCCCAGCCTGTTGTGCTTCTTTATGTTATGAATGGATGACCAGAGCCATTTGCAAAAATTTGAATAATTTTATCAGAGGTATGCAAAAAGTTGAAATAAAATCCCTTTTTTTTTTTTGTTTTTTGAGATGGAGTCTCACTTTGTCGCCCAGGCTGGAGTGCAGTGGCACAAGATTGGCTTACTGTAACCTCTGCCTCCTGCGTTCAAGTGATTCTACTGCCTCAGCCTCCCGAGTAGCTGGGATTACAGGCACATGCCACCACACCGGCTAATTTTTTGTATTATTAGTAGAGACAGGGTTTCACCGTGTTAGCCAGGATAGTCTCGATCTCAAGGCCTTGTGATCCACCAGCCTCGGCCTCCCAAAGTGCTGGGATTACATGCGTGAGCCACCATTCCTGGCCTAAAATCCCACTTTATCAAAATATTCTTGGTACTATAACCACTGTTCAGCCTTCAATCATTTTATTTTTTATTTCTAATAGCTCTAATTTCCATATCTGTTTGTAGATTCACATTAAAAAGAGGAGCTGGTAGTTCTCATCTCTAGGTGAGCAGCAATTGTATAAGAATATAGATTAGATTTCTTTTGTTTGGTAGTAACTATATTTTTGAGATTATTTTGAATCATAATTCAAGGAATTTTCCAAACAGAACATTTCTAATGTTTTGTATTGCAACTGCATCTATTCTATAAAGAATAGAATTTAAGATGTTAATAACTGGAGATAGCTATTAAATAAATACTGTTCAACATGATTAATAAATGTGACAGATCTTAAAATACTACTATTCTTCTAGGAAAAAATTTTTAAAAAATGGATAAAATATTTTTTGTTATTTTATAGTCTTTACTAGTTATTTTAATGGATAATTAAATACTTATAAATACATTAAATACTTTAATGACTACTTAAAGGATACCTATATCATTTTGAGTAAAAGATAAATATTACAATCCATATGTTCCAACCACAGAGAATAATACAGAGGTAGGATGGGATGTGACACAATCATGCTAGGATACAGCAACTCCCGGCCTTTGGGGACACCCTCCATTGGAGAGAAAATGATTTTGTGTGATCATGCTAACAGGTGTGAACTTTTCTTCAACACTCAGGATACAATATTTCATACTTCTCATCTTTCCACAAATCTACTTAACCTGGCTTGAGGCTGCAGTCCAGATGGACAGGATTATGTACCAGCCAAGAACACAGGGGTCTTAAATGGTACTCAGTGAAGCCCATTGGCCTTCCACTTTTGAACAGGAAAGATCCCTGGTTCCAGGCAGTGGCTGCCATCCTTCTTGCTGCTGGCCTTGTATCATAATCCTGAAAAACACAATCCCAAACACCATAATCCTGAATTTGAAATCTCCAGACAAGGCAGCGGAGCAAGATGGCTGAATAGGAACAGCTCCAGTCTCCAGCTCCGAGCGTGAGCGACACAGAAGACAGGTGATTTCTGCATTTTCAACTGAAGTACTGGGTTCATCTCACTAGGGAGTGCCAGACAATCGGTGCTGGTCAGCTGCCGCAGCCTGACCAGCGAGAACTGAAGCAGGGCGAGGTATCGCCTCACCTGGGAAGCGCAAGGGGGAAGGGAATCCCTTTTCCTAGCCAGGGGAACTGAGACACACAACACCTGGAAAATCAGGTAACTCCCACCCCAATACTGCGCTTTACCAAGGGTCTTAGCAAATGGGCACACCAGGAGATTATATCCCACACCTGGCCAGGAGGGTCCCATGCCCACAGAGCCTCCCTCATTGCTAGCACAGCAGTCTGCGATCTAATAGCAAGGCAGCAGCGAGGCTGGGGAGGGGTGCCCGCCATTGCTGAGGCTTAAGTAGGTAAACAAAGCCCCTGGGAAGCTCAAACTGGGTGGAGCTCACAGCAGCTCAAGGAGGCCTGCCTGTCTCTGTAGACTCCACCTCTGGGGACAGGGCACAGCTAAACAACAACAACAACAACAAAAGCAGCAGAAACCTCTGCAGATGCAAACGACTCTGTCTGACAGCTTTGAAGAGAGCAGTGGATCTCCCAACACGGAGGTTGAGATCTGAGAACGGACAGACTGCCTGCTCAAGTGGGTCCCTGACCCCTGAGTAGCCTAACTGGGAGACATCCTCCACTAGGGGCAGACCGACACCCCACACCTCACATGGTGGAGTACACCCCGAGAGGAAGCTTGCAAAACAAGAATCAGACAGGTACACTCGCTGTTCAGCAGTATTCTATCTTCTGCAGCCTCTGCTGCTGATACCCAGGCAAACAGGGTCTGGAGTGGACCTCAAGCAATCTCCAACAGACCTACAGCTGAGGGTCCTGACTGTTAGAAGGAAAACTAACAAACAGGAAGGACACCCACACCAAAACCCCATCAGTATGTCACCATCATCAAAGACCAGAGGCAGATAAAACCACAAAGATGGGGAAAAAGCAGGGCAGAAAAGCTGGAAATTCAAAAAATAAGAGCACATCTCCCCCTGCAAAGGAACACAGCTCATCGCCAGCAACGGATCAAAGCTGGATGGAGAATGACTCTGACGAGATGAGAGAAGAAGGCTTCAGTCCATCAAACCTCTCAGAACTAAAGAAGGAATTAACCAGAGCAAAGAAACGTAACCAGAGCAAAGAAACTAAAAATCTTGAAAAAAGAGTGGAAGAATTGATAACTAGAATAATTAATGCAGAGAAGGCCATAAACGAACTGACAGAGATGAAAACCATGACACGAGAAATAAGTGACAAATGCACAAGCTTCAGTAACCAACTCGATCAACTGGAAGAAAGAGTATCAGCGATTGAGGATCAGATGAATGAAACGAGGTGAGAAGAGAAATCTAAAGAAAAAGAAATGAACAAAGCCTGCAAGAAGTATGGGATTATGTAAAAAGACCAAATCTACGTCTGATTGGGGTGCCTGAAAGTGAGAGGGAAAACGGAACCAAGTTGGAAAACACTCTCCAGGATATCATCCAGGAGAACTTCCCCAACCTAGTAGGGCAGGCCAACATTCAGATTCAGGAAATACAGAGAACACCACAAAGACACTCCTCGAGAAGAGCAACTCCAAGACACATAATTGCCAGATTCACCAAAGTTGAAATGAAGGAAAAAATCTTAAGGGCAGCCAGAGAGAAAGGTCGGGTTACCCACAAAGGGAAGCCCATCAGACTAACAGCAGATCTCTCGGCAGAAACTCTACAAGCCAGAAGAGAGTGGGGGCCAATATTCAACATTCTTAAAGAAAAGAATTCTAAACCCAGAATTTCATATCCAGCCAAATTAAGTTTCATAAGTGAAGGAGAAATAAAATCCTTTACAGATAAGCAAATGCTGAGAGATGTTGTCACCACCAGGCCTGCCTTACAAGAGACCCTGAAGGAAGCACTAAACATGGAAAGGAACAACCGGTACCAGCCATTGCAAAAACATGCCAAAATGTAGAGACCATCAAGGCTAGGAAGAAACTGCATCAACTAACGAGCAAAATAACCAGTTAATATCATAATGGCAGGACCAAGTTCACACATAACAATATTAACCTTAAATGTAAATGGGCTAAATGCTCCAATTAAAAGACACGGACTGGAAAACTGGATAAAGAGTGAAGACCCATCAGTTTGCTGTATTCAGGAGACCCATCTCACATGCAGAGACATACATAGGCTCAAAATAAAGGGATGGAGGAAGATCTACCAAGCAAATGGAGAACAAAAAAAAAAGCAGGGGTTGCAATACTAGTCTCTGATAAAACAGACTTTAAACCATCAAAGATCAAAAGAGATAAAGAAGGCCATTACATAATGGTAAAGGGATCAATTCAACAGGAAGAGCTAACTATCCTAAATATATATGCACCCAATACAGGAGCACCCAGATTCATCAAGCAAGTCCTTAGAGACTTACAAAGAGACTTAGACTCCCATACAATAATAATGGGAGACTTCAACACTCCACTGTCAACATTAGACAGATCAACGAGACAGAAAGTTAACAAGGATATCCAGGAATTGAACTCATCTCTGCAGCAAGCAGACCTAATAGACATCTACAGAACTCTCCACCCCAAATCAACAGAATATACATTCTTCTCAGCACCACATCACACTTATTCCAAAATTGACCACATAATTGGAAGTAAAGCACTCCTCCGCAAATGTACAAGAACAGAAATTATAACAAACTGTCTCTCAGACCACAGTGCAATCAAACTAGAACTCAGGACTAAGAAACTCAATCAAAACTGCTCAACTACATGGAAACTGAACAACCTGCTCCTGAATGACTACTGAGTACATAATGAAATGAAGGCATAAATAAAGATGTTCTTTGAACCAATGAGAACAAAGATACAACATACCAGAATCTCTGGGACACATTTAAAGCAGTGTGTAGAGGGAAATTTATAGCACTAAATGCCCACAAGAGAAAGCAGGAAAGATCTAAAATTGACACTCTAACATCACAATTAAAAGAACTAGAGAAGCAAGAGCAAACACATTCAAAAGCTCGCAGAAGACAAGAAATAACTAAGATCAGAGCAGAACTGAAGGAGATAGGGACACAAAAACCCTCCAAAAAATCAATGAATCCAGGAGTTGGTTTTTTGAAAACATCAGCAAAATTGATAGACCACTAGCAAGACTAATAAAGAAGAAAAGAGAGAAGAATCAAATAGATGCAATAAAAAATGATAAAGGGGATATCACCACCGACCCCACAGAAATACAAACTACCATCAGAGAACACTATAAACACCTCTACGCAAATAAACTAGAGAATCTAGAAGAAATGGATAATTTCCTGGACACTTACACTATCCCAAGACTAAACCAGGAAGAAGCTGAATTCCTGAATAGACCAATAGCAGGATCTGAAATTGAGGCAATAATTAATAGCCTACCAACCAAAAAAAGTCCAGGACCAGATGGATTCACAGCTGAATTCTACCAGAGGTACAAGAAGGAGCTGGTACCATTCCTTCTGAAACTATTCCAATCAATAGAAAAAGAAGGAATCTTCCCTAACTCATTTTACGAGGCCAACATCATCCTGATACCAAAGCCTGGCAGAGACACAACAAAGAAAGAGAATTTTAGACCAATATCCTTGATGAACATCGATGCAAAAATCCTCAATAAAATACTGGCAAACCAGATCCAGCAGCACATCAAAAAGCTTATCCACCATGATCAAGTGGGCTTCATCCCTGGGATGCAAGGGTGGTTCAACATATGCAAATCAATAAACGTAATCCAGCATATAAACAGAACCAAAGACAAAAACCACATGATTATCTCAATAGATGCAGAAAAGGCCTTTGACAAAATTCAACAGCCCTTCATGCTAAAAACGCTCAATAAATTTGGTATTGATGGAACGTATCTCAAAATAATAAGAGCTATTTATGACAAACCCACAGCCAATATCATACTGAATGGGCAAAAACTGGAAAAATTCCCTTTGAAAACTGGCACAAGACAGGGATGCCCTCTCTCACCACTCCTATTCAACATAGTGTTGGAAGTTCTGGCTAGGGCAATCAGGCAAGAGAAAGAGATCAAGGGTATTCAGTTAGGAAAAGAAGAAGTCAAATTGTCCCTGTTTGCAGATGACATGATTGTATATTTAGAAAACCCCATTGTCGCGCCCAAAATCTCCTTAAGCTGATAAGAAACTTCAGCAAAGTCTCAGGATACAAAATTAATGTGCAAAAATCACAAGCATTCTTATACACCAGTAACAGACAAACAGAGAGCCAAATCATGAATGAACTTCCATTCACAATTGCTTCAAAGAGAATAAAATACCTAGGAATCCAACTTACAAGGGATGTAAAGGACCTCTTCAAGGAGAACTACAAACCACTGCTCAGTGAAATAAAAGAGGACACAAACAAATGGAAGAACATACCATGCTCATGGATAGGAAGAATCAAAATTGTGAAAATGGCCATACTGCCCAAGGTAATTTATAGATTCAATGCCATCCCCATCAAGCTACCAATGAGTTTCTTCACAGAATTGGAAAAAACTGCTTTAAAGTTCATATGGAACTAAAAAAGAGCCCACATTGCCAAGACAATCCTAAGTCAAAAGAACAAAGCTGGAGGCATCACGCTACCTGACTTCAAACTATACTACAAGGCTACAGTAACCAAAACAGCATGGTACTGGTACCAAAACAGAGATATAGACCAATGGAACAGAACAGAGTCCTCAGAAATAATACCACACATGTAAAGCCATCTGATCTTTGACAAACCTGAGAAAAACAAGAAATGGGGAAAGGATTCCCTATTTAATAAATGGTGCTGGGAAAATTGGCTAGCCATAAGTAGAAAGCTGAAACTGGATCCTTTCCTTACTCCTTATACAAAAATTAATTCAAGATGGATTAGAGACTTAAATGTTAGACCTAATACCATAAAAACCCTAGAAGAAAACCTAGGCAATACCATTCAGGTCATAGGCATGGGCAAGGACTTCATGTCTAAAACACCAAAAGCAACAGCAACAAAAGCCAAAATTGACAAATGGGAGCTAATGAAACTAAAGAGCTTCTGCACAGCAAAAGAAACCACCATCAGAGTGAACAGGCAACCTACAGAATGGGAGAAAATTTTTGCAATCTATTCATCTGACAAAGGGCTAATATCCAGAACCTACAAAGAACTCAAACAAATTTACAAGAAAAAAACAACCCCATCAGAAAGTGGGCAAGGGATATGAACAGACATTTCTCAAAAGAAGACATTCATACAGCCAACAGACACATGAAAAAATGCTCATTATCACTGGCCATCATAGAAATGCAAATCAAAACCACAATGAGATTCCATGTCACACCAGTTAGAATGGCAATCATTAAAAAGTCAGGAAACAACAGGTGCTGGAGAGGATGTGGAGAAATAGGAACACTTTTACACTGTTGGTGGGATTGTAAACTAGTTCAACCATTATGGAAAACAGTATGGCGATTCCTCAAGGATCTAGAACTAGATGTACCATATGACCCAGCCATCCCATTACTGGATATATACCCAAAGGATTATAAATCATGCTGCTATAAAGACACATGCACACGTATGTTTACTGTGGCACTATTCACAATAGCAAAGACTTGGAATCAACCCAAATGTCCATCAGTGACAGACTGGATTAAGAAAATGTGGCACATATACACCATGGAATACTATGCAGCCATCAAAAAGGATGAGTTTGTGTCCTTTGTAGGGACATGGATGTAGCTGGAAACCATCATTCTCAGCAAACTATCACAAGAACAGAAAACCAAACACCGCATGTTCTCACTCATAGGTGGGAACTGAACAATGAGATCACTTGGACTCGGGAAGGGGAACATCACACACCAGGGCCTATCATGGGGAGGGGGAGGGGGGGAGGGATTGCACTGGGAGTTATACCTGATGTAAAGGACGAGTTGATGGGTGCTGACGAGTTGATGGGTGCAGCACACCAACATAGCACAAGTATACATATGTAACAAACCTGCACATTATGCACATGTACCCTAGAACTTAAAGTATTAAAAAAAAAAAAGAAATCTCCAAAGATCAAAATCCATAAACTCTAATATCACTTCAAAAATCTGGAAAATCACAATCACAAAATAGTTATATCTTATTAGACCGACTCTCATGGGCCATCTCCAGGTCATTGTCCATAATCTAACCTTGTAATCCACTGCTTCATATGTTGAATTTTCTTTTCAGTTTTTTTCTTTTTAGGATTTTTTTTTACTACTTTAAATTGTCAGCATTATTTTTCTACAATATTCTATGCTTTGTATTTCATCTTCATATTACTTACAATACTGGAGGTATACATTGTGCAAAGAATTTTTAGAGAGTTCAGATTCATTTTATACATTTTTAACAAATTTGGCTCCACCAAAGTGCTTTATGACCATGTTGACTTTGTGTTCAAGTATTGTGCATGTATACAAAAATACTGAGACTTCCTCAATACATGAAGAGATGTCCTTTTTGTACATCTGCATTTGTGAAAGATAAAATTTCTCGTGATCTGGACTCTCTGGGTGACTGCATATGTAGTGGTGACCCATCCAGTTTCTGATCAATTTCATTAAAAGACTTAAGTGGTTTGTCACCATATTGCAGATGATGGCAGTTATTAAGCTGGGTGCACACAATTACCAAGCATAGTGATAGGTGATAACACATTTCCCTTTTTGACCAATGTCTTTATGAATATGGTTCATCTGCTCACAACTGTTACACCCATGTGATTGTCCTTAGTGTTCTTGACTGCTCATGCTTGCAAAATATGTATGTTGCCATTGCCTCATACTTGTGTAAAGTGGCCTATGAAGTGTTCTGTCCTGTTTTTATACGTTTCTCAAATAAGTCCTCCTTTAAAATGTAAATAAATATGTTTTAAAGAAACTTTTTTTTGAAACAGAACCTTGCTCTATCCCTCAGGCTGGAGTGAAGTGACATGGTCTCGGTTCACTGCAACCTCCGCCTCCCTGGTTCAAGTGATTCTCATGCCTCAGCCTCCCGAGCAGCTGGGATTACAGGTGCCCACCACCAAGCCTGGCTAATATTTGTATTTTGAGTAGAGATGGGGTTTCACCATGTTGAACAGTCTGGTCTCAATCTCCTGACTTGAGGCGATCTGCCTGCATCAGCTTCCCAAAGTGCTGGGAGTATAGGCATGAGCCGGCGTGCCTGGCCGTTTTAAAGAATTTTTCATGATTTTTTCCAGAAATATATATTTTCAAGATTTTGTTCTTTTAGGGTTTCAGCATTCGTGATTATAGCATTTGGAATTGTGTCTTTCAGGATTATGATTGGCTTCCCTTGCTGCCACATAGAGTGGTTCTCTAGTCCTGCTTCTCCTGAGTGGGCCTGGCATTGCTAGTCTAGGCTGAGATAATATGCCACTTTTCCCATTTTTATAGGTAGGTGGGCTTGGTACTCCAAGGAGGGCAATTCTGCTGGGATGTCCGCTTCTTTCTTGCCCCTTTGAGTCAAGTTGCTCCCTGCCTCATGTTTCCCAGACCACTGCACTTGATGTTTAGGTGCACTTTCTGCTGTGAAGCCCTGTGAGTCCAATTACAGCTTTCATCCAGAGTTTCAGCTGCTTTCCTTTATATTCCAGAAATATAATGGGTCAGTCCACTGTTTTAGACATTCCAAACTTCACTAGGTCAAGTTGCCAGTGCAATGCTCTTACTACCTTTGGGGAGTAGTAGGGAGTAGAATTGATTTTGATGTGCCTTATGTTATGAATGGATGATCTGAGCTATTTGCAAAGATTTGCATAATCATTACATACATTATATACAGTCAACCCACATATTCACTTATCCCAAAGCAAATTGAGCTGAAAACAGAACTTCAGTTTTGAACCCGTTCTCTCCCCGCCCCCTTTCCAGATCCTCTTATTTCGTTTCTGGGAATACACCACTACATGTGACCAAACCTGAAACTTGGGCATCTTTCCTGTCTACTTCTTTCGCTTTATACTTCCCATCTAATCACTTACCAATCTCCATCCTTCTATTTCACTTCATATGTATATATATATGTATTTTTTGCTACATCCTCAACACCTCATCTTATTCACTCATTCTTTCTTCTCTGAATTCCTAATACAGGCTCCTAAACAGGTCTCGCTGCTTGATAATTTCAGCCCCTTCCAACTCATATTCCACAATTCTTTCAGCAATCTTGTAAGAAAATAGGTTTTATCACGTCACTTCCTTCCTGAAGTCCAGTTTTGAGTCCTTCGTGTGTTCGGCATGTGATCTGGACTCTGACTTGGCATTTAAGGCACCATGTGATCTAGCTCCCATCTATGTTTCCAGTTCACCTCCCTCCCGTTCTGTTCCCCTGCCATCTTAAATTACTAACAACCACCAAATGCACCAGGTGGTATCATGCCTCCTTGCTTTTGAGCAGTTTGCTTTTACTAGGATGCCCCACTCCCATACTAGTTTTTCTAGTTTCTTAAAAACGCTTTGGCTGTTAGTTCTTCCCAAATGCATTTCCCATCTCACCTTCATCCATGCCTCCATTGCACTTATCTCCATAACTGTCTTTTTCTCCTATTAGATTATGAGTAGGGATTATGTTTTGTTTTGTTGTCTCACACATATGAACAACCCTAATCATATCATAATGATTTCTTAGCACTTGCATGCTTTTTCACTCAGCCATGAAAATAATGGCTGCATAGTTGCCTCATATATTTAATTTAACATATTAAGTTATTCATTTTAACTCTCATACTTACCTTATCAGGTAAGGTACTGTTATTTTTATTTTCATTTTGTAAAATGAAGATGCAGACTGCTTAGGAAGTTTCCCCAAGTTACACAGTTGCTAAGTGAGAGCCAGGATTTGAACATCTGACTCCAGAGGTCAGTTTCTTGTTCATGCTGCTTGAGGGCTGCCCTGGGTGCTTGATACATATCTGGTTTGTGGACATTAGGATGGGAGTGAGAAGTTTGGGAAGATACTCCTTATCCTTCTAGCCCATTTGTACCTCTTAAAAGAGGGAAAATGTTTAAACTGGTGTTGGGGCCCCTTCCCACTTACGGCTCCCTCCCCATGGGTCCGTAGTGTAGTGTGTACCTTCCTTTACTCTCTGACCCTTCGCGTGATCAATGTTTTCTTTCTTAGAACATAATCCAATAACCTTACAATCATGATAATGATGACAATGAGAGTTAACATTTCCAGGATGTTGACTGTATCATACTTAAAAAATTTACCACTGACAGTAGAATAAAACCTCTATAGCCCTTAGTAAGGAAATTTTAAACAAAATTTGTTGTATGTATTCATGCCATACAGGCATGAATCCCCACTGCTTGCATGCAAGCTGCCCTGTTTGGGATTTTAAGCTTCTTCCTGCTGTTATCGGGATGTGAAGGCTGACTTGCTCCTTCTTTGACTAGCCCCAGCTTATACCCCTCGGAAACCTGACTTAACTTTCTCTCTTACCACCACTCAGTCCCACACCCGGGGAAGCTACAATGCAATTAATAATTGCATTACCCTAGGATAATTATTCAATCTTGCTGAGCCACAGTTTCTACCTCAGTTTTTTTTTTTTTTTTTTTTTTTTCCTGTTGTTGTTGTTTGTTTTGTTTTGTTTGAGACAGGATCTCATTCTGTCACCTAGGCTGGAATGCAATTGCATCATTATAGCTCACTGCAGGCTCGATTTCCCAGACTCAAGAGATCCTCCTGCCTCAACTCCTGAGTAGCTAAGACTACAGGTACATTTTTCCATGCCTGGATGAACTTTTAAAATTTTTTGTAGTGATATGGTGTCACTACATTGCCCAGTTTTGTCTGGAAATCCTGACCTCAAGTGATCTTCCTGCCTCAGCCTCCCAAATTTCTGGGATTACAGGTGTGAGCAACCCCCTCTGGCCCTTACTTCTTTCAAATGAGAATAAAAATTATTCCTGACTCATAGAGTCACCTCCTCTGGTCTATCTTCCCTGACCCTGACGCTGTCATCTCAGGAAAGAATTAACCTCCTCTTCATTTTAGTGCTTATCCACCTTGCTTGGACCAATGTGTGTGTCACACTCTACTGTAATTGTTTATTTGTCTGTTGTCTGCCCCACCTACTGGATTGTTAATATCTCAAGGACAGGGACAATGTCATAGTTTTGAGTCCCTTATCCCTAGATCACCTGTTGGACTGAATTTCCACAACTATCACCCACCTTTCTCGAGAGTCTCTCATTTGACATTGCTTTTCATCCACAGAGCCACCCACATCATCCATTTGGATTTCAAATCACTTGAGTAAAACTGATGGGATAACATACTAGGGATCCTACCCACCTTAGACAGGAGAACACAGAAATGCTTCTGGTCATGGTATTCAAGCTTTGTCCCATCAAACCATACTAACCAGGTCATCCTAAGTCTAAGGGATAGACAAGAACTTCTGCTTATGATTCAGCCAAAAGATCTATGACATCTTACAAGAGGTTTCCATTTCTAGACCAGAACTTGAACAGGGGGTGAACTATGAGTTGATTTCCAGAAGTGTGGCTCTGAAGGGGGGGGCGGGGTTGTTAGAGACATGCTATTGAGAGGTGTCTGAGTCTGCAGAATTTGTGATGAGAGCCGGTTCCTTGGATGGTACTCTTCCTCATCCTCTTTCAGATCTCATGGTCTATGATGGCTCAGGTGTCCAGAGATTCGTTTGTGCTGAATATTATTTGGAACATTGAATCAAGCATACGTCTTTTTAATAGTTAAGGTTATCCCTCTCTCCAGGGATAATTTCACCTGGGACAGTGAGGAAATGGAGCTTGGAGTGTGTGCCCTTCCTATCATCAAAGAGGAGGAGAGGGCGAGCATATTCCGAGTTGAGTAAGTGGAACCCCTCCTACAGATGTGCCTTTCACTCCCATTTCCTGCTCCAGACCAACCCTTTGGAGATTATTTTCAGGGAGATCTCCCTCTTCTTGTGAGGTCAGAGACTTTTCTATTTATAAGGCTGGTGGATGTGACGTGTCTAGGCAAGCATACAGCAAAACCACAGAAAGACCAGCGATTAAAGAAATGAAACAGGGCAAACTAAAAAACACCTTTTGCAGAACTTCTCTTAAGTTTGAGATAAACACCTCCACCTTCCCTCCTCCCTTTTCAAGTTCACGGTTTATTTTTCACTGTGTTGAGCTTGTGGCAGTAACCTCTATTAGAGAGAAGGGAAAATGAGTTGTCTCAATGAGGTGGCTTCCCTAAGCAGCACAATCCTCTGAGTTCAGGACTGAAAGAGAGTGAGAAGAATCTCTTCTGGGATGAGATCTTAAAAGGCAAGGAAGCAATGGCCTCAGTCATTTGAGGGTGAGTGCATTTTCCCAGCAGGTGCATTGAGAACCATCTCCCTTCAGACATGCTCTGTGGACTCGTGATTTCGGCACTGGACCAATCTAAGTCACAAAGAGCAGACAGCTCTGTCTCCTTTTCCAGAAATATCAGACTTATGGGAAGATTTCTTCTGAAGATTCCTATCCTCTTTCTCTCACCTGTAATGAATCATAGCTGAATGATGCTTCCACCGGCCAAGTTCCAAGTGCCATCTTTTCCTTCAAGGAAAAGGCCCATAAGTCCTCTCAAGCGATTCTCAGCCTTGGCATATGCAGTGGCTTCATTCAGATTCCAGCAAAGAGGAATTGGCAGGGCATGAATAAGGGCAGAAGGTAATTGAGGAGCCGGGGCTGGTTTTAAGGCAGGACAGAGCCCAGCTCCACGAGCTGAGCTGGAAGGAATTTGCTGTATGTGCCAGATGTCATAAAGAGCTGCTGAGCTAGTTGAGCTTTCTAGCGCTCAGAAGCAAATCAATCAGATGAGCTGCAACTGCGGCTCTGCCACAGACCATGAGCTAATGTAGGCTGTACCCAGTGAGCCAGTGCCACGGGCACTGGAGCCGGCAGTGGGAGAGGGTGAGCCGACATAGCTAATGCCTAATGCCAGGAGGGAGAGACTAAGGGACCTCTTCTTTAACACCGAGAATAGCCCCAGAGTGAATACAGCCTTCGACAGCTGTGGTTTCATTCTCATCACCACTGGGCGAGTTGGGGGTGCTAATTGTGAAGCTGGAGAGCTGTTAACATCAGACCAGATTTGTTAAAGGAGAGGGGTAAGATGATACTTAAGACCAGTATCTGCAGTGGCACAGGCACAAAAGCCCTATCTCAGGAGAAGGAATGAAAGGAAGGCAAAAAGGCTGTGAGAAAATGAAAGAAGCTGGTTGATTGACCCCTCCTCTGTGTCACCTCAGCAACTTGTCCATATCATTGTTACTGCACTTATCACACGGTTGTAAGATGGTAAGGAGGATCTCCCATTTATTGAGCTTTTACTATACGCCAAGCACTGTTAAAGGAGTTTAACATACATTGTTTCATTTAATCCAAATTCAGAGAGGTTAACCAACTTTCCCAAAGATGTGTACACATATATATGTGTGTGTGTGTGTGTGTGTGTGTGCACATGAGCATAGCTATTGAATTAGTCAGGTTCCAAGTCTAGTTCTCCCTGACTCCAAAACTAAAATCTCCCCCATTATTACCATTAGCCTCTTATTTCCAAAGCAGGTACTTTATAAGACTCTGTGAAGTTAATAAGCTATAGTACTGATGGTCAAGAGAATAAGATGAATCAAAGTCATCCAGTTTGGAAATTAAAAAGAGAATCTTCCCTGGGAGTCAAAGAGAAGGACACGCATTGGACACATGGTTGCAGATTGAGGTTTTCCGTCTTCTCTCTCTGTAATAGCCCTGGCAGATAGCTAATAAGGAAAACATATTGCACAAGGAATCTTCTCTTCTCTCAGCTCACATGATGCAGATTTCTGGTAGCAGCAGAGTTTGCAGAAAACAAATAATAATCTGACAATGGGTAAATTCAGCCCCTTTCATCCCAGTGGAATAAATATGCCAAGGGATCCCCAAATTTATCCCTCTGAGGATGCACCGTATTTAAAGAAAGAATTGAGGAGGGCAGCAAGGAGAGAATGATTGTTGTCCTCAGCAACTGTGAGTTCATGAGATGCCACTTCCCTTCCACCATGCTCAGCTTGTTCCATTGATGAAATGATTTCAGATTGTTTTACAAAGGCAGATGATCATTCATGCCATTTATATAAGGATAGAGGGATCACTGTTACGTTTTTATTATAAAACTTCCAACAAGAAAATATTCAAGCTAGCCTATGGAAAGGAATTCATCTTTGAACACAAACAATGGGCAAAACTATTCCTGATAATAGAAAACTCCAGGCCTCTACACTCCTTTTGCCTCTGTGTTTTGTTCAGTTTAAATCAAGATAAAAAGATGGAAAGCACAACTCCTTAGGGTGGTATGAAATCCACAGAGGCTTTTAACAAAGCTGTCTAACAACAAGTCAGTTCAGACATTCCAGCCTCCTTGGTATTCCTTACCAAAGAAAGAGCACAAGCAGCTGTTTTTGCTCAGTTCTGTGGGATCTGCATGCCAGCGCTTCTGCTGAGAAATGAACAGCGTTCATAGGAACACTTCTCCTTGCCTATTCTGCTCTCCTGTGGGCCTTTTCTTCTTTGAACCAGTGCATTGCAAGCACTTGCATAGTGTTTAGCAAGTCATTTAAAATAATTCGGAAATATCAAAGTTTGTGCATCATTTACTTGCAAAAAGTGAATTTGAACATCTCAAAAGTTACCTTTTAAAAAATTGCTCTCCCCCATAAAATTAAACGGAGTTATCCTATGACCCAGAATTCTATTTGTAGGTACATAACGGAGAGAACTGAAAACATATGTTCACTTAACAACTTGTATACAAATACTCATAGCATTATTCATAATAGCCTCAAAGTAGAAACAAACCAAATGTCTAACAATGGGTGAATGGATAAACAAATTGTAATATAACCAGGCAATGGACTATTATTCTGTAATTTAAAAAACGAAGCACTGATTCAAGCTACAACATGGATGAACCTTGAAAACATTATGCCAAGTGAAAGAAGTGAGACACAAAAGACGATATTTTGTATGATTCCATTTATATAAAATATCCGTAATAGATAAATCTATACAGATAAAAAGTAGATTACTGGTTGCCTAGGGCTGGATGGGATGGGGCTATGGGGAGTGATTGTTAATAGGTACAGGACTTCTTTTTAGGGTAATACAAATAGCCTGACATTTGATAGTGATAATAGTTGCACAAGCTTGTGATTATATTAAAAACTGCTGAACGGGATGCTTCATTTAATTTTCTTTTTTTTGAGACAGAGTCTCATTCTGTCGCCCAGGCTGGGGTGCAGTGGTGCAATCTCGGCTCACTGCAACATCCGCCTCCCGGGTTCAAATAATCCTCGTGCTTCAGCCTCCCGAGTAGCTGGGACTACAGGTGTGCACCACTACATCTGGCTAATTTTTGTATTTTTAGTAGAGATGAGGTTTCGCCATGTAACCCAGACTGATCTTGAACTCCTGACCTTAAGTGATCTGCCTCCCTCAGCCTCCCAAAGTGCTGAGATTACAGGCATGAGCCAACACCCCTGGCCTGAACTGTACACTTTAAAAGGGTAAATTTTATGGTATGTGAGTAATATCTTACTTTTTTTTAAGTGAGGGGGAAGGGAAAGAAAAAATATTCTAGAATTATAAAAATACAATAAAATGTACTTAATAATAAAATATTAAATAAAATATTATAGAAATTTCCATGTACCTTACAATCTATGAGCCTCAGTGAAGTGTAGCCCACGACCAAGTGTCTTGTATAATTGACCTTCATCGTTCAATGAGACAGTAGAGCATTGAGACGTTGAGGTTAAGAATATAATCCCTGAAGCCAGGTTGCCTGGGTTCAAACTCTGAACTTACACCTGCTAGCTGTGTGAGCAAGTTATTTAACTTCTCTGGAGGTCTGCTTCCTTATCTGCAAAATGGAGATTCTAACAGCTGCCTCATAGAGGTGCCTTTGACGATTAAGTGAGCTAATATGTGAACAGTAGAATAGTGCAGTTTTTTTCTATCATCATCATCATCATCATCATCATCATCATCATCATATATTATCATCTTGAGCATCACAGTGGAAACAATGTGGTGACCTATTTTCTATATTGCATTCAACCTAAATTATACAATTAGCATTTATGTTTAGTCACATATCACTTTATGATTTATATTTAATTTTATGTATGAACCACATCTTTCTAGCATGGCTGTAAGTTATTTGAAAGCAGGAGCCCACATCCATTCTTTCCACTTGTTCTCCATTCCCCAGCATTGGGCCCTGCAGTGGCCCATACTCAGCTCCTCAGATGCACTGGCTCACTTTTCCCCAGGGTCTGGGTTACTGGTTAGTTGATCCCAAGACTACTATTATGGTATGATGTGTACTCCCACCACTGACCACCAAAAGACGGCCAATCTGACTGTGCAACAGATTACAGGAATTTATACTGCTCTTAGAACCATGGCTAGCGAGTACACTTTAAGTTCCGACCACATGGTGCTAAAGCTGGAGTTTGTATATTGTTCTGGGTCCAAAGAGCTGTTTGCTGGTGGCGCCTAGGGACTGTGGTTTATGAGGATGGCTAAATTAGTTATTATTTTGATCCTGAGAGCCTTTCGTTGTCACCAAATTCCAGGGCTGGAAACAGCAATGTGACATGGAAAATCACAGCCACTCTATTAGGCAAAAGTCTTTCTATGAGCAGCTCTGATGCAAGAACAAGAAACGCACATGTCCGCATGCAGGGGGTTCCCTAATTGGCAGATCTGTGGCACTTAATCTGCCCCTACCTCCCTCTCTTGGTCAACATAGGCTTTAAAACCTGAGGGTCTGGAATGGTGATTGTTTCCTAAATGACAAACCCAAGGGTTTAGATCGTATTCCAAGAGAGGGAATCTCTGTTTTCTTCCTTACTGTGTTCTTTTATTATCATTATTATTGAAGTCATTTCAGCCACTGTTTCCTGTTTGTTGTAATAAATCAGGTTTGGGCACTTGGAAAATAACATGACCAGGAATCTAGCGACAGCTCTCCAGCACCTTGGGAAGACCGTAAGGCTGATTGTTAGTGGAGTCTTCCAAACAATCTGTAGTCTTCCAAGCTTTATTTTCAAAAATGGCCCTCCTTTTTCTTTTCTTTTCTTTTTTTTTTTTTTTTTTAAACAGAGTCTCACTCTTGTCACCGAAGCTGGAGCTATCAGCTCACTGCAACCTCTGCCTCCCAGGTTCAAGCGATTCTCCTGCCTCACCCTCCAGAGTAGCTGGAATTACAGGCGCCTGCCACCATGCCCAGCTAATTTTTTGTATTTTTAGTAGAGACGGCGTTTCACCATGTTGGTCAGACTGGTCTCGAACTCATGACCTCAGGTGATCTGCCTGCCTAGGCCTCCCAAAGTGTTGGAATTATGGCCATGAACCACTGCACCAGCCGGCCCTGCTTTCGATTCCCAAAATGGATACCCTTTCTACTCCAAAAATGGCCCTACGTTGGTCCCACTCCAAGAGCAGGAGGCTGTTGAGAAAGTTTTATTGAGAGCTAAAGTCCAACATTGAAAGATGCACTTGTTTAGAATTGTTTTCCCCAAATTATTCTGGGCTGATTTGGAGATCCTCTTGCTTACCTCTGTGTCCTAGACTCTTCTGACTGTGGGTGACAAAAGCCACAGTGCAGGGTGTGTGGCCGAGATGTGCATGATTGTGGAGTCTGATTTGAGAATGCTATGCCAATGAGGGGATAGTCTCAGGGTGTGTTTTGTGATCCTGAATGGAAGCCTCAGTAAGAGATAATGAAGGGATTCTTCTCTCTACTGCCATATACAATGGTACTTTTCAGCTGTGTGGCCCTAATTAGCAGTAGCTAATTAATGCTCAAACACCTTGGTGGGGACTGGGAGAGAGGAAACTGAACCAGAGAACAAAGTGGTTGTCTAAAGCCCCTAAGGAGTTGGGAGGGGATTATGTCCCAAGGTTTCCGGGCTTCCTGCGGCTCCCTGTGAGACAGTGTCCCTAATTCCTGTATGGTGGCTTTGGTACAAGTAGTAGGAATAAGTCCTACTGTCTTATTCAAGTCCCTGTAATAAAGTTGTGTTCTGGAGGGGAAAAGCGTGGCTTTTATATTTCTCTCTGTTTGCTCTCATGTCAAGCCAGGAGCACTGGAGCAGTCATACTACTCAGGAAAACCTCCTTTTGCTCAACAACTGAGAACACATTTGGTATGCTCGCCTTTTCTCCTTGTTTATTTTCAGGGTAGTGATAAAAGCATGGAAAAAACATGAGGGAAAACCAGTAAATTTCAGTACTATTTCAATACATCTGCAAAGGGCAAACTGTTTAGAATTTCTCTTGCCCCGTCTGAAGTTGGAAACTCTCACCACAGCAGGAAACACAACTATTTTGACTTGGCAGACTAAACCAAACAGCATGCACCTGCAACTGTGCGTCCCTGACGTGAGTAGCTGTGGCCAGAGGGTCAGTCTGTTCTCAGTTTTTCATCCAGAAACCACATTCTGCAAATGGAGAGAAAACCACTGTTGGATTAAAGGAAATCCTTGCCATAGAGACTAAGCACACAACTTTAATTAACTCATCATTTTCTAATTAGCATCCCCAGAGTCCTGTGCCTGGGCAGCTTATGTTGCAGAATGTGCCATCAAGCTTTTCCAAACAGCTTTATAAAATAAAGTTTTGTTTTCACAAACCTTTCTTTTAAAAAGTTTGGAAAATGGAGGAAAACGTTTGAAAACAGGGTAGACCACCCAAAATTCATTCATATAAAATCACTTAATGATTTTGGTGTATTTGTTTAGAGTCATTATGTGTATTTTAACGCAACATAGTCGAGACTATATCATATAGAGAAGGGCCTTTCTCTATTTTTTCATTTAATATCTTGTGCAGGCATTTATTTCAGTACAAAATTGTTACCAGTAATAACAATTACTGATATATCAGCATATTGTACTTAGTAGAAGTACTGTAACTTATTTAACCATTGTTGCTACTTACATTCAAAGTGAACTTTATAATTAAGTTTCTAGAATTCCTTATAACATTTTAATTTAGGGATTTCATTCAATTTAGGAACTTAACGTGAACTAGTTAATTTCACCATTAAAAAACACACAGACTGTCACATCACAGATTCATTTTTTTTTCTATTAACATTATCACCTTGTCTTGCTTATTGTTTTTAAGTGCATAGATACATGACTTTATTCTCATTTTTTTTTTTTTTTTCTTTGAGAGGGATTCTCACACTCTCACCCAGGCTGGAGTGCAGTGGCACGATCTCGGCTCACTGCAAGCTCTGCCCTCAGGTTCATGCCATTCTCCTGCCTCAGCCTCCTGAGTAGCTGGGACTACAGGCGCCCGCCACCACGCCCGGCTAATTTTTTGTATTTTTAGTAGAGTCGGGGTTTCACCGTGTTAGCCAGGATGGTCTCGATCTCCTGACCTTGTGATCTTCCCGCCTCGGCCTCCCAAAGTGCTGGGATTACAGGTATTCTCATTTTTTAAAAATGGGTTAAAAAAGAAAAAAAAAAAACTACGCCAGTAAATTCCCCTCTGGCAGACATTTAGGTCAATTTAAAATTTTTACTATGATAAAAAATGGTATCAAAAATTTGTGAAGATATCTTTACACTTATTTGCAAGTATTTCTCTAAGATAAGCTCCTGGAATGTGGATGAAAGGGTATTCATAATTTCAATTTTGATAGTTCCTGCCAAGTTGTCCTTAAGTAAGGCTGCACTAATTTACACTTCTATTAACAGTGAATGAGAAGTTTCTGTTTTCTCACACTGGATGCTATGAAAATTAAAAATATTTGCCAATCTGGTGAAAAATACAATCTCAATGCTGTTTTAATTTGTATTTCCCTAATTACAATGAAGTGAAACATATTTTCCAACGTTTGTGACCATGTGTACTTCTTCTTTGAATTGCCTCTTCATATTCATTTCTTAATTTTAAGTTGAGCCTACTTTACTTTAAATCTTTATATATTCAGCCTTTGTCTGCTATATGCTGTGCAAATGTTTTCTCTCAAGCTCTTCCTTCTCTTTTAACATGTTTTGCCATCTTTCCTTGTTAGGAGGTTATTCATTTTTATGTGGTACTAGCATAGTTTTCATTAAAAATGATTAAAAAGATAAAATCTTCTGATTTTCCTCTAATTTTCTATTCCGTAACAATATAGATTAACAACATTTAAACTTTTAATCTATGTAAAATGTAACCTTTCTGTATGGTGGAGGGAACCATCTAAGTTGTTTTTTTTTTTTTCCTATGGAGTATACTGTTGTCCCAGTTCTAATAAATGAATGGTCTATTACTGTCTAGAAATATCTTCATGGCCATATCCTAAAACTGTGTATGTGTGTGTGTATGTGGGCACGTATGTACATATTCTTGAACTTTATTTTGTCCAAGATCTAATGTAACATTGTATTTATTACTGTTTATATATGACTCTGATAACTGGTAGGGAAAATCTATTTTAACTATAATTTTTCAAAAATTTCACAGCCAACCTTTTGTTTTTTCTCTTTCAAATGAACTGTATAATTGGCTCATAGAGCTCCTGTAAAAATATTTCTTTTGGGATTTGATTAGGAGTGTTCTGTATTTTATGTTATTTTGGGGAAAATTGACCTCTTTATAATATTGTCTTTCCATCAAGGCACATAGTATGTCTTTGCACTAGTCGGGTCATCTTCAAGTTCCCACAATAAAGTTTCATATTTCTCTTCGTATAGGTCTTGCATACTTCTCATTAGTTTTATTTCTAGGTATTTTAAAGTTCTATAGTGATAATGAATTACGTCTTATTTTTTCATGTCTTTTAAAATTGGCATATTTTTTGTGCATTGACACTTCGACACGGACCTAGCTTTGGATTTGGAGAGAGACAACTAATAATTTTTCAGTTGATTCTTTCAAAATTTTGATAGATCATCATATATTTGAATGTAATGTTAAATTAGTTCCTTTACTTGCCTTCTCATTCTTTTCATTTTCTTGTTTCATTGGCTAGTTTGCTAGTATAATGTCAATTTGTAATAGCAATAGCAGGCAACTTTGCTTTTATTGATGCTTCAAGGAAGATTATAAACAAATACTATGATAATGCTTGCTTTAGATTTCTGGTAATTATATATATTAGGATATAGATGTAATTGCTATAATAGAAAAATCCCAAATAATAGTGTTTCACATGAACAGTCTGGGAGTAAGCAGTGCTGGGTGGTCTAGTAGCTTACCTATGCCATTATCAGGGTCTCAGTATCTTTCTGTCTTGCTGCTCTGTCTTAGAAAATACAGAGCTTCTATTTCATGACCTGATAGGGCCATTCCAGCTACTACCATCATTTCTGTGTTTCAGTCATTAGGAAGAAAGAAATACAAAAGGGAGGGTACAATCCTTCTTTTTAAGGGCACAGCCCAGAATTTGCAATCATCACTTACACTCACGTCCTATTGAACAGAATCTAATTTCATGGGAACACTTCTGTGCAAGGGAGGCTAACAAACGTGGTTTTCTGTTGAGCAACAAATGTGATTTTTAATCTTATGTTTGGCTAAAAATCTTCCCACCATGGAAGGGAGGGAGAATAGATACTGGGGAAATTAACAGTTGTTATCACATTGTATTTATTCATTTTAGGGAATCTTTCTTTCTTCCTCACACAATGAAAGCTTTTACTGGAAATTTATCAAATACACTTTTTAGTATTTACTAAGATTATCATAATTTTCTCTCTCAAACTCTGTCAATATTGACTTATAGGTGGAAGCATCATAATTTAAACATTTCGCTTGGGATGAAATACTATTAAAAGATGACTTTTATATATCATTATCTTAAAGACATGTCAAATTTGACATTCATTCTTTTCTTTATTTTCTTTCTTTTTAAAATTCAAGTTATTTTTCTATCCAGGCATCTACTTAAAGGTAAATTATTATCTATTTATTATCAGTTATTTAAAGTTTGATAGAACAAAGTCCTAAAACTGCTTAGGCTGATATTCTTTTCAAGGAGAGAACTTTGTCAAATTCTTTCATTATTTCCCCTCTCTGTTTAATGGATTATTTAGTGTTTTCACATCATTTTAATTAATTAGATAATTGATATTTTCTATTTTCTTATAATTAAATAGGCCAATGTTTTCCACAATTTTCTGACTTTATTATCTTATTTTGAAAGAGCAACCCTTGTTTAAGTAGTCAACAATGCATATGTGTATGAGCATTCACTTTTAACACTTCAATTCTTCTGGGATTTATTTTGGTGCATGAGTAACCTAGAAATTTTAATTTTCTTCTAAATGGCTACCTAACTGTCACAATAGCATACATTAATTAATCCATCATTTGCAACTGAATTGCAATTCCTAATTTAATTTATACTAATTTCTCATATCTCTACAGTAGTTTATTTCAAAAAGATTATTTGATCTGTTTCATTGATCTGTTCTAGGATGAAAGTTACCTGTTAAATACTCTAAAATCTTATAGTTTTATAATTTACTTTATAATCTGACAGAGCGAATCATCCTTTTAAAGCTTCCTGGCTCTCAGAAGTTTATTTTTCTAGATTAACTTTAGGATAAGTTGGCCAATTAAAATATTGTAAGAGGTTTTGATTAGAACTGCATAAAAATCAAACATTAAATCTTTAGAAAAACAGACATTTTTATAATATTGAATGCTCCAACCCAGGAATATGGGTTCCTGGATTGAATCTCACCATCTATTTAGGCCTGTGCTACGTACCTCAATAAAGTATTATAATTTTTCTCATACAGGGCCTGCAATTTTTTGTTAATTTAATTTCTAGGTTACATATATGTATGTCTAAAGTAAATGGTATACTTTTTCATTGCATTTAATTGGGATATTTCATATTTCTTATATTAAAGTCATAATATTTGTATATTTTGGGACCAGCCACCTTACTAAGAGACCTTATTAGTTTTTCTAGTTTTCTTCTTGAGATTGCCAAGTGAGCAGCAGCATTTTTCTTTTGATGTATTATATTAGATTTTCATTCTTCTTTTCCTTGAATAAGCCAGGTTCTTTAGGTTACAATTTTGATTATTTAAAGCAAAATAGAGTTCATTTACAGGATCAAAGGCTAGAGATAGGCCAGGAACATGATGAGGCAAGTGAAGCAGTTTCCTCAGATGCCAAATTTAAGTGACATCAAAAAGCTCACGAATCAAGATAAATAATGTTTTAATGCAATAGTTCGTGTTTTAAATGAATGTGAAAAAAATCCATGATGAAGCAAATACCAAAAATTTAAATATAGGTAAGTTTAGCAAGGAGAACTGGGCTCAGAAAAGCCAGGAGCCAGCAGATGTGGAGATGTCAGTAGCAGCTGTCAGTGACAAGTGTACTTATACTTGCTGCCCATGGGATGAATCAGCTTTGAGAATGAGAGTGATTGGCATCATTGGCTAAGGAGAGGGCAGGATTCTTTGATTGACTGTCCCAGACTCCACATGATGGGGGAAGGTAATTTTCCAAAAGGAAACAGGGGCACAGTTGTCAAAAACAATGATTGTCTACCATGTTGCAGTCCCATGATGCATTTTCTACACTGACCCCACCTCCACCTACAACTGCCATCCTCCACATGTTAGGGCTACACTTCCCAAGAGGCCACATACCAAAGTGCCAGCTCTCCTTTGCTTCCTGCTATACAGTTTACTCAGAGCTGCAACCTTCATATGGAGACAGCATAAAAGATATTGATGAAGAAACTCTGGTGGCTTCAAAGAGTACTCTGTTGGAAAGGAAATGGCAGTCTAAGCCCTATTTTGAACAAACACTGGGTGTCCCTACTTGGGAGGGGACCTCATGGAAAGGCTGGAAACTCTTCCTGAAGAGATTCTTCTGCCTCAAGACAAGTATGTTTTTGCCACTGATTGTTTCTCAGGCAAATTTAATAGGCTGTATTAGACTGATGAGAGCGCTTCTCCAAAGAGTTAACTACTCAAACTTAACTTATATATTTTCACAGGCATTTAATGAAAATTTAAATGAATTATATTTGATACAATTATTGATAAGATAGGTTTTACATCTACTACTTTAAAATTTATTTTCTATGTCTTTTTTGTTCATCTATTCTTTCATTACTGCATTCTTTTGTGTTAAATAGGAATTTTCTGATATACCCTATTAATTATCTTATTTCTTTTGCTCTATATTTTAAATTTACTTTCTTAGTGGTTGTCCTGAGGACTACAGTTAACATTTTAACTTAAGACAATTAGTTTGAATTAATACTTAATTTCAATTGTATACAAAACTTTGCTCAGGACTCAGGACTCAGCTGGGGATCTCATTAGGGATCCCTTGTCCCTGAAGAGATGCTTTTCTCTTGCTTCTTTCAAGATATTCTCTTTGTCTTTGGACAGTCTGACTGTGGGTTGGTTGCCTAGATATAAATCTCTTTAGATGTATCCTAAAGTTCATTCAGTTTTTCCTGGGTGTTGACTGTCATATAGAACCCTGCCCTGACTCTCCCTCACTCACTAATACTGCCTTGAGGCAGATTTCCCTCTTACAACTTTAGTAATGCCTTGCTTCTGAGAAATGCATTCTTTAGCAGTTTTACTGTTGTGTGATCATAGATTGTATTCCAAACCTAGATGGTGTAGCCTACCACACACTTGGGATGTATGGTATAGCCTACTATTTCTAGGCTAGAAATCTATATAGCATGTTACTGTATTGAATACTGTATTAGTCCATTTTCATGTTGCTGATAAAGACATACCTGAGACTGGGTAATTTAGAAAGGAAACAAGCTTAATTGACTCACAGTTCCATGTGGTTGGGGAGGCCTCACAATCATGGCAGGAGGCAAGGAGGAGCAATGTAATGTCTTACATGGATGGTGGAAGGCAAAGGGAGAGTTCGTGTAGGGAAACTCTCCCTTATAAAACCATCAGATCTCTTGAGACTTACTCACTATCTTGAGAACAGCATGGGAAAGACCTGCCCCCATTATTGAATTAACTCCCACCCCATCCCTCCCACAGCATGTGGGAATTCAAAACGAGATTTGGGTGAGGACACAGCCAAACCATATCAAATACTGTAGGCAATTTCAACACATATTTGAGTAAATATAGAAAAGATACAGTAAAAATATGGCATTGAATCTATAAATTACTTTGGGCAGTATGGTCATTTTCACGATACTGATTCTTCCTATCCATGAGCATGTAGTATTTTTCCATTTGTTTGTGTCCTCTCTTATTTCCTTGAGCAGTGGTATGTAGTTCTCCTTGAAGAAGTCCTTCACATCCCTTGTAAGTTGTATTCCTGAGTGTTTTATTCTCTTTGTAACAATTGTGAATGGGAGTTTGCTCATGATTTGGCTCTCTGTTTTCCTATTATTGGTGTACAGGAATGCTTGTGATTTTTGCACATTGATTTTGTATCCTGAGACTTTGGTGAAGTTGCTCATCAGCTTAAGGAGTTTTTGGGCTGAGACAATGGGGTTTTCTAAATATACAATCATGACATCTGCAAACAGAGACAATTTGACTTCCTCTCTCCCTATTTGAATATCCTTTATTTCTCCCTCTTGCCGGATTGCCCTGGCCAGAACTTCCAATACTATGTTGAATAGGAGTGGTGAGAGAGGGCATCCTTGTTTTGTGCCAGTTTTCAAAGGGAATGCTTCCAGTTTTGCCCATTCAGTATGATATTGGCTGTGGGTTTGTCACAAATAGCTCTTATTATTTTGAGATACGTTCCATCAATACCTAGTTTATTGAGTGTTTTTAGCATGAAGGGATATTGAATTTTATTGGAGGTTTTTTCTGCATCTATTGAGATAATCATGTGGTTTTTGTCATTAGTTCTGTTAATGTGATGGATTACGTTTATTGATTTGTGTATAGTGAACCAGACTTGCATCCCAGGAATGAAGCCTACTTGATTGTGGTGGATAAGCTTTTTAATATGCTGCTGGATTTGGTTTGCCAGTATTTTATTGAGGATTTTCGCATCAATGTTCATCAGGGATATTGGCCTGAAATTTTCTTGTTTTGTTGTGTCTCTGCCAGGTTTTGGTATCAGGATGATGCTGGCCTCATAAAATGAGTTAGGGAGGAGTCCCTCGTTTTCAATTGTTTGTAATAGTTTCAGAAGGAATGGTACCAGCTCCTCTTTGTACCTCTGGTAGAATTCGGCTGTGAATCCATCTGGTCCTAGGCTTTTTTTGGTTGGAAGCTATTAATTACTGCCTCAATTTCAGAACTTGTTATTGGTATCTTCAGGGATTTGACTTCTTCCTGGTTTAGTCTTGAGAGGACATACGTGTCCAGGAATTTACCCACTGCTTCTAGAATTTCTAGTTTATTTGCATATAGGTGTTTATAATATTCTCTGACGGTAGTTTGTATTTCTGTGGGATCAGTGGTGATCTCCTCTTTATCATTTTTTTATTGTGTCTATTTGATTCTTCTCTCTTTTCTTCTTTATTAGTCTGGTTAGTGGTTATCTATTTTGTTAATCTTTTCAAAAAACCAGCTCCTGGATTCATCGATTTTTTTGAAGGATTTTTCGTGTCTCTGTCTCCTTCAGTTCTGCTCTAATTTTAGTTATTTCTTGTATTCTGCTAGATTTTGAATTTGTTTTCTCTTGCTTCTCCAGTTATTTATTTATTTATTTATTTATTTATTTATTTATTTATTTTGAGAAGTAGTCTTGCTCTGTCGCCCAGACTGGAGTGCAGTGGCACCATCTCGGCTCACCACAAGCTCTGCCTCGTGGGTTCATGCCATTCTCCTGCCTCAGCATCCCGAGTAGCTGGGACTACAGGCGCCCACCACCTCGCCTGGCTAATTTTTTTGTATTTTTAGTAGAGACGGGGTTTCACCATGTTAGCCAGGATGGTCTTCATCTCCTGATCTCATGATCCACCCGCCTTGGCCTCCCAAAGTGCTGGGATTACAGGCGTGAGCCACTACACCATGCCTAGTTCTTTTAATTGTGATGTTAGGGTGTCGATTTTAGATCTTTCCCACTTTCTTCTGTGGGCATTTAGTGCTATAAATTCCCCTCTAAACACTGCTTTAGCTCTGTCCCAGAGATTCTGGTACATTGTGTCTTGCTTCTCATTGGTTTCAAAGAACTTACTGATTTCTGTCTTATTTTCATAATTTACCCAGTAGTCATTTAGGAACAGGTTGTTCGGTTTCCATGTAGTTGTATGGTTTTGAGTGAGTTTCTTAATCCTGAGTTCTAATTTGATGGCACTCTGGTTTGAGAGACTGTTTATTATTATTTTTGTTCTTATTCATTGGCTAAGGAGTGTTTTACTTCCAGTTATGTGGTTGATTTAGAATGAGTGCTATGTGGTGCCGAGAAGAATGTGTATTCTGTTTATTTGGAGTGGAGAGTTCTGTGATGTCTATTAGGTCCACTTGGTCCAGAGCTGAGTTGAAATCCTGAATATCCATGTTAATTTTCTGTCTCATTGATCTGTCTAATATTGACAGTGGGGTGTTAAAGTCTCCCACTATTATTGTGTGGGAGTCTCTAAGAACTTGCTTTATGAATCTGCGTGCTCCTGTATTGGGTGCATATGTATTTAACATAATTAGCTGTTCTTGTTGTATTGATCCCTTTACCATTATGTAATGCCCTTCCTTGTCTTTTTTGATCTTTGTTGGTTTAAAATCTGTTTTATCAGAGACTGGAACTGCAACCGCTGCTTTTTTTTTGCTTTCCGTTTGCTTGGCAAATCTTCCTCCATCCCTTTATTTTGAGCCTATGTGTGTCTTTGCATGTGAGATGGGTCTCCTGAATACAGCACGCCAGTGGGTCTTGACTCTATCCAATATGCCAGTCTGTGTCTTTTAATTGGGGCATTTAGTCCATTTACATTTAAGGTTAATATTGTTATGTGTGAATTTGATCCTGTCCTTATCATGCTAGCTGGTTATTTTGCCCGTTAGTTAATGCAGTTTCTTCATAGTGTCAATGGTCTTTACATTTTGGTTTGTTTTTGCAGTGGCTGGTAACAGTTTTGCTTTTCCACATTTAGTGCTTCCTTTAGGAGCTCTTGTGAGGCAGGCCTGATGGTGACAAAATCCCTCAGCATTTGTTTGCGTGGAAAAGATTTTATTTCTCCTTCATTTATGAAGCTTAGTTTGGCTGGATATGAAATTCTGGGTTGAAAATTCTTTTCTTTAAGAATGTTGAATATTGGCCCTCACTCTCTTCTGGCTTGTAGGATTTCTTCGGAGAGATCCGTTGTTAGTCTGATGGGCTTCCCTTTGTGGGTAACCCGACCTTTCTCTCTGGCTGACCTTAACATTTTTTCTTTCATTTCAACCTTAATGAATCTGATGATTATGTGTCTTGGGGTTGCTCTTCTCAAGGAGTATCTTTGTGGTGTTCTGTGTGTTTCCTGAATTTGAATGTTGGCCTGTCTTGCTATGTTGGGAAAGTTCTCCTTGATAATACCCTGAAGAGTATTTTCCAACTGGGTTCCCTTCTCTCTGTCACTTTCAGGTACATCAATCAAATGTAGGTTTGGTCTTTTTACATAGTCCCATATTTCTTGGAGTCTTTGCTCATTCCTTTTCATTGTTTACTCTCTAATCTTGTCTTCACACTTTAATTCATTAATTTGATCTTCAATCTCTGATATCCTTTCTTCCACTTGATCAATTCAGCTATTGATACTTGTGTATGCTTCATGAAGCTCTTGTGCTGTGTTTTTCAGCTCCATCAGGTCATTTATGTTCTTCTCTAAACCAGCTATCCCAGTTAGCAATTCCTCTAACCTTTTATGAAGGTTCTTAGCTTCCTCGTATTGGGTTAGAACATGCTCTTTTAGCTCAGAGGGATTTATTATTATCCACCTTCTGAAGCCTACTTCTGTCAATTCATCAAACTCCTTTTCCATCCAATTTTGTTCCCTTGCTGTTGAGGAGTTGTGATTCTTTGGAGGAGAAGAGGCATTCTGGTTTTTGGAATTTTCAGCCTTTTTGCACTGGTTTTTCATCTTTGTGGACTTATCTACCTTTGGTCTTTGCTGCTGGTGACCTTTGGATGGCAGTTTTGTGTGGTCATCCTTTTTGTTGATGTTGATGCTATTGCTTTCTGTTTGTTAGTTTTCCTTCTAATAGTCAGGTCCCTCCTCTGCAGGTCTGCTGGAGTTTGCTGGGGCTCCACTCCAGACTCTGTTTGCCTGGGTATTACCAGTGGCGGCTGCAGAACAGCAAAGATTGCTGCCTGCTCCTTCCTTTGGAAGCTTTGTCCCAGAGAGGCACCCATCAGATGCCAGCCAGAGCTCTCCTGTATGAGGTGGCTGTTGACTTCTGCTGGGAGGAGTCTCCCTGTCAGGAGGCATGGGGATCAGGGACCCACTACAGGAGTCAGTATGCCCTTAGCAGAGCTCAAGCACTGTGCTGGGAGATCCGCTGCTCTCTTCCTAATTTCTGCTGGTTTTTGGGGAATGGGTGGTGTTTGGTTGCATGAGTAAGTTCTTTACTGGTGATTTGTGAGATTTTGGCACACCCATCACACGAGCAGTATACACCGAACTCAGTTTATAGTATTTTATCCATCACCCTCCCCCACCCTTCCCCCAAATCCGTAAAGCCCATTATATCATTCTTATGCATTTGCATCCTCATAGCTTAGCTCCCACTTACGAGTGAGAACATATGATGTTTGGTTTTCCATTCCTGAGCTAACTTCACTTAGAATAATGGTCTCCAATTCCATCTAGGTTGCTGTGAATGCCATTATTTCATTCCTTTTTATGACTGAATAGTATTCCATGGTGTATACATATAACCACAATTTCTTTATCCACTCATTGACTCATGGGCATTAGGGCTACTTATTTATTTATTTTTTTAATTTTTGACTCTTTTGTAATAACACTTAGCTTAAAACAAAAACACATGGTATAGTTGTGCAAAATACTTCTTTTTATCCTTGTTCTACATATTTTTCTATTTAAAAATTTATTTACTTAAAATTTTTTTTTTTTGTTAAAGACTGGGACACAAACACACACATTAGCCAAAGTCTACTCAGAGTCAGGATCACCAGTATCACTGTTTTCTACCTCCACCTCCACATCTTGTCCTACTGGGTCTTCAGCAGCAAAAGCATGCATGGAGCTGCCATCTCTAAAATAAAGATTAAAATATAATATAGCAAATATGTAAACCAGTGATCTAATTAGTATCATTATCAAGTATTATGTATTGTATATAATTGTATATGCTGTGCTTTTACACAACTGGCAGTGCAGTAGGTTTATTTTTACCAGCATCACCATGGTCACGTGGGTAAGGTGTTGCACCATGACACTATAACGACTACAATGTTTTTCAGCTTTATTATTATAATCTTATGGGAATGTGTAATGCGGTCAATTCTTGATGGAAACCTCTAAGGGTAAGGAGGAAGAATACAACTGTGTTTCATGTATGCTTCTTGATAAAGTATTATTTGATATATAATGGTTTATGACTCATATACCTAATATAAAAAGTATAATTTTTATCAGTATAAAGTTACCCTATTATTCTTATTCTGTGACTTTTCTCCTTTAAGTCTGACATTTCCACTCTGACTCTCTTTTTCTTAGCCTTTGCTTGGGAGTTTCTCAGCTTTCCTTTAATTTCCAATGTACCCAAGCTATTTTGCTTTGTGTGTGTCTTTGGTGGAAAGAATATAATTGGATTTTATTTTTATTACAACATGAATATTATGCCTTTCATTAGGAAATTCAATCCACTTTCAAGTGTTGAATTATTTGTGTGTTTGCCACCATAAGAGTGATTGTCTCATTGGAGACACTCAACAAATAAATATTAAATGAATGAACAATTTCTGATATTTTGATTTCCCTACTTTCTCTCTCTTCTATTAGTATAAATACATTTTAAATTTGCTCTTGTCTTCTGGAGACATCTAGTTTATAATTTTACTAGTAGTTAATTGTAGGTTTAAAAAATATATTCTATTTATGTGTATGTTCCTGAGGTTTATAAGTGCCTATTTGGTCTTTAACCACAATTTTGAAATGTTTGACTGATTTTCAAGCCCACAACAGACTATGAAGAATAACTAGCAGTCTTCATATCAGAGGCAGAAGGTAAGAATCTGCTGAATATAGCAGTAAAAGCCAGGATTGGTCATCTATATGGTCTTATCTTTTAGCAATACAACTGGAGTTTATAAAACTAGCTTATCAAGAATAAGCCATGCACATCGGCCACAGTGGCTCACACCTGTAATCTCAGTACTTTGGGAGGCTGAAGCAGGTGAATCATTTGAGCCCAGGAGTTTAAGACCAGCCCAGTCAACATGGCAAAACCCCATCTCCACTAAAAATACAAAAATTAGCCAGTGTGGTGGTGCATGCCTGTAGTACCAGCTACTTGGGAGGCTAGGGGTAGAGGATGACCTAAGCCTGGGAGGTGGAGGCTGCATCGAGCTGAGATTGTGCCACTGCACTCCAACCTGGGCAACAGAGCCAGACCCTGCCTCAAAAAAAACAAAACGAAAACACAAAGAATAATCCATATAGTATGTTAGCAATGAAGGAATTGTTTCATTGAGAAATTGCTTCCAAAATAAAATCTGAATGAAATATTTCAGAAGTTAAATGTGTCAGATACAATGATCTCAGTCATTCATTATGTAGAGTCCCTAATGTCTTTATTATACTATTTAAGTTGCCTGTTTAGGTTTCATTATTAGCTCCAGGTGGACAGAAACTTGTTTTATACTAACACATAAGTGACCTGATTCAGGTTTTATTATAATACATATCTCTAAACTACATCTTTTGCACCTACGAAAAACAGGGAGAATGTGAATACCTAGCAGCGTAGTAATGTGGATTTTGGTCAAAATTAAATGAAATAATCCATGTAAAAGCATTTGGCACAGGGCTTGGCATTCATCACCTCCACTACTTACTAGGTATGTGACCTCAAGACAGTTTCTTAACCTTTCAATGCCTCAGATTTATCATTCCTAGTATAGGAATTATCATAGTACTTACCTCAGAGATTTAATATAAAGACCTTAGAGCAAAGCATGGTATAATTTAAGTTCCAAGTAAATGTGAGCTATTATTAGTATTTCAATGAAGGAAGGACCACATTTATACTCTGGCAGAAACCATCAGAAAAGAGTGTTCTTTTTGGAGACAAATCAAGAAAGCAATAGTTATAATGTGGTCCAAAGCAGGGAGATGGGATTGGGGCAGAAGACTGGTGTGTAGTCTGGGCCCACTCCTTGCCTGAGGAAACCTGAGTAGTCTTCAGTTTCTCATTTTGTATCACAGGGAAAAATACCTGATGCAGATTTAATACGCAAAACATAAGAATTATGGTGTATGAACATGTTCTATAATGTGTTATATCAATGCTATTTAGTAGGAACTATTTTTGATCATTTGACTGTTTTTATCATATTAGCACCTCCCATTACATTAGCTTTCCTAGCCCCATCAGCATTCAGAAATGGATTCTATATCTTTGTCAGCATAACCTCGATTTCCTTACTTTGCTATTCCTTGGATATATGTCATTAACCAGTCTGGGTACAATTAGTGCAAGGAGTAGAAATGAGACAATATTCTGTGAATTTCTAACTCTCCATTTTGGCAGAACTACTCTGGACCAGCCACTACAGCTGTCAGGGTGATTTATGATGTTCTTCACCAAGCTGACAGCCACTAGAGAAAAAACTTCATGCAAGAAAAATTCCTTATATTTATTCTACGTAGTTTAATACCTGATGAACCATGTTATAAGAACAATTCTTAAAATAGCCTTGAGGAGAGCACCTCCACATTGCCCAGACATACAATTCATCATAGAAATACTGGTGGAAAATGGAGGGGAGATGGTGGTCATGCTGTGAACTTGACTGGCTTACAACCAATGTCTTATTGGTTGGAAACCTGGCAATAAAAAAAGCAGCCCAATGTACTTCAAGTGCTAACTGGCACTCTTCTAGTTGCTCTAAACTATTTTTTCCTTACAGTAAGCCTTCCTCTTAGGTAATACTATTATCACATCAACATGACTGTAAATAAGAATGGAGAATCAACCCAAGAAAGACGCAGCATGACTACCTCCAAAGCCACTTCATTTGGAGATAGAAATGAAGAGGTGTACAGTCCATCCTCAGTAGGGTTGCCTATGCTTTGTGCCTTCCTGAAACTTTTAATCATTGGAGGCCATCATAATCTTCCACATCAACACAGTCCATAAAGCATTTGTTATATATTGACTTATTTTGTATTGCTCTTTAAGGATATGCTATTTTTTCATCTTTTCTTCTCAACTAGATACTGTCTTTAACCTCTCTTATCTCTTCCTTTCAGCCTATGCATATACAAAAGTCTCTTCAAAGAACAAACTGACCAACCAAGCAAAACCATTCCCTTCACTTCCTGTCTACTGTATTTACTTCCTTATCTGACTGAGCCCTCCATTTCCTGATAGAGCAGGTTACACTCATTGTCTCCGCTTGGCACTCTCTGTTCTCTTGGCTTTGAGGGCACCACTCTCTCTTGCTTCTATTCTATGCTGTCTCCTTTTGTTTTCGACATTTCTGACAATACTTTTTCAGCCTCCTTTGGCTTTTCTCTCATCTCTCTTCCCCTTTCCTAGGTCTCACCTATTAACATTCCCTGGGATTCTTCATTTACTCCAATATCTTAAATATGTGAACAGGTCTTGAATATATATTTATATTTTATTTTTTGAGACAGAGTCTTGCTCTGTCGCCCAGGCTGAAATGCTGTGGCATGATCATGGCTCACTGCAGCCTTGGTCTTCCAGGCTCAAGCGATCTTCCTGCCTCAGGCTCCCAAGTAGCTGGGACTACAGGTAGGCACCACCATACCTGGCTGATGTTTTTGAATTTTTGGCAGAGACAAGGTCTCACTGTATTTCCCAGGCTGATCTCGAACTCCTAAGCTCAAGCAGTCCTCCCACCTCAGCCTCCTAAAGTGCTGAGAGCAACCGCACCCAAGTCAAATACATATTTCTAATGAGACATGTTACTAAAGCTCAGAATTATGTCTCCAACTGCCTACTGAACACTTTGGATACAACATATCAACAACTGAACTTACTTTCTCCCCAAACACTCTTTTTTTATTCAGCTTCCTGATTGGGAGACCTCTGGAAATTACACTTAATTCTTTCTTCTCTTTCATTTGCTTCTGTGGCCCAGTTGATTCTACTCCTATTTCTTGAACACACTGAATAATTTCCATTCCACTTCCCATGTCCTCACTATTGTTCTCATTGCCTTTCACTTGAATTAAGAGAACTCTCCTCATAATGTCTGTAGCCTTCGTATTCGTCCACCTTCAGTGTAATCCTCACCCAGTCCATATGTCATTAAGGTGGACTCTGAAAGCAAAATGACACTTAACAGAGGGAAAAATCCCTTAATTATGTCATTTTCCAGTTAAAAATCCTCAAATGGTACTCCATTGATTTCAAAGCAGAGTGTCTATTATTTGGGCAAAGTCAAGTACTTTTTTGCCATGACTCTTGTTGGCCCTTCCAATGGAATCTGCATGATTCCTCTAATGCCTTCTTTGATTTCCATTTATGCCCTTTACTGTCTCCAAACTTTACATGCACATGCAATTTCCTCTTCCTAGAGTGGCCTCCACTTACTGTTCGGCCTGGAAATCTCCAGGCATATTCTCCCTCAAAACTGCATTTAAGCATTATTCCTTCTAGGAAGACCTCCCAAATCCAGTGTAATATGAGACAAAACCACAGTATGTGAAATCTTAGGAAACCCTAACTAGATGCTGAAATGATCAGTTTAGTCTAAATTTATTTACAGACATTAGCTACTAGTAGGTAATGAAATAAATCAAGTTATTCTTTATCTATGAAGATATCTTTTTTGAATAAGTCCCCAAGCATGGAGTTAGAAGACTCATCAGAGCAAGGGTATGAGTGTTCAGGAAAGCCTGTGCATACTTAGGTCATCTATATGAGTCAGAAATGCAGATGCATAATAAATTGGTTGGGATTTATTAATACATGCACCTGCTGATCTAACGATGACCTATAGAACAAGCCCAAAACAAACCAAAGATATTTTCAAGGCTCAAGTATATCAGGCATATGGGAAGCATGCAAATGTTCAAAGAGGATGTCCAGTAATGAGGAATCCAACATTTATCCCAATAGCAACATGTTAAATGCTCCCACTCCCATCTGACGATTGCTGCTCAAGTGTTTCCTTCTGAGGTAATTCCTTGAAAGTGTGTATACATGGCCAGTCTCCATGGCTAACACATACACAAGCGTGGAACCTAGAAGCATAAGGAACAACTCTGAGGTCATTAGAAGCTAAAAATACTGAACCTACACACTTGCCCTGGAGCAAGTATTCTTTAGCAGAAATGTCAAAGGGATTATAATAAAATGAACAAACAACAAGTCTACTCATAAAGCATCTTAAGCTTTATGGATAACTCCCCCATCATAAAAAGAAACAACAAAAAAGTCCAGAATGATTGCCTTTTACTATTGGAAGGGAGGGACAGTTTTGCAAAAAGCTGCTATTTGTATAAACCTGTGGACCCACCACCCTCAATAATATACAATATAGAAAGAACTATTTGTTTCAAGATGGTCTTGTTTGTTTTTTATTTGTTTAATAATAGCTTTATTGGGGTAAAATTCCTATACCCTAAAATTTACCATTCAAAGTATATAATTAAGGGATTTTTAGATATTTACTATGTTGTGCAAGTATTACCACTATCTAATTTTTAAAAATCTTTAGCAGCACCCAAAACAAATCCTGTTATGCAAATAATAATACAAATAATAGAGTTATTTGCAAATATGCAAATGCTGAATACTTACATCTCCCCAAATTTCACATTTTGAAGCCCTAATCCACAGTGTGATATTATTTGAAGCTAGCATTTTTAAGAGGTAATAAGATTAAATGAGATCATAAGAGTGGAGTCCTAATCCCATAGGACTGGAAGCCTTATAAAAAGAGGAAGAGAGTGAGATCTTTCTCTCTCTTTCCATGCACAGGCACCACTGAGGAAAGGCTATGTGAGCATGCAGTGAGAAGGCATCCATCTGCAAGCTAGGAAGAGAGCCCTCACCAGTAATCAAATCAGTTGGCCCCTTGATTTTGGACTTCCTAGCCTTCAGCACTGTAAGAAAAAAATTTTTGTTTGTTAAGTCACTCAGTTTTTGGTATTTTGTTACAGCAGCTTGAATTACCAATATAAACCCATACCCATAAGCAACCACTCCCAATTCTCCCCATCCTTATTTCATAAAAGCCACCACTGTACTTTCTATGGAGTTGCCCATCTGGGCACTTCATATAAATGGAATCATCTAACATGTGGAATTTGTGACAGGCTTCTTTCACTTAGTATATTTCCAAGTTCCATTCATGATGTAGCATTTATTGGTACTTCACTACATTTTATTGCTAAATAATATTATATTGTAAGGATACAATATATTTTGTCTGTACATTCATCAATTCATGAACATTTGGGTTTTCACTCTGGGACTATTATGAATAATGCTGCTGTGAACATTCATGTGCAGGTTTTTGTGTGAACATGTGTCATCGGTTCTATTGTTTATATACCTAGAACTGGAATTGCTAGGCCACATAACTCTGTGTTTTAATATTTCCAGGTACTGCAAGCTCACTTTCCAACATGGCTGCATCGTTTCACATTCCCACCAGGAGTATGAGGTTTCCAATTTCTCTACATCCTCATCATTACTTGTTATTATCTGTCTTTTTGATTTTAGGCATTCTAGAAGGTGTGGAGTGGTATCTCATTGTGGTATTGATTTGCATTTCCTTAATGACTAATGATTTTGAACATTTTTTCATGTGTTTATTGGCCATTTGTATATCTTCTTTGGAGAAATGTTTATTCAAATCCTTTGCCCATTTTTTTAAATTGGATTGTCTTTTTATTGTTGCATGGTATAAGTTCTCTATGTATGCTGGACACAAGTCTTATTAGTTATACAAATTGCAAACATTTTCTCCCATTCTGTGGGTTGTCTTTTAACCTTTTTAATGTATCCATTGAAACACAAAAGTTTTTAGTTTTCACAAAGTTCACTTTATCTACTTTTTTCTTTTGCCACTTATTTGTATCATATCTGAGAAACCATTACTTAATCCAAGGTCAGGAAGGATTACTCCTATGTTCCCTTTTAAAAGTTTTGTAGTTTTTACACTTATATTTAAGTTGAATATCCATTTTGAGTTAATTTTTGTATATAGTATGGCATAGGATGGAGAGGATCTTGTTAATCACTTTTTCCTGATATACTTCAGCTTCAAATGTGAAGCTATTATTCTGTAGGTTTCCTGAAAGCATGCATTATATAAAGCAACTTCTGTGACAAATTTGACTTGATTAATTAACTAATTAGAGACACAGTCTTGCTCTGTCCCCCGACTGGAGTGCAGTGGTGCCATCTTGGATCACTGCAACCTTCGACTTTTGAGTTCAAGCAATTCTAGTGCCTCAGCTTCCCAAGTAGCTGGGATTACAGGTGTGCGCCAGCATGCCTGGCTAATTTTTGTACTTTTAGTAGAGGCACGTTTTTGCCATGTTAACCAGACTGGTCTCTAACTCCTGGCCTCAAGTCATCTGCCTGCCTTGGCCAACCAAAGTGCTGGGATTAGAGGTTGGGATTAGAGGAATGACCATGCCTAGTCATGATGATTTATTGAGTGGAGTTCTGTTCAAGATGATGGAGGGCTAAAATTGTCCTAAGAGCAGCAAAGTCTAGCTCAGTGGCTCACGCCAGTAATCCTAGCACTTTGGGAGGCCTAGATGGGTGGATCACCTGAGGTCAGGAGTTCGAGACCAGCCTGGCCAACATGGCAAAACCCTGTCTCTACTAAAAATACAAAAATTAGCCAGGTGTGGTGGCGTGCACCTGTAATCCCAGCTACTCAGGAGACTGAGGCAGGAGAATTGCTTGAACCTTGGGGGCAGATGTTGCAGTGAGCTGAGATTGTGCCACTTCTCGCCAGCTTGGGTGACAGAGCGAAATTCCATCAAAAGAAAGAAAAAAAGAGAGAAAGAGAGAAAGAAGGAAAGAAAGAGAGAGAGAGAGAAAGAAAGAAAGAAAGAAAGAAAGAAAGAAAGAAAGAAAGAAAGAAAGAAAGAAAGAAGGAAAGAGAGAGAAAGGGAAAGAAAGAGAAAGAAAGAAAAAATTTTTGGCAAGATTGTGAGCCAATTTTAAGAGTTTTTATTAAATTTCAAATCTGATTTTAAATTCTCAAAATTGGACAGATAGCCTGGAAAGAATGGTCACAGACCTTTTCCCTAATATTTTAAGTTGCTTCAAATCAGTTATTAAATCTTATATATGTATTTTTTAAAGATTTATTCCACATGGGTTTGATTAATTTACACGGACTTCTTCCAAAACTGTATCTAAACCACATTGTTGATATCTAAGAAACTCTATGAGCTTCTCCAAAAGCCCTCTTAAAAGTACAACAAAATCATGTTAGCAACTCCAGATTCCAAGTTGAAATCCTCCCACTTTAGTATAAGTACCATCAGTTTTGAATGAGTCTGGAGTCTGGGTACGAAAACCTATTTTCCCATTTTGAGGAGAAAATCCCTTTTCAGAGACTCTTTCTTGACGGTATATTTGTTATAACATATTTGGGCTTAGGGCTAAAACCTTTGGTTTGTAAGCTGAGATTTTCATTTGCACTCACCATCAATAGCGTATAAGTTGAAAAGAATCTCAGGTCTGGTTGCTATCCTGAGCTACTGCAAAGGAGAAACCACTGAGAGTAAGAGCATTTAAATTATTGTACATCACATTTGCTATTTGCTGCCATTATTTTTCTAATAAATTAATGGAGGACAATCAGTTGAGATGATATTGTAGATCTCAGTGCCTAGTGCATTGTAGGTCCTCAATATATGTTGATTCTTCTTTTCTTTACATATTTCTGAGGTACTGAAAGAAGTTCTTAAAATGGTTTTTATCTGTAATCATTTTAGAAAATTAGCTATGAAGATGGAAATTTGTGAACAAAGGAGAACTTGCAAATGCCATTTTACTGAGCATGTTACTGAATGGTTATATAAGGAGTAAATATTCTCTCAGCATTAATAAGCAAATATGAACCAATAAGAACACAGGTGAGGACTCTTTTCCTAACCAGAATCGATGGCTAAGGTTTATAGGGCAATAAATTAGACTATTTGTATCCAAAGCAATATTGTTGTCACCACCAATTGTAATAAGCATTTTTATAATTTATGCCTTTAATGTATTTATTATGAAAAAGCTTCTAAGTGTATTGCACAAGTGGTAGTCTGCTCCAGAACTGGAAATTTGGGAGACTTGGTTTTTGGACTCAGCCTATTCACTATTATTTGGTTGATAGGTTTTCTTTATTATTATTATTATTTTTAAAAGGCTTGAGAGAGTAGAGACTTTCTAATAAAATACGCTGCAGTAATGAAAATTATACCATGTCTTTTGTCTTAGTATCTATGAGAACATTGAAAATTGGCCTGATAATGAGTTATAGAATAACTTGTAAAAATGCATAGTGGTTTTACTATAAATATAGTTTACTTCAAAACCACAGAGATTGCTCACAATCATTGCTCTATGTAACTAGGCAAAGCAATTTAGCAGCAAATAGATGACAAGAGTCATGAAAAATATTTTTTGGACTTGTTAAGTGAGAGCAAAAAACAAACGGAGGGATCTACGTGAGTTAAGAAATGGTTTTCTGGTCCTACCATTAATTTATTTGGGATGTGAAAGTGAAAAAACATTCAAAACCTTTGCATCTAAATCTTAATCTGGTGAAATTTCTTCTTTCAATTACAGTTCAAAGGCAGTTATTAACACTCATTGTGTGAGGGACACAGGAAAAAGAGTACACAATCTTTAATGGGAATAAGCCTCCATTTTACTTTGGAGGCAAAAATATGCAGAAACAGTTTAAGTACAAGTCTCCTAAGGATAAAAATGAATACATTATTTCCTAACATGAAGTTGTCAGGAAACAACTGATTCCAAGTATTACCTACCCGTCCCAGGTGTCATGTGAGGTCACACTTCCTTTGATGCCCAAGTCATACTAGACTGAACTTCCACTATACCTCACCAAAGGATGCACAGGACCCCTCCTCCACATGTTTCTAAGGATCCCCAGGGAGTGTTTTTGGGATTCTGTTTTTTGCTGAATTTTGCTGTTTTTAAATTAATTCATTTGTTTATTTTGGTGGGGTGCATTTCCCTTTAGCACAATCCACTGGAACAGAATAATATATGACATCAATACATAACCCTAAATCTAGGTTATTTTGGATTCCAAAACACCGCAGAAGGACTTTAGCAGAACAGCAAGGGTTGCTTCCAGGCATCTCAGCAAGGACAGTGCCTCCACTGTAATATAAATTGGTAAATATATGCTTCCATCTCACAACTACAGCCTTCTAGTAACTATCAGATGGGGAGTGTTTAGAAAAGAATATACATCTCCCAAGAAAAAACTAATATTTAGAAAACACCTTTCCAGAAAGAATTATGATCCATAGAGATGCAATTCTACCCACCAAACAAAACAAAACAAAAACATAAAACCTATCTTTTACACAATATGTGTGAAGAGTAAGACCTTTCAATTTTACTTTTGATGGACAAAAATGCCTATCAAATGATTTCCCTGCAAACCAAAGAGCAGTTACCCTAAAGGTTAATTCAGATCTCTGCCTCTGGAGAAACTGAAACGAGCCTTAAACTGTGAATCTTCCTTTTTGATCTTGCAGTAATCAAGGTTTAAAAAATATTAGGTTCAGACTCATCCAGAATATGCCATTCCCCAAGAAAACAAAGGGGTAGACGCTCTAGAGGAAGATGGAAAGGACTGTATCAGACGAGCAGGGTTAATCCCTTCCCAAGCCATTAACAATCTTGATGGGTCTGTGAATATCACTCCACTGACCCCCAATTTCCCCAACTGTACTTTAATAATAATAAATCTTATTTTACAGGGTTTTATAAAAATTAAATGAGAAGAATACACGTGAAAATGCCTAACATGGTGTTTGGCGCTGTATCAGTCCATTTTCACGCTGCTTATAAAGACATACCCAAGACTGAGCAATTTACAAAAGAAAGAAGTTTAATGGGACTCACAATTCCACGTGGCTGGGGAGGCCTCACAATCATGGCAGAAGGCGATGGAGGAGCAAGTCACATCTTAAGTGGATGGCAGCAGGCAAAGAGAGAGCTCATGCAGAGAAACTCCTGTTTTCAAAAACCATCAGATCTTGTGAGACCCATTTACTATCAGAAGAACAGCATGGGAAAGACAAGCCCCTGTGATTCAATCATCTCCCACCAGGTCCCTCCCACAACACCTGGGAATTATGGGAGGAACAAGATGAGATTTGGGTGGGGACACAGAGCCAAACTATATCAGGCACATAGCTGATATACTCCTTCTTTAAGAGGGTAGAATATGGTATATGTTGCATCATTCAGTACTAAAAGAGCTCAAAATGGCATTGTTTAACCCATGGTATTTGCCACCTCTAATCCAAGGAGCCAAATTCCAGAGCTACAAGAGAAAAACATTTCAAATTGATGCCTGCATTTCTAGGTAGAATCACATGATGACTTCCTTCCCGTTATTATAGCCCTGGCTCCCTATTTGTCAAGGAAGATGAACCTAGAGGAAGTAGAGGGAAAAAGAGTGACATGCAGGAAGCTTCCCTAGAAACATTCTCATTAGCCTTCCTTGGGTCTGTGCCTCAATACACCAGCCCATCATCATCATGATCATCAACACCATTATCATATCATTGTAGTCTGTAGCAGCCACAGACCTGGCAGTTCTCAATGGCCGTTTACAGAGTGCCCACATGTGCTGGGCTCTGTGAGAGACTATACAAACACCAGACAATCAAGGGAGGAGTCATTCTGCTTGCAAATGGGCAGTGAAGAGAGTGCTTCCCATCCCTTCATATTTGCCCTTGATGGCTAAATATGAGGCACGTTGTTGCCTGTGGAGTTAATAAAACAACTGCATGAGCCACTTTCCCATATCTATTAGCTATTGCAGGTTGTACAATCTCAGGGCTGGAAAAGATCCTAGAAATGATCAGACTCACTTTGCAAAAGGCCATGAAAGTCCAGAGAAGCTGTGACTCACCTGAAGTCAGGGAACTCATCAATGAGAACAGAAACTAGAGCCTGGGTTGCCTACTTTTAAGCCCAGCAGACTTTCCAGCATACCACCATGCCTCTCTTCTTGAATAATTTCCCAAAGTTCTAAGAAACAGGAGTAGAATATACCTGGTACTAAAACAATATGAGTATTTCTGGTAGAAGTCGTGAATTGCCTGTTTCTACATTAGAACAATGATTTTATAAAGGTTATTATTACTAAGATGACAAAGAGAATATTTCTGAAATGTTGATAATTGGTATAGTTTTCTGGAATTCCAATTTGCTTTCATGGTTAAATTTTGGAGTCTCAAATTTTATTATTAAATTATCATATCTTTAACTATTAAATAATATCTAATTTCATGATTGAAGACAGTAAAAGTGCTAGGTATAAAAAGACAGCATGATCTTTCTAATAGTGTCATGGAAGGGCCCCTTTGAAGCCAAAGTCTTCAAATGTAATTCAGCCAGAATATACTATGGTATTATGTGTGCCTTTTCTTGATTTTTTTTCCCATTAGAGAATGTTGAATTTGAATGTTTTTAGACACTCCCAATTTGGGTGTGGGGGCATAGGACTTGAACAGACTGGCTCTAATTCTTTATAAGAAAAAGTAATGTATAACCTAGTAGAGAGCATAGGCTTTGGAGTCCAAAGATTTGAGTTCAAATTCCAAATTATTCAGCCTCTCTAAACTTTAGTGTGCTGTACGATAAATGGTGATGAGAATTCTTTCTGTGGATACTATCTGGAATTAGTGCATATAAAGTGTCTGGGACACATGGGCTGTCATTAAACGGTAGCTAATTTTAAAACTGCTAAAGGAACACTTTATGTAGACCAAATGCTTCTGATATATTGTCTCACTTCACCTCACAGTTCCACTGCAAGGAAACTCAGACTGAGAGAATTTGGGCCATTGGCCCAGAGCATCCCACGAGGCCAGGTCATAAAATGGCAGGGACTAAACTAAGATGGGTCTGACTCTCAAATCTTGGGTATTTGTACTACTTTTGGAAACACTGAAATGGCTAAGACGATGGGAAGAGGAAGGATGGTAGTGAATGTCTGTAGGCCTTTAGCTTTGCAAAGACACAATCCCCTTCCTCCCCCATTCTTTTGTAATTCCAAGATAGAATACTTTGGAAATCTTTGTTCATCCAATGTGCATCCGCTTTTCCATATGACTCTGTATTTCTGAGCAGACTGTAAGTAAATCATTCCAAGCTCAAACCACACACCCTGAGAACAGAACTAAGAAGAATTCAATTGATTGTTGGGGACAGGGGTAGTCTTCCTGCTAACAGCCCCTCTCCCCTACCTTCCTGCCTGCTTGCTGGCTGTTAGCATGTTTGTCTTTTGCACAAGTCATCCAAGTTGACAGGTTGGTGAGGTAATCAATAGGAGAGAGAGCAGATGAGTATCACGGGCACAGAAGGCAAAGGTTATCACTACATGTTTTAACTTCTGTTAAAATCTTATGGGACCTGTAGGAGGAATGGTGAGTACAAAATAATTTGCTGGAAAATCCAGAACTAATTAATCTATTACCATATTCTATTATAATACATTTAAACAAGGCACCTACTTCCGTTTGTAAAAGTCATGCATCCAATTCTAACAAGCTGTTTTCCCCTTTGCAATGTGAAAAAATTTTCTTTCTACTACGCTGAAAATTAAATTGGCCATGTGTACAAAAAAACAGACAATAAAGGCCTATGGCACTAAAATCTCATTAAGATTTTTTTGGTGACAGTGCACAAAATATTATAAAATAATGTGAAATCCAAGTATTCTTAAATAATCTAAAACTGAATGAGATGGAAAAGACTCTTTCAGTACAAGAATTGTATTTCCTTCAGAAATCCTCTGTTATGGTTAAATTTAGGACCAGGTTTGCTACATATGTTGATCTGGGTTATATAGTATAATTTGTGGAGCGTTTATTCAGTCATACGAAATACAAAGCTATGTTAGCTTTCAGATAACACTAGTAACATTCAGAATATTGTCTTAAACAGTTAAATATCACTACAGAGTCTTCCAAAAGGACTTTTTTTCCCTTGATTTATCTGACCCAAATGTTAAGAGCCCTAATGAGCCTTAGCAACATTTATTTGGCTAGTTAAATTATTCAGCTTGGTGAATGATTTGGGAGTGGTAACAAGATAAGAAACCAGAATTTTGTTTCACATTAACATTCAAAGGTTTGCCTTAAGGTCATCAATCTGATTTATTAAATTTCTTCATGAGAAAACCCAAGGCAATTCCACCTGCCATGCAGAATTGGCCTTACCCTTAGGCAGAATCAATTTTTGCTATGAAATAATTTTTAAGTTAAGATGTTAGTTTTGCTATCACGGCAAGTGCTCCTCAGGCCTGTGAGCTTATGGGTTTATAGCTAAGATATCATCTTGATGAGCATCAGTTGTTTTGGGGGCACGTTGAGGCTTAAGTTTGGAATGCAGAGAAGAAAGGTTTCTTTGGAGACTAAAGTAGAGATCTGTTCTGCTCATCCAGAATCAATCCTTGGCCCTCTGGTAACAACCCCACTGTCCCCCTTTTGGGGACTTCCCCTCCCCCACTGCAAATACTCCTAGTGAAACTGTAAACTGAGATGTTCTGCCCTCATCAGGTCAGGAATGGGCAAATAACATTAGCCAGCATATAAACCTCTTTCTGGAATTTGAACATTAAGCCGCGTGACAATACTTTTAAAAAATTATTGCTATTGATGATTCATCCCAGAGGTGGCATATTGAAAAGACTGTCCCTTAGTTCCTGCCACTTAGATCTCTAGAGCTACTCCTCATTCCAAGGTCTATTTTCTCCATATTTTTTTTTATCTTAGGAACTACCCCATACCTTATCCATCAATTAAATTTCTTTCATTTAGAAGTAGTCACAGTTATTTTCTGTTGCTAACAACAAAGAATTGTAACCTAAAAGATGTTCCTAAGAAGATGTACACAATATGGGTCATTGAGAGCCTGGGAAGAAGCTCTACCCAGACAATGGCAAGAGGTGCACAGTAAGGTGGCTGAAGACAGCAATATACATCCTTCAGCCTTGCACAGGCTGGTCTACCTTTGATGAAGGTAAAGCCACTCCAATAACATAGACTTCTGCTTTCACAATGTTCAGTGACTTCTATAAACTTATTTTTTCTCATTTTTTTTTAGAAAAGCCATAGACCATTTTCAAAGTCTTCAGTGGAAATCTTTCATTTCTCAGAGACCTTGAAAGCCCAAATAAAATGAGTTTGAGTGTTCTGAATCTTCCCAACTATGAGGGTCTTGAGGCAGGAAAAAGAGAAAAGACTTCATCTTCCCCATAACCTTCATCTTCCCAATTCCTAGGTGAACTTGTATCTACAGTAAATCTCAGGAGCTCTCTTAGATGTCCTGTCACCAGGAAAGTCATCCAGCTAAAACCTTGGGATAGTGTGTGTATTAGTCCTTTTCACACTGCTATGAAAAAATACCCAAGACTGAGTAATTTATAAAGGAAAGACGTTTAATAGATTCACAGTTCCACAGGGCTGGGCAGGCCTCAGGAAACTTACAATCATGGCAGAAGGGGAAACAAACACATCCTTCCTCATGGGGCAGGAGGAGAGAAAAGTGCTGAGCAAAAGGAGGAAAAGTTCCTCATAAAACCATCTGATCTCATCAGAACTCACTATCATGAGAACAGTCACATGAGGCAACTGTCCCCATGATTCAATTACCTCCCACCAGGTCCCTCCCATGACACATGGGGATTATGGGAACTAAAATTCAAAGTGAGATTTGGTTGGGGACACAGCCCAATAATATTCCACCCTGGCCCCTCCCAAATCTCCTGTCCTCATATTTGAAGACACAGTCATACCTTCCTAACAGTCCTCAAAGTCTTAACTCATTCCAGCATTAACCCAAAAGTCCAAGTCCAAAGTCTCATCTGAGACAAGGCAAATTCCTTCTGCCTCTAAGCCTGTAAAATTGAAAGCAAGTTAGTTACTTCCTAGATACAATGGAGATACAGGCATTAGGTAAATACACCCATTCCAAATGGGAGACATTGGCCAAAACAAAGGGGCTACAGGACCTATCCAAGTCTAAAATCCAGTGGAGCAGTCATTAAACCTTAAAGTTACAGAATGTAACTTTGACTCCATGTCTCACATCCAGGGCACCCTGATGCAAGAGGTGGGCTCCCATGGCCTTGGGAAGCTCTGGCCCTTTGCCTTTGCAGATTACAGCCCCTCTCCCAGCTTCTTTCATGGGCTGGTGTTGAGTGCCTGCAACTTTTCTAGGCTTATGGTACAAGCTGTCAGTGGATCTACCGTTCTGGAGCCTGGAGGATGTTGGCTCTATTCTCACAGCTCCACTCAGCAGTACCCCAGTGGGAACTCTCTGTAGGGCCTCCAACCCCACATTTCTCTTCTGCACTGCCCTTGCAGAGGTTCTTCACCAGGGCTCTGTCCCTGTGGCAAACTTCTGCCTGGACATCCAGGCATTTCCATACATCCTCTGAAATCTAGGCAGAAGTTCGCAAACCTCAATTCCTGCAGGACCAACACCACATGGAAGTTGCCAAGACTTGGGGCTTGCACTCTCTGAAGCAATGGCCTCAGCTGTATGTTGGCCCCTTTTAGCCATAGCTGAATCTGAAGCAGCAGGGACACGGGTCTCCATGTCCTGAGGCTGCACAGAGCAGAGGGGCCCTAGGTCCAGTACACAAAAGCATTTTTTCCTCCTAGGTCTCCAGGCCTGTGATGGAAGGGGCTGCTATGAAGGTGTCTGACATGCCCTGGAGACATTTTCCCCATTATCTTGGTGATTAACATTTAGCTCCTCATTACTGACACAAACTTCTGCAGCTGGCTTGAATTTCTCTCAAGAAAATGGGCTTTTCTTTTCTATCACATGTCAAGCTGCAAATTTTCTGAACTTTTATTCTCTGCTTCCTCTTTAACACTTTGCCACTTAGAAATTTCTTCTGCCAGATGCCCTAAATCATCTCCCTCAAGTTCAAAGTTCCACAGATCTCTAGGGCAGGGGCAAAATGCTGCCAGTCCCTTTGCACAGCAAGAGTGACCTTTACTCCAGTTCCCAACAAGTTTCTCATCTTTATCTGAGACCACCTCAGCCTTGATTTTGTTGTCCATATTATCATCAGCATTTTGGTCCAAGCCATTCAACAAGTCTCTAGGAAGTTCTAAACTTTCCTGCATCTTCCTGTCTTCTGAGCCCTCCAAATCTCTAGGAATTCCAAACTTTCCCACATTTTTCTGTCTTCTTTTGAGCCCTCTAAACTGTTCCAACCTCTGCCTGTTACCCAGTTCCAAAGTCTCTTCCACATTTTTGTAGAATATATCTTATATATCTTAACAGCAGGGCCCCATTCTCTGTGGCACCAATTTACTGTATTAACCTGTTCTCACACTGCTAATAAAGACATATCTGAGACTGGGCAATTTACAAATGAAAGAGATTATTTTAATAGACTCACAGTTCCACAGGGCTGGGAAGGCATCAGGAAACTTACAATCATGGCAGAAGGGGAAGGAAACATGTCCTTTTTCACATGGTGGTAGGAGAGAAGAGTGCTGAGCAAAAGTGGGGAAGGCCCCTTATAAAACCATCAGATCTTTTGAGAATGAATTCACTATCAGGAGAAAAGCAGCATGGGCTGCCCCCATGCTTCAATTACCTCCCTCCAGGTTCCTCCCATGACACATAAGGATTATGGGAACTACAATTCAAGATGAGATTTGGGTGGGGTTACAACCAAACCATATCAGTGTGGCTCAGTGTTTCCCAGACATTAGACTTCACATGCCAGTAAAGCTTAAAAAAATCAGACTCATTTGTAATTGCTATTTTTTTTTGTTATACCATTTAAGAATATTAAACTTGAAGAAATCACCAAATACCATCACCACTGATACTTAAAGATAAATTTAAAAATAAAAAGCAAGCAGAACTTACATTTACACACACATACACACACACACACATACACACACATGCACACATACACCACACAAAACCAATTCAATGAGCTCTAGGAAAATCCGAAGTTATATTGTCCTTACTTCTCTAAGTCCACTGTATAAAAACAAGCCCTGGCTCAAGAAATAGCCAATAGTTGCATGCCTCTAAGCAGCACCCTGGAGGCAGAGGTCCCTCACCTTGAGATTAATCAGATGACACACAAAGGTTTAGCTTTCTTCTTTTTGGACTCACCTTTTCTGGAGACTGACCACAACTACCATCACTGATCCAAGGGCTGAGAAAGATTTGTTTATGTAAACATGTAAACATGCTGGACTGATTAGGGCCTGAACTGGCTCCGTGTTCTTAACAGAAACTTCCGCACCCAAGGGCAAAGCCATGATTACACAATGCCCTGGGGTCAAGACTGGAGAGTCCCTGGGAAACTCTCTTGGAACCCTTTTCCAGCTCCTTCTGGCCTCTGGTCTCTAGTTACTGTTTCATACCTGAACTTCACCCCTCTGCTCAGTGTGTTTAAATAGGTGCTTGGTTTAATCCCTAGATAGAGTCCCAAGCCATGGTTCTATCTGCTGTAGATCTTTAGCCAACTCAGCAATACCCTTAACCCTATCCTAAGTTCCAGGAACCTCTGCCCATTTCTGTTATACCCAGGCCTACATTTTCAGAAGGGATTTTGGACAATCAACTTGATCCCTTCTGGCCATGACAGATTGTGAGCTCAATTTGATTGTCTTAGTCCATTTGGTTGCTGTAACAAAATACCATAGACCAAGTAATTTATAAGCAACAAAAATTTATTGCTAACAGTTCTGGAGCCAGGGAAGTCCAAAGCACTGGCAGATTCAGTATCTGGTAAGAACTTTGTAGATGGTGGCTTGCTGTTGCCTCACATGGGGGAAGGGCAAGGCAGCTTCTGGAATCTCTTTTACAAGGGATTAGTACTTTCCCCTCATAACCTAGTCACTTCCCAAAGCCTTACCTCTTGATAACTTCACCTTGGCGATTAAGATTTCAACATATGAATTTAGGGGAACACACACATTCAGACATAGCAACGACCATACTATCACCATGCTCTATTCATGTATTATTGTGTAAGTCAGCAAATCCTTCATATTAGGTCTCTGCATCCTTTCCTTATGGGAGTCAGGAGGGAAAAAGACTGCTAAGCAAGTACTGGAAGCATGCATAGGTGGTCAAACAGGTAGGAGAAAAGCTATATACCAGTAGCTTTAAATGCAAGAGTAATGGCAGATGAACGCTTGTTGCAAACTTCTGTAGGTCAGTTCAAGGAAGCATGTGCAAGTGGAAGAGTCAAGAGTAGCAGAAACTAGCAGAAGCTAAAGACCAACCCTCTTATCATTACTTGTTCAGAATACTGGATTGCCAGTGCCTATGTTAAAGTAGTCAGAATCCATATTATCTTAAACATGAGCTATGATTTATATTAGCCATCTT